>NW_004955461.1:7415362-7597108 GCF_000276665.1 Chinchilla lanigera
ATTATTTGTCTATTTGTTTTCCTGAGAAACTATTTTGTAGATAACAATATGTAAAACAATAACCATTGATAATTTCCTACCATTTTGTCTGTAATTTGCTAAGTCCCCCCTATTATTATGTTATCCTTCTTTTACTCTTTAAAATAAAAAAAAAAAAATATGTGACAAAGCCTGTGTAGTAGTGTGCACCTGATAGCACAGCTATTCAGGAGGCTGAAGTAGGATTTCAAGTTCCAGGCCAACTTGGGCAGCATAGTTAAGACCCTCTCTTAAATAAATGAAAATCCAAAAGCAGAATAATGAGAGGAATTCTTTGATCACCTACCTAGAATTATTCCTGTGATTAACAAATCATATAATCAAGTAGCTTTTTTAATACTTAAATTTTGAAAGTTGCAATATGATTTTCACTTTTTGAGTTGTCTCCTTATTGGAGGTAGAAAACATCTTGGAAATGAAAATGACTCCTGACATTTTCTAGTATTACTTTAAGCACTGAAAATTTTCCCCTCAGTGTGGAACCTAGAATTAAATGCTATACTTTAAATAAGTCAGTAAAAACATCCTTTCTGCCGCATGAAGCATTACTTTGCTAGCCTGGGTGTACTTACTGTATTTGCTGTTTGTACTTTATTCATTGTTCTGACTTCATTTTTCTCTTGGTAGTGCTTGCTTTTACCATTCGAATGCTAGTCTCAAGACTCAACTTAGCTATAATGCATTTAGCTTCTCCTCTTCCTAGAGCTTTCATCCCCCATTCCTTTTCCTGTGCACTATGATTTCCATGACTGCTTTAAAATGTTGCTCCTGTGCTCAGAAAGCCCTTTTTCTCCTTTTAGCTTCTGTTTTCCCTGGCATATAGGGAAAACAGTCAAAATTAATCTTTTCTGTTGTCCCATAGCATTTTGTCTATTCCTTTATTGTATCTTCTGACACATTGCCTGATCATCAGTTTAAATTTCCTGTGAGGTTTGGTTGGGTAGAATCAGTCCTTGTATCACCTGTCATCTTTTGAATGCATTGCATGGTGCCTGGCTCATGTAGCAGTGTGTTCAATAGAAAATTAGTGAATGGACATGTTAGGTGCAATCACATGGTTTTTTCAGGGTGTTTTCATCACACAGGGGCAGGGGAGATTTGTTTCTATAATGGCTCATTTATCTTCGCTTATGTATTTTCAAGGGTGAATAGCCATCAGCTTTATAGTTAGTTTTGTTTACCTGTGGTGATTAAAAAATTGTGGTATTGTAAAATTGTTTTCAGTTCCTTCGATTAGGAATTTAATATATTCTATATTTTGGATAAATGTGGTCTGTGACAGAGCTTAATGGTCTTGGTGGAAAATTAACTCCATATAGATATTACAAATACTTTGTTTTAAAAAAATCCTGTTTTGATTGTGAAAATTAAAATATTAACACCACTTTATACTTTTTTACAACTTTCTGTATATTTTGCACTAAATTTTTAGTTAAAGTGAAAGATTTAGCAACAGATAAAAACTTAAAGGAAAAATAAATATTTCCATCTCAGAAAACTCTTAACACATCAGCAGAAAGTAGTGCAATATAGGAAGAGAGGTTAATCTGCGGACTGATAGTGTATGCTTTAACTTGGTCAAGTCGTGTAGTTTTTTTTCCTTTATTAATAATGTAAAGCTGTTATGATAAACTGTTTCTAAACTTTAAAAGCTTTAGAAGATACTTTAATTTCCATGAAATTAATGGTGATTTGAATGAGATATCCTTCCAATAATAAGGAATAATTTGGTCAGTGGGAATATATTTCCTTAATTTTCATAGGATTACAATGTAAGCATTTTTCTCTTTTATGGTCCATTGTATTATGAGGAAGAAAGGTAATTTGCATTTATATCCAAAAATATTAAGGTAGAATGTCATGTTTGTCATACATACTGTATTTTGGATTGCATTACTGTGAAAAGATACCAAAGGAATATATGCTTTTAAATAATTTCCTATTTTATGGAATCCAGTTAGCCTATTAGATTATTAAATTTGATAATCTACTATGTCTATGATCTACCATGTAGATATAGTTAATTCCATTTCTACAAGTGGTTATATATGAACACAGCTTTGGAAATGTGATAATTTTTATTCATTAGTGTAATAACATTATGATAAAATTTTAATACATTACCTGTTTTTGTTTTTCCTTTGGAGGATTGGATAGCTTTAGTCAAAGCAGCTGCTGCAGCTGCAGCCAAGAATAAAACAGGGAGTAAACCGCGAACCAGTGCTAACAGCAATAAAGATAAAGAGAAAGAGGAGAGAAAATGGTTTAAAGTACCTTCAAAGAAGGAAGAAACCTCAACTCGTATAGCCACACCAGAAGTTGAAAAGAAGGAAGATCTTCCAACATCCAGTGAAACATTTGGTATAAAATACATTCTTATTTTCCTTCCTTTTGACACTGATAAACTCATGGTAGACAATAAGTCAAATCCCTTGGCCACTATACTATCAAACTTATGAGATTATTAGGTTTTTTTACCTACCATAATACAATGGCTAACTTTATTAACATTATACAAATATATCTGAAGATTAGCTATATCAGTACTTCATGTTAGATGCTGTCAATATTCTTGAATAATGAGTTGTAATTTTGATTTGCAAATTCTTGGTAGTAGGCTTTTGCTCAGGTTTTTTGTTTTCTTTGTTTTTTTCTTTAACCTTTTAGGTGCTTTGCACACATATCTGTGTGTTTTATGGAACTAAGCACTAAGTTATTCATTTCTTTCTTTTCTTTCTTAAAGAATAACTGCTTAAAGCTGGGCATAGTAGTATATACCTATACTCCCAGTACTTGTAAGGCTGAGGCAGGACTGAGAGGTCATGGTTGGCCTACGGTATATAATGAGACCCTGTCTCAAAAAATTATTTTTTAAATTAAAAAAAAAATTGTTTATTTCTGATGTGTCAGTCTGGGGGGATTTGTGTTATTTAAGTTTTAATCAAGTGCTAAATGAAAAAACTGTACAAAGCATCTTTTTACTATATTTTGCTTTTTTAAAACTTGTGTTTTAATGTTGGATTCTAGATAAACACTCATGTATTTGTTCTGTTAAAAGTAGGACTTCATGTAGAGAACGTTCCAAAGATGGTCTTTCCACAGTCAGAGAGCACATTATCAAACAAGAGGAAAAATAATCAAGGCAACTCATTTCAGGCAAAGAGAGCTCGACTTAACAAGATTACTGGTAAACTACAATGATTCTTTTTGGGGGGACTAGAGGGTTTCATTTTAGAGTAGTGTTTTTAATAAAGTAAACTGCACTATTTGTTCAGTGTAATGAGTTGATAAGAATTGCGTAGGTCTGAGTTTTTCATAGTAAATGTCTTTCAACACTGTTAGACTTTTCTATTGTAAAATGTGAAAGATAGCACAGATTTTTCTACCTACCTCACAGGGATGTTGTGAGGCTATTGATAATCTCAATCACTACAAAATTGTACAGCTTTTGGATCTCTTGGTGGTAAGAGTAGTTTCTATAAGAAACTATTTTATCAACCTATGGTGACATAATTTCCAGGGTTCTAAATATCTTATACAGCACTCTCACATTTGATCATACTCACTTAAGAATGGAACAGTACATGTTTGGAAAGATGGACATCTGAGTCAAAGTTATTTCCTGCCTGTGACTTGGGATGTAGCAGTGCTAGGATGTTGGAGCACGCTGACAGTCCTAGCCTATTTAGTGTTCACGGAAGACAGGTTTGAAGTGTTGGAATCAGGGCCACTCATCCTAGGCCTTGCACTTCCAGGCCTATTCAGGCTCATTTACCTGGTCTTAAAGAAATTGTGGACATTTTTTTTTTTTTTTTTTTAGTAAATATTAAAGGGGAGTTGAAATATCTTAATGATTCAGTCATACATTCTTTTTTAAGGGCAATACGTTTTTTTACCACCTTTGGTCTAATAAAACTGTATAAACCTTTGTGGCATTCATTTACAATCTTTTGAAGAAGCTTGTTTTTTATTCTCAAATACAGGAATAAACATAAATTACAGGTTTCCATAATTTTTGAAGAGAAGAAACCTACTGCTACATATCTCAAGCTGAGGGTTAAGAACCACTCTTGGATTATATTGTTTATCTAAGTGATCACAATTGGTTTCAGCAAATGAGAATATTCAGTCTATTTCCCTTTGTTCATATTATTTTCATGCTTTCATCTGATAAAGGAAATATTTGCCCCCCAAACAGGAAATATTTCAAATTATTTAACACATTGAACCTTTTCTTTAGAAAGTATTAGTGTTGGAGAGAACCAAAATGTTCTCTAAGGGATTGTTCTGATGGCAGCCTGAGACTTCAGTTTTGCCTTAAAGTGTGGACCCCAGTGCTACATGCAGGACAGAAATGGAATAGTGCTTCTGACTCCCGGATTCAAAGATTGAAACAGCATTGATGGAGGAGTCAAGATCAAGAAAGACGGAGGAGACACACAATGACTTCCAGCTTACCAGCATCATGTTTTTTTCCCTTCCATCTGGATGACATGCCCTGCTTTTAGTTTTAGTCAATACACTCATATGCCTACTCTTACATGCCTTACTGGAAGGTTCTAGTTCAAGCTCAACATTTAAATTAAAAACAAGAACTTGAGTCCCTGGTGATGCATTGTCTTTGTGTGGCCTTGGAAAGACAGTAGTGGGGAAAAAAGAACCATCTTGCCGTGCACAAGTTACAGTCCTGGTTGCTTAGTAATGCCCTGTCGCTTCTGTGGAGGGACTTCCTGTCACATTTCTTTGGGAATTTCAAGCACAATTGTGTGGCAACAGCAGCAATGCATAAGATTTTATGAATGTTAACCCATTATGGTCTTGCCCTTTTATTTACTCAGAAGACTTAAGTGTGTGGTAACCCTTTTAGGAATTTATCTCTCTGTATCTGCTTTGGATTTCATGTTACAACTCAACTGTGTCATGTCAAAGGACAGTAGGTATTATAAGATGGTCTTGGTTGAGACTTGAACTTGCCTCTGTACAATAAATTTCACTTATGGTCCATACATATTGATGAGAACTAATATAAAATAATTCCTTTAGAATGATGGTATATTTTTAAAATTTATCAGTCTCACCTATATGTGTCTTTATGTTGCATTAATATTGAGAGGAATGCAGCTTAGAATCAATAGTATCTTACTCTGGTATATCCCCCATTGCATTTTATTTTATTTTTAAAGGTAGTTCTACCTGAAAATAAGTGAATCTGTCTAGAAGTTATTTTGGTACAGAGTAATGTAAGTTTGGGTTTTTGAGTTTCCAAATAGGTAGACATTGAAAAAATTGCACTTCAAGTATCTTATTTTTCATTATATAATATACTTTATTGATGGTTAAAGCATGTGTTATACATAGAGATTTAAAATAGACAGTTTTGCTGGTCTCGGTGGCTCATGCCTGTACTCCTGGCACTGGGAAGCCGAGGCAGGAGAATCACTGTAAGTTTGAAGCTATTCTGGGCTATGTAGTAAGTTCAAGATGAGCTGAATTGAGACCTTGTCTCAAAGAAACAAAACAAACAAATGAACAAACAAAAAACAGGCATAGTGATGCATTTCTGTAATCCTAGTACTGAGGAGGAAGAGGCAGGAAAATCATCACATTTGAGGCTTGTCTGGGCTACATAGTTAGATTCTGAACCTGAACTATAAAGCTAGACCCTGCCTCAGAAAACCAAAACAAATAAAACAATTTTGTGTAGAAATCAGGAGTGGATACATTTGGTACAAGACTGCAGACAAATTAAGAATAAATTTTAAAATAGACATTGTTGGGTAAAAGAGGAAGCAGTAACATTGAGTGGTCTATTTATAATTGTTCTTAGGAGTTTCTGGACATTCTACCTGTTCAGATGGGTATTTGCAATTTAAAGAATTTTTTTACTGTAGTTTGAAAAGTCTGGGGTTTGAACTGATTAGTAATATGTTATTGATAATAATATCAAAGATACTTGATTATTGGTTCCAGCAAAAAGATAGTGTTTTGAAATGCCTGGGTGAATACTGTGGCTTCTCTTCAGTTCATATAAATCTTTCGCCCTTTGAAATACCTGGGTGAAACATAGAACAACAATTGAACCACTTTGCTCTCTGTGTGTTCTTTATAGCATTTCAGGGAGCTCTAGCCCTTCTTCTATTTATTCCTATTGGCAAGGAGAAAAGGACTGTATTTTATATTTAGATCGAGTTTTGTGAGGTGATGATTTTGTTTGTGGATAGGACTGATGTGTATTTGATACTCTCCTTCTACCTTATATTTAAATACAGTGGTACCTCAGTTTATGAACTTAATTTGTTCCACAATTCTGGAAAAAGATGACTATGTTTGTGTTCATGAAGGAAAAATGACCCCAGTCTTTTCATCTGTTGCAGAATTTGAAAACAAAAACAAAACTTTGCCAAACGCTTGTTTGGGAAACAAATTGTCCTCAAACAAAAGTGTTCGTGAAACAAGGCACCACTGATTTCTTTTTTTTTTTTTTTTTTTTTTTTTTTTTTTTTTTTTTTTTTTGGTTTTTCTCCGGTACCAGGAACCAAACTCACGACCTTGCGCTTGCCAGGCAGGCGCTTTTGCCGCTGAGCTAAATCCCCAGCCCCGGCACCACTGATTTCTTAAAGCTGTATAACATATTCTTTTAGGATAGTCTTCAGGAGGAGTGCCTGTTCATAATATATTTATAATAAGTATTTACAAATAATTAAAATTATTTTAATTTGTTTCTATTTCACTTCAGTTACATCCTCTCATTTTGTATAGATTTTGTGTTTCTTCCTAGAATGTTAGCAGGTTTAGATAACAGATTTTGGATCGCCTTTTAAGGCAGAAGTAAAGTCCTGTCTTCAAGTATTTGTTCCATTATTTGTCTCCCTTTGTTGTTTTTATTTAATAACTTTACAGTTGGCATGCATATAAAGTATTCAAAACTTTACTGATCATGTTTCAGGCTTTTGAATTCTCTAGAGACCAAGTATTATATTTTTGAATAGTTTTTCTTCACTGCTTCAATATTTTCTATGAGCACAACCCAAGACTTTTATTTTTTCTTCCCAAGACATTACATGGGAATGGCTTTTCATTAACTGATTCTGTAATATCCTAATGTAAACTCACAGGTTATAGCTGAATTATTTGGTTTAATACTTGTGGTACTTTTTATTGTATAGTTTGTGATCCATGCTGTCTATTGATGAGCATTAAAATCTTTTTCTACCACCTATATGAAAGGAAACAAAATAGAAGATACAAGTATTTAACATATTGAATAGCAAATACCTGCTGTGTTTGACTAGCCCTTAGAAATAGAACCTCTACTCATTTTCTTGCAAAAGAACTTGGTTCTCTTATTTTTTTCTTTTTATTTCAGTCATTCATAAATTCTCAAGAATACTAGTTATAGAAGAAAAAGGTAGTTAAGGTGATTTTAAATGTTAAGAGAAATAACCCATGCTACATCTTGTATTAGTCATGTAAAATATGTTCAGAATATAAGTAGGGTTGAAATTATTTAAAAACACTTAAGTTGCTTACATGCTTCTTTTTCCACTTAAATCTATACTATATGAAGTGTGAGACAGGAACAAACCATGTAAGTTGTTTTCTCAAACTGGTGCAGGTACACTGTTAATACCAGTCATTGATATACCCACATTGTTGCTTTATACTGGCCTTTTTGTTTCTTATGTTTCAGTCCAAGCTATAGATATTCAACTTTCCAGTAAAGCAATGGTACTTTTGTTTAAACATGTGGCTGTAGTGCTACTTTAAAAATACAATTTTAACGTATGAATTCCCACTGAGTCAAGACGTGACGCTTGTAGATAGCTCAACAGAGTATAGTATTTGAGGATTCCTTTTTTCTCCTATGAAACAAAAGGGCGGGTGGCTGGGGATTTAGCTCAGCGGCAAAGCGCCTGCCTGGCAAGCGCAAGGTCGTGAGTTCGGTTCCCGGTACCGGAGAAAAACCAAAAAACAAAACAAAATGAAACAAAAGGGGGTATAGTTGCTGTGACAGTTTTATTATATTGTCAGTTGTTATCATGTTCCCTTTGAAACAAAGCTGTCATGTGACCAAATTATTTTTGTGATGGCCTTTTATAAGCAAGGTGACCATAAACAAAAACCAATACATGTCATTATACAGTACTTAAAAGCCTGGCTTCATTGAAGGCACTGACAGACTTAGCAAGGAATTTTAACCAAGTAAACATTTTTCAATTGTTAGTTAAAACAGCCTTTTATTTTTGTGAAATAATATATATTCCAAATAAGGTACTGTTTTCTAAAATTGAAAATTAGTGATATGTATTGGAGAAAACTGAAACTTCCAAGTTTTTTCCTGTGTAGATTGAAGCTCTAAGTCAAGATGCGCTAGGAGGGACCCCTGCTTTTTTCCTGTTAACATAAAATGGACCCACTGATGTTTTTGGAACTTTGGTGAGAAGATAAGGTATAACTGAAAACAGAGATAGACACACAAAGCTTAGATCAAAGGATCTAAATGAAATTTAAACCTAAGAGCATTCTTTAGCTAATAATGAAACAAAATTTATTTTTGCCTGTGGTACATTTTATGAGCGTCAGCAATCTAAGTAGTCTTAATATGGACTTTTGAATCACAGAATTTTAAATTTTTACAGAGAGAGAAGAAATCTTAAAAGAGTATTTTTTTAAAAACCCAGGTAACTATATGAACACTGAAGTTCTGATTCAGTGCCTTGACTTATTAAGGGTGTTTGTGTTTTTGAAAAGTGAGCATTTGAAAATTTTTATTATGAATGAAAAAGTATTGAGATTTTCAACTCCTACAAGTTTTGAGAAGTTGAGTAGGGTGATACCAGTATTTTTTCTAATAAGCCATTTCTGTACAATTTTTCTCAAGGTTTGTTGGCATCCAAAGCTGTTGGGGTGGATGGTGCTGAACACAAAGAAGACTACAATGAAACAGCTCCAATGCTGGAGCAGGTATGAAATGGTAGCATTTGATTTTTTTCAAGGTTCCCACTGGAATGATCGTGGAGCTGTAGTATCTGCGTATTTGAAATTGCCCTTTTGATAAGAGATGGGAATAGGAAACTAACTGATGATATATTTTTAACTCTGCCTTCTTCAAGGTATACAGGTACACTACAGACTTGATTAGTGTTTGTTTTCAGTAGACTGGCATTAAAGCCTTTGTTTCCAAATTTGCAAGGCCTGAAGACAGGCATCCCAGGGTATGCACTTCCAGCTGGATCACCTTTAACTAGCTTACAAAAAGACCCTTACACAAATACTTCTCATTTGTGAGTTAAAACAGGGTTTTTTGACATCAAATAAAGCTTCTTTTGTAAGAAGTTTCTTTTATATTGTATAATTGGTGTTAGACTATGTGTTTTATGAATTGATCAATGAGCCATACATTTTTGCTAGGATGTATATTTTAATAACTACAGTAAAAAAGAGAGTTTTAAAACTATTAAGGGTCTGTCTTTAAACCACCTAACAGGAATTTAGAAGTGAAGGTTGCAGTTGCTAGATTTTGCCTTGGCTACCTTCAGATTTCCACAATACCTGTACATAATGAACTGTGCATGCTGTTACATTCTCTAAGGGCTTAACTTAGGCACTGTAAGACTGTAAGAAAACAGTAATAGCCATACCTGGATTTCCGTGGTTCTCCTGTTTTAAAATCTGAGCCTTAATGTAGTTTTAATATATCCTTTTTGTATTATTTTAATTTTCTTTATTAGTAGTCTAATAAAGAAGACTTTAAGATGAGTATCTTTTTGCTCTTCTCTATATGCATTTTAAAGAATAGTCCAAATTTAATTGATATTGTATTGAGTTTTTCAGGTTATTTTAGGCCTGATTTAATAACAGTGCATTGTTTTGGTGCCTCTATTAATGTTGTATTAAATCAGTGATCTTTTAAATTGATTAATATGTCAATAACTACCTTCTGATTTTTTGTTGTCATCAAACGGTTAAGTCCTTGCCGTTATTGTCCGTATATCAACCAAATTTTAAATGACTTTTTTACTGTGTATTACTATATTTATTGTCCCAGATATAACAATATTTTGTACTATCACCACTGTTATGATATTCTCAGAATGCAATATATCAGGGACTTGGGTAATAAAATGTTTCTGGAAAATTCATTACAATGTCAATCTTTCATTACACACAATCTTGTGAGGTGAATGTGGTTATGAAAATTATTATATGTAGAAGGTAGTATAGATAACAGTACCCATTTCAGAGAGAAGTACAGAAATTGACAATTTGAAATTGAGTTAAAAAAGGAAAACAGAATAACTCGGCAATTTATATATACATAATTACAGCCTTTTTTTGAGAGTCCTTGCCAGTTTTGTAACAGAGACCAATAATCATTAATGAAATGTTGTAAATTATTTAGATCTTAAGGAATATTATGATGTTCCTCATTTTTTACTTGTCGTTCAGGTTGACTTCAGTGTGAAAATGTTTTGTAAACAAACTTATTTTTTATGCTACATCTTAGCCTTGCTTCAGAGTAAAAAAGCCGAGTTATAAAGCTCTTAATTACATCTCACTTGGTATCAACATTAGACCTGAAAGAGAAGTATTGATTGTCACTAACTTTTATTGTCCTAATGATTTACAGTAATGTCACTTATGACATAAATTGATAGCAGGCATATAGCCAAAACTTATTGTGCTAATGGATTTATTTTATTTATATTTTTTAAAAGATTCAAACTATGTGGTCTTGAACCTCATTCTCAGATTATTAACTATAGATTATTTAATTGTATTAGGGAAATGTCATGTTATAATTACTTTTGGATAAAACTTGCATTAGATGCATAATAATTCAGTAAGTTTTTTAAAATGTTTAATTTGTCCTTGTTTAGAAGTTAAGCACCTTATCAAGATTAATTTAAGTTTAAAATTTTGTTTTATAACTTTGTAACTTAAGAGTAATGAATGCTGTAGTGATGTCTTTCACACATGTGAAGATGAACAATAAAATTGTTTATTTACAAGTAATGGCTCTAATTACTTTCCTGGCAACATCTTTTATGACAAACTTAGGAATACTTTCCATTTATGGAGTACTTTTTCAAATGATTAGTCCCACTTATACACATATATAACAAGTAAATTAAGAAGTAGAAATGAGAACTGAATGAAAGGGGCACTTGACACCGTGCCTTTTATGTGGTGTGTCCCACTTGCCATCTGTAGAATATTCAGCAGTGCCTTGTTTAATATCAGATATACACCTTTTCCCCACCAGAATTTGAGGGCCTTTTCCTTTAGGGGGAACAGAATTATTTATTTGGTCCCCAGACAGTGATCTTTCATATTCCAGAGAATAGCAGACTGCAGATGGTGATCATTCTTCAAAAAATATATGGAAGTTAAAAGGTTCTCTTGAGAACAAGCATGTTCTTTATAGTGGCCTATCATAGATTTTTCAAAATGTGTATATTTTGCTCTCAGATACATATATCAGAAAGAGATGAGATATAAGAATTCCAGCATGATAGATTGCAAACCTATCCAATGTGGCTATTTTCTGTTGTCTTTAAGCAGTAGACACATGCACCCATAATTTTACATATGTAGGAAATTTTACTGCCAAGTGAATAAAAATATTCTTTATGAAAGAACTGACAGTTCTAATTTTTTTTAAAAGTATCAGTTGGCAGGAAAAAGGTAAAAATTCTCATCTAAGAATGCGACGTATTTTGTTTTAAATCCAATGTTTTTAACTTACAGTTTATCTCTTTGGTTTTTCTTTTTTGTTGCTTGTTTTGTATTGTTTTTTAGTCTTTTAACTCTCTATTGCTGGTAGCTCTGATTTCATGATGCATTATGCTTATGAAACTAGCTTTCAGCACTAAAATGAGTTAAAGATGTTTCGTTAATTTGGTCATTGTTTTCCTGTTGAGATCTTTCTTTAAAGAGAAACTGTCTACTTATGGGAAATGTCCACATTCAGCTTGATAAAGGAAATTATTTTATAAGAAAAGATTCAAAAGTCAAAAGTTTAAATATATTCCTCTAATGCTCAAAAACAATAATGCTGCTTATATATTTAATAATTATTAATGTCTCTGGAAATTTTCTTTCCAAAGGAGATGTATTTTAATTTAATACTTTACATATTTGGTTAATATATTGTTTTATATTCTGAGAATATTTTAAATAATGTATTAAAAATATTAGACTGAAAGTTGACAGTATCCCTTTAAAGACAACCTATTCAACTTTTAGTTAATAATTTGTGGGGTTGTTTTTGGTTTTTCATTTGTAATAGAAATGTTATATGTTGCTTAACAATGTTTTGGATACTAAAGTTGCTTAACAATCAAAATAGAATACAAGAGCAAAAATGAAGAAACCAAAATAAAAATATCAATTTTTTATTATTTATTCAGGCGATTGCACCTAAACCTCAAAGTCAGAAAAAAAATGAAGCTGACATTAGCAGTTCTGCCAACACTCAGAAACCTGCACTGTTATCCTCAACTTTGTCTTCAGGGAAGGCTCGCAGCAAGAAATGCAAACATGAATCTGGAGATTCTTCTGGGTGTATAAAACCCCCTAAATCACCACTTTCCCCAGAATTAATACAAGTCGAGGATTTGACGCTTGTATCTCAGCTTTCTTCTTCAGTGATAAATAAAACTAGTGAGCACAGATTTTTAAAAAATAGTTCCTTAATCCTGTAAGATACATTAAGATAGTTTGATTGTAGTTATATTGTACTTTTATGAAATTGCTTTTTAAAAACTCAAACTTACGTGGCTATGATAGGGCAGACTGGAAACTATCCATGGGCAAAAGTCAGACATTTCTTAACTGATAAATTGTTCAGAGACTACTGCTGCTTGAGAAACCTTAATATTTAATCACACAAATTCCACTGAAGTTGGACTCTCCTCAAGTAATAATCAAAGCTCAATGCGAGGCCTGATTCATTACAAAAAAACAAATAACTCCCCCCACAAAAGAAGAAACAGACACAGAAGAACTCGTTAGATTTTTTAACTTAATTCCTAACAATTCCTATCCGTAGGCATAGTATCCTACTTGTCTGCAAACGTCTGCAATATGTTTTATTTATTCTTATAACGTTTACAGTGCAGACTTGAATTCAGTGTTCTTAATGAGAGAAGAGTGCTTCCTTGATTATATTTTTAAACGTTTCACTATTTCAGTACTACTAATCTTTCAAGAGTTAACTTAGTCTTTTTAAAAATTGCCTTTCACTATGGGCTTGAATATATATGACAAGGCTTACATTGACTCCAAATGCCTCACATTAATGTTTCACATTAGAGACATGAAAAGCAGTTACTTGGAAAATAATGGGGTAAATAACACTTTTTCTTTTGCTCTTTATTCAACAAATAAATTCGTAACGTAATCAGTAAATGAGTATGACACATTTCCTTAGGAATTACTCTTCATTGTGTCTTCCACAGTAAGGATGTTGGTCTTGAAAAAACTTTATCAAAAATATTCTTTTTCATTAATTTGCCATATATACTATTAAACTTTTTCAATTCTTGATCAAATATTTTTGTTTTTATTTTGTTCTTTCAATAAATGCTAAGGAAGTGTGGGAACACAAAGCCTCAATTGTTTTTTCATAAGCTTCATTTCATTATGGCATTTATCATGCCTTACTGTTAGTCACTAAAATGTCACATGACATTCATAAACACTTTCTTTTAGATCTTGGTATTTTAACAGCAGTGTTATAATAGCTGAATTTTATTCTTTCATTTTTTCCAATTATTATCATGTCTTTTTTATTTTTAATGTTGTAAAATTGCTCTTAAATAACCAAAGCATTGACACCTTTAGAACACTTTCTTTCTACATTAACATGAATTTATTAGTTTATATAATCTTCCTACTCTAACAAATTGGTTTATATGCAAGCAGAAAGAAGTCTTAAAGTTAAAAGGTCTGCAAGCATTTGTATTACACTGTAAAAGAAGTTTTTAAAAAATAGTAACATGAAGATAAGAATAGTGTCCTACTCTTTACAATTTTCATTATTTGCCCAGAATAAATACATTAATTTGTTTGTGTTCGCTTTTTTTTAATGAATCAGGCCCAGATATTTTATTTTGTAAAAACCTGTTTGGGAGCAAGAGGATGGGGTTCAGTTACGTGCATTAACTTTACTCTGGCAAGTAAAACCCCAACTACACCCTGTGTAAGAGTGTTGTCACCTACGCCCTTGCCCCTCTTTTTTCCTTAGGGTCTAGATTTGTAATGTAGCAAAAGGGGTATATATATTTTTTCCTTTTGTTTTTTGCTATCAAGAAATTATTTTCCCAAAGGAAAAATGGCAGTTTACACAATAATCTGCAGTTAGAGAATTGCAGAGTTAGAATTAGAGTCTGTCACTTGGGGGAGCTGCTTGAAGTTAATGTTCCATGTAATTTTCTTTTAGTTCTAGTAGGATTCAGATTTTAGAATTTTTGATTAACTCTTTTTGTAAATAGGGCACAGTTTTTGCCTTTTCAACATGCCGTTCCTTGTGGATATCTTATAACAGCGTCAGAGGGCAGAATATGAATAATTTTTCCCATTTATCTTCTTAAATATTATAAGATGATCCTGGTATGTATCTGCTTCGTGAACATTGAAGATCTTTTTCTAGGTCCTCCACAGCCTGTGAATCCCCCTAGACCTTGCAAGCATAGTGAGCGGAGAAGAAGGTCTCAGCGGTTAGCCACCCTACCCATGCCTGATGATTCTGTAGAAAAGGTTTCTTCTCCCTCTTCAGCCACTGATGGGAAAGTATTCTCCATCAGTTCTCAGAATCAGCAAGAGTCTTCTGTACCAGAGGGTAATGTATATTGATTTCCTACAGAACCACACATAAAGGAAGATAAAGAAAAATCTAAGAGATAGACTATTAGAATATTAAGAAATTTCTGCTTTTTCCTTCTTACATATTTTACAATTATAAGCACCTCATGTACAAATATGTAGTGAGTACCTTCTTTGTGCCAGGCACTGTTTAATGTATGCACCACTGTTCCACATTGATATTAACCAGGCCACTTTGTCTGTGTTGATATTCTGCTGCGCTCTTTGTTTTATGTAGTGCCTGATGAGCATTTGCCACTGGAGAAACTGGGATCCTGTCTCCCTCTCGACTTAAGTCGTGGTTCAGAAGTTGCAACATCACTAGCCCCAGATTCCACTTACCATAATGAATGTTCCAAGACAGAAAAGGAAGATACACAAATGCTTACTCATCCTTCCAAAGCAGGCCCTGATGGGAGAGGAGCTCTTGCAGCAGCAGGTAAGAAGGTTCTTTATAAGTACCTAGGCTTGCTGTTACCCGGTATAAACATTTTGATACTTAACTTCGTCAGTTTAGTTAAGAAAGTTTCTTTTCATAAATACCTTTAGGTAATATGTATGGAGCATACATTTTCTGTCATTTTTAAAGTTCTTGTGTGATCATTTTCCTTGGATGTCCAACCTTGTCACTTTAATCTGTTTCCTTCTCCTTGCTTTTTTACATCCTTATTTCTGTGAAATAGAAATCATGATAGCTAAACAGAATTTTAGGGATCCTTCCCTTTAAAGCCAGGAGATATTTAATGGGATCAATTCATAGGTTTAAGGGCTTCAGTCGAATTCCATAATCAAAACACACTTAGTTTAAATTTAATTATATAACTGTATCTGAAATATAATCCCATATTTGGCAGAATCCCCAAGATTATAATTTGTTGTAAATTTATTTGAGGAGCCCCATATGTAAAGTCAACCATATGTAACGCATTTGTTGATGGCGTGTGTGTGTGTGTGTGTGTGTGTGTGTGTGTGTGTGTAATCTGAAAGCATATTTAGGGCTTTTTTTATCAAATTTTTAAATCTAACAAAAGGACAGTTCATATTTCCATGTGGTTGAATTATTTCAAAGTTTTATAGAATTATAACTTCATCTAAAGAGTATATGTAATTAAAATAGTAAATAGTGATTTTAAATGATTTTCTATTAAGTTACTAATTTAGAATTGGGTAGGTGAAAGAAGTCTAAATTGAATCATTCCTGAAATGGAGAAGAACATAAAGTAGTTTATTGATTTGCAGCCAGATATATTGATGGTAACTGTATGTAACAGCATATTCCCTGGGGTCACTACTACTCCTTTCATGAAGCATGAAGTGTATATAGCTTGCTTCTGGTGGTGGAATGTATGGAAATAATATGATCAAGGTAATGTAGAATATACTTGATACTAGTTTACTGCCTTAAATTTCTTACTCCTTTTTTCAAAGTAAAAATATTATTACTGTTACACAGTTATCTATAAATCCAATTTATCTATAATGTTTGAAGTTATTTTATGCATTTTAATGTTCCCTTAATCTTGTTTTTTTAAAAATGCCACATGAAGATTTGTAGGTTTTAAAACATTTCTTACAGTTCTCAATTCTGATTCATCATCCACATACTCTTTATAAGCCTGATCTTTTCTTGGGTAATTATTTTTCTTTTCCCTTTTTTCCAAAGATTTCTGAATTATCATTAACTATTTGAGGTAATTTTCTTGATGAAGGTCTTACAGTTCTTTAACAATCTGGAATCTCTTACTGTAATGAACATATGAAAATGTTAAAGTTATGATATATATTCATTGGAAAAATTATTTTTAGATCTGCATGTAAAAATATATTTCTTTAAATATATATATTCAAATTCTAGTACAAATAAGTGTAAGTAGCTGTAGTTAACCAGTTTATATTTCACGAAGTATCTTAGATTGGCATGGAAATCTTTTACCCAGGTACTATTGTTCCTAGCCAGAGTATGAACTTGGTCTTTTTTTCCCCATAATTTCTAGGATATTTGTAGAGACGTGACTGCCTACTCTGGGGGTGTGGTTCTGCGGGCTCAGGATGGTTACAGTGTACTGAATTGCAAGGGAGTACACAGCAGTCTTCTCTTTTTGAATATAGGCCATAATTATTTGAGAAATAAAAATAGTGAGTCAGTTTCTTGAGAAAGGGAAATGTAGAAAGCAGTTTAGATTTCTCATACAGTAAATCTGTATCTCTGTCTGGAAGAGTGAAGATCCTCTGAGCTTAGTAGAAGTACGCTTGGTGGGAACTTGTATTATTTATAGTAAGCAAATGAATGGTTTTAAATGTTACTCAAAGTTGGTTTTTGAGAGGGTTTTATACAGTATTGAAGAAGGAGGGGTAGAATTCTAATTTATTATGACCCCTTTCAATTTTTTATTTTTCAGGAAAAATGGAATTCAGGTCACATTTTAACTGGGCATTTTTAAAAATTAAAACCTAGAAATCCTGTTTTACTTCCACTTAAATTCTAAATGACTGGCACTCTTAATATTTTTGCCACCTACCCCATCTACACTGTTGTGTGGTATGTTAGGACTTTTGTCTTCTCCCTAGGTTGTCTTACATGTAGAGCATTAAATGCCAGGATTTTTTGTTTCTTCTTTATAATACATACATATATTATATAGTATATGCATGTTTTCTATATGTATGTGTGTGTGTATGTATTTATTTCATTGTTATGCATCTTACGAAAGTAAATTTGGTTAATGTTAAACTTTAAAATTTCTGCCTGGCATGGTGATGCACACCTGTAATCCCAGCACTTGGGAGGCTGAGGCAGGAGGATCACTATAAATTCAGGACCATTCTGGGCTACAAAGTGAGTTCAAGGCTAGCCTGAACTGCCTCGTGAAACCCTGTCTCAAAAAGACCAAAGAAGAATTCTTTAAACTTTCTGCAGATAGCATTCTTCACCATAATTTGCATCAGTGGCATTTCTCTTTCTTTCTTTCTTTCTTTCTTTCTTTCTTTCTTTCTTTCTTTCTTTCTTTCTTTCTTGTCAATTTGAAACTCTTAGGGAGCTTAAATGATGAGAATATTGGTTGTTAATTGGAAGTAGTTTAGCAGACTTAGGTTTTTACTTTTTTGTGTGCAGAATATATTAAGAGGGCTCAGTTTAGCAGTGATGCTGAAAGGTCAGTGAAGTTATCCAAATGATCCAATTAAATTTTTATTTTAGGGGCTGGGGATTTAGCTCAGCGGCAAAAGCGCCTGCCTGGCAAGCGCAAGGTCGTGAGTTCGGTTCCCGGTACCGGAGAAAAACCAAAAAAAAATAAATAAATAAATAAATTTTTATTTTAAAAAATTAAAAAAAACTAACAAAACAGCAGTGAAGACAAAATCAAAACAACACAAAAACGGTACATGACCTCATGCTAGAAATTGGTAATCATAATGACTGATCTGAGAACAACAATATGCAGTATAAGAAACAGTGCTGAATTCAGGCCATCTTGTATGGTGAAGCTCTGCATCATTTCCAGTGTTTCTTTTTTTTTTAATTTTTTTTTTTTACTTGTTACTGTCTTTGATTGTTTGATCAGTCTTACATTCTTATGTCTGGTGGACTGAGCTACTTTGTTGAGGATAACAGTATGTAATGCCGCTACCATTGTTAATTCCTATCAAATAATCCGATTATATATACCTGTTTGTAACAGGTTGCTTGTTCAGTGGATACAGTGAGCTTGCACTAATTGATATACATTGCTCCACTGAGATAGATGTTAATGGGACTAACTAAGGTTAAGAATATTGTTACCTCTGGGGATATAACTCAGCGGCCCAGTGCCTGCCTGGCAAGCATAAGGGCCTGGGTTCAATACCCGGTACCAAAAGCAAACAAACAAAAATAGAATATTGTTTGTTGCTGCCCACATCAGCAGAAAAAATAATTGCTGCATTTGTTAAAAAAAAAATCTTGCCTTTATTTTCATGTTATTGTCAAAATGCTTTATCTGAGGGACCACCCTTGATGTAGGGACACAGCTTCACAAAATCTTAGTTCATTTTCTTTAGTATCTGGGCATGTAAAGTAGATTGAGTCTTTGAAAAAGATCTTTTCCTGTCTGCCAGGGTCCTTAGACTCATAATTACCCGTCGTTCCTGGACAAAACTCCATTGGGTTCTAGGGAACCTAATCTGCCCAGGATATAGCGTCTGTTCCCTAGAAACAAAATCTAGAAGGGATACAAAGCTAATACCTGAAATATAAGTACACATAGAGTAGCTATTTTAATATAAGGGGTAAGGCCCTTAAGAGGTACAGAATGCTGCTGGGTTCAGAGGAAGACAAGACTACCCTGAAGAGGCCTCAGGCAGAGAAAGAGTTGGCTTTGTAGGTGGTCTTGGGTGGACTGGAACACTGAAGGACCAAGCACCCACCTGCTTTCTTTGCACTTACTTTCAACAAAATTAAACAGATCTATCTGCTTGCAGTTCAGCTTTTCATCTGTATGAAGAGATTGTAGTTGATGATATCAGTGATCCCTTTGGTGCTAAAATTTTGTCTGTTAATTAGATCATTAATCATTTAGTGAAGTCAGTCTCTTCCAAAGAAAAGATTATGGTACGGTAGGATTACTTTTAATTTATAACTTATAAGTATTCTTAGAAGTGATAGAATATTCTTAGTAAACCCTGTTAAGACAAAATTGAGATTTAATTATAAGAATGTAATTTTAAACCTATTTGGTTAGTCTGCTGTCTTCATTTTCTCATTTTTGAGCAAATTAATACACACATATCGCGGAATACTTACTATTGTTTTATTGCAGAATATTTTGGTTAATTTGGATATGAATAATAAACACTGTACCTTTATAATGTCAGGATGCTCATTGGCGGCTAGTAAGTTTAGGTGAATTTAATTTCATTTTAGATGAAATTCTTTAAGCTTGTTTTACTGTAATTCAGTCTTATTTTGAATTAGTTTTTTAATGAAATATAAATTTATCATACTTAAAATAATTATACTGTTCTTAGTGAATCCTCTGTAGATAGTCTATGAATGATAGTATTTGATTGGCTAATACCATATTTTTGTCCCCAAGGAAAACCAGAGATAGGTCATTGGATTTATCTGAGTTAGGATGACAAAAAAGCATGACAGAAACTCCACAGAGTAATCTGACTGGTTGGTTTTAAAGTAGTCTTTAATCATCCCCCAACATTTTAAGTCAGCAGTGCATTTACTATTTAAAAACCTTTTTGTCTCAAATTGTCCCTTAGTTTATTTTGTGGGATTGCTAAAAATAAGATTACAGTTGGAAACTCTAACCTTCCTCTACCTCCACAGCGAATGTTCATGGCTTCTCCGGAGCCTGCTGTTTCCATGGAGAGTCTCAGGGATTGCTTCCTTTTTAGCCAGAAGAATCTGAGATGCTTATCTCAGAATACTGGAAAAGGCTTGAGAAGTCACTTTACATTACTGGTTTTGAAATTGGGTGCCAGCAAGTGTGATTCAGAGATACTTTTCTCATTTTAATGAGTGTAGCTCATTTGTTTTTTGCATTTGTTTTTTTCATTAGGTTGTCACTTAATAGTTTATTTGGGGCCAGGGATATATCACAGCAGCATAAGTACCTGCCTGAGAAGCACAAGGTCCTGAGTTCAATTCCTGATAGCAAAAATAAAAGTTTATTTGAAGAAAATGTTCTTTTGATAAAATTAAGTCTAAAAATCACTGTTCTATAATCTAGTGCTTAAGTTTTCAAATTCTGGAACAGAGTGAAGTAAGAGCAATCAAATGAATTTCTTGTAAAACAGAACATGTTCTTTTGTTGAAGTCTAGACTAGATCCATTTTCTTTTTCTGTTTGTGTGGAGGTAGTTTATAAAGTTCTGCCTCTACTGTAGACCTGAGTATTTATTCTAATATCCTGTAATGTGTAAAACATTGACAGCCTTTTGTCGGTTTCCCAATTTTGCTTTTGCACCTTCACCACTTATAAAATCTTAAGGTTTGGGAACCCCAGGAATATGTGGCAGCTGGCTCTGGAACTGGCTGTCCTGAAAGCGCTCGTGACTGACGGTGTGTGTCCTCTTGTGCTATCTCCTGTATTAAGTGCTACTCCATTGCCATGCAGTTGTCTTCCACATTTCTGAGGAGTAGGTGACACATTCCAGTCAAGGGAAGCAATGGAGGAAGGCAGTTCCTTTAATCTGACCCTCTCCCAATCTCTGGGTTTCCAAGCATCACTGCTCTAGCTTTTCCCTGCAGATCCAAGCTCTGGAGGAGTGTGGAGGCAATAAACGTTGTCAAGTGCTACTTCTAGATCCACCCCTGTTCTGACTGGGTATCCGCAAGCACATTGTCATCATTTGAATTATAAGTGCTGTCTAGTTTTCAAGAAAATTGCATAATTTGTAGAGTTCCCATAGTACAAAATTAGTAGACAGAAGAACGTGATGCATGCATTCTCAGTCTTGAAATAAGGAAATGTAATTGTATTTCCTCTTGCTCCAGTATCCTTTTTACTTTTTCTATCATCATAGGTGAAATGATCAAATTTCTTGTTCATCTGAAACTTATTTAGTAGAGCCTTATTGGCATTTGAGTGATATTTTTATATTTATATATTTAAATTACATATGTAAGGTATTTGAAGATGAAGTGCTAGCATTTTTATACTATTATAGAATGATTTTAAAAAGCAAAAAAGTAGTAAATGGTGATGATTGTAACTAAAATTTAATAAAATATATTGTAGTATGTTTTTTAAGTTTACCCTAGCCACAAATAAGTTATTAATATCAGGACTGAGAATCATGGGTAAATATATCTTTGTCACCTCGTTATTCTGTTAATGAGACACAATATTGACTTAAACTGTGTTTGTACTACAGATAATACAACCTAAGTGTCATTAAAATAATTTTTGTGTATAAATATGCCCTTGGATTTTACATTTACAGAGAAACTAAAACGTGCAGAATGTTGGGCTGTCTTTGTTGCCTAATAACATTTCATGATGGACTTCAAAGGTGTGAAAGTTTATTTTAGGCAGCAAAAGGTCAGACTTTAGTTTAAGCAGTTGTATACAAAGTGTTAAAAATCAGTCTACTGTCATACGAACTCTAACATTTCTTTTGGGTGCCCTGAGCTGCATTTGTGTCAGAACTGCTGCAGAAGCACCAGTGATCCTTGGGCACATCACTTACTTGGGTGTGGGCATCTCCTGAGCAGGGCATAGGTTGTAGCACTGCAGGAGACCTTTGCTCCTAGCTTAGTGTTAGGGTTAGGATGGGACATCTTCATTCTTGTTTATTGTCAGATTTGTAGTTATGCCATTTCTGGAAGTGGTGTAGTCTCAAGTTGTTAGCCCACCACAAAAGCAAAGTGAAAAAAAAGTACTCATTTACCATACATGAGTCTAAAAATTTCACATATTTCTGCTTTTATATTCTTAATAGCAACATATCGTCAACATGTATAATCTTATTTGACAGATAAGAAAACTGAGGTGCAGAGTCATTAAATGACATACTCAAAGTGGGTTTTGAACGTTGATAGTCTGAAGGAGCAAAACCAGCCCTAATTTATCAGTTTTTTGAAGTAAGAAATCCCATTTTTTGTTACTAGTTCAGGCAGTAATATAATGTAGATCTTTAATGGGGAGAAAGAGGATCATACAGAATTTTATAAACTGTTGTAATTGAAAACTTTGTCCCATATTTATAATCTTTCCTAATGAAATATATTTCTTTTCCCCTTAACCCACAGGAATTTCGAAAACAGAAAAAAAAGTGAAATTGGAAGAAAAAAGCTCAACTGCCTTTGGTATGAACAGAAAGTAATCTTTAAGCAAAAGACTAGAAAGCCTGATATAGAGGGAGGACAGAGTCTGTCTCTTCTTTTGCCCTCTTGCGCTGTTTTATATGTGATCATCTGCTTCATTGCTTATCAGTGTTAGCGGCAGACAGACTGCATCTTCAGTGTACATCTTGTTGTTCTGTGTGTATTTTTTGTCACAGTTGTGTCTGGCTTCAAAAAATTTCTGGGTTTCTGAACATTCCTACTTAAAATTATGACTCTTTCAAATAAGCTTCCACCTAATATTGTTGATACTTAGAAGATGGATGATACATTAAAATCATTTTTTTCTCAGTATACCTTATAAAATGGTTATTGAGTTTTTGCCACCTTTTCTGTTTTTTGTGCTATAAAATTAAGTCATGAAATAATTAAGTCATGAAATATTTAAAGATACTCTGTAAATATTTTTTAGCTTAGCTAATCAGAACTTGTGTGTATCTCAAAATTGATTAATTATTGCTGACCAATTGTAGGCTAAACCATACTGGTTGAAACAGTAGCACTAGAATATATGTGATGATTTAACTTAAAGAATGTTCTAGGATACGTGTTATTTTCTTTAAAGTACATATGGTTAGAGAAAAGAATGCTTTAAAATTTTAGGGAAATAAGTTTGAAATACAGTTTTTTCTTTCATAGTCCTACTCTTGATTCTTATATACACAAGGGAAGTGTCAAAAGACTGAAGGTAGTTACTTATGGATTGCCTTGATTTTTTTAAAAAATTTTTTTTACAAAGGAAAAAGGTCCACTTTTAAAAATCTTATTATATATTTTCTTCATATGTCATATATGGAAATGCTGAGTCTCCTCAGGGAGGTCTTTTTTTTTAAATTATGGGGTTTAACTATGTGCCACATTAGAAATTGAGTATATTACTCATTTAAAGGTTTTAACTACTGTCTGTGTTAACTTTAAGGTGTCAGGAGTTGGGATTTCTCAACACTGCTAATGAAGATCCCCTCTTATAGTCCAATAAGCTAAACAGGACTTCCAGACTCATGAGCAGTTTAATTGACTCCATCCACTCTGGGCAGGTGACTGTGATAGCTGATGAAAATATAAATGCTGCCTTTTAGGTTAACCACAAAGGAACAACTCAGGATCCCTCAGGATTACTGAAGTATTTGCTTTTATCATTTAGGTAGGAGAAAAGAAAAGGATAAGGAAAGGAAAGAGAAAAGAGATAAAGATCACTATAAACCAAAACAGAAGAAGAAGAAGAAAAAGAAAAAGAAATCTAAGCAACACGGTAAGTATGCAGTTAATGGGTTGTTTCCATTTATTCTCTTTTTTTTTTTCTTTTCTTTTCGGTACTAGGAGTTGAACTCACGACCTTGCGCCTGCAGGGCAGGCGCTGTGCCACTGAGCTAAATCCCCAGCTCCCCATTTATTCTCTTTCACCTCTCCTCTTTTCTTTCTCCAAAATGCAGATTCCTGTGTTGTAATTGAGACTGGTAGCTTTGTTTTTGTCTTGTATTTTCAAAAACATAAAACTGTGTTTTACAGTGGTATATTAATTAATTGTGGCAACTAATAGAAACTTTTATCTCAATTATGGTGACCTGGATGCACTGAGCAAGCATCCTTCAACATAATAAAGTAATCTGTAATCATAGAGACCCTTAAATTAACTTTCCAGAATTGAGGGAGAAATAAAGATATTTTCAGAAAAATTTGAGAAACCAAAAGAATTTGCTAACAACTGTCCCTCTCTAAAGGAAGCCCTAAAGGATGTACTTGGAGGAGGAAGGAAAATGGTGATGAAGGGAAGGCTGGAGATGTGGATCAATCTAAACATTGACCATATCAAGCAATTTTGATGGAAAAAAAGAAAAATACTAGAGAATAAAAAGAAGTAATAATGGATCATATATTTGGAGATGTATGCTAATACTTCATTGTTTTTAAGCTCCTTATATTGTTTTGGGGAAATGAAGGAGTTTGTTGCTTAGAGGCTCTGTTAAGTTAAATATGCATGTTAAAATATCTAACAAATACTGTAGAATAGAAACATAGGATATAATTTTCAAAGCAGAAATGAACTCACACAGAAAGATTGTGGTAAAAAATAACTTGCAGTAAATTACACGAAAGAAAGTTGGATTTCTGAGCTACCCTGGGTCAGAGGACAGCTTTTTAGCACTCTTTCCTGCAGAGAGCGCACCATGAAGGAATCCTGAATGCACACAGGCCTGTCGTACTGTCACCTGAGGGGGGAAGACAGAGTCTAGTGTATGGGAAGGGATTTCTGATTTCTGAGAGTTATTTTGTGTTTTGCTTTCTATTAAAATGTATTTAGTTTAAAAAAGGAATTAAGTACCTAATAAATGTGAGCAAAATTTAATGAACTAAAAAATTCCTATGAAATAATTTCAAATGTCAAATTTAGTTATAAGGAAAAACAATAAAGTGAACTGGAAAGATCAAGAAGATAAAATGCATAGATAAACAATATTAGGAATAGAGAGAGCATAACTGTGCAGCAGACAATGAAAAGAAGATGATGTTGCAAACTTATACCACTACTTGAAAGGTTGGGTGAAAATATGGACAGTTACCACAAATAAGCTGATCAGGGAGATAAAAACCTAAGTAGTCTCTGAATCTTTTTTTTTTTTTTTTTGGAGACAGGGTTTTGCTATGCAGTTCAGGCTCACCTCAAACTCTTAGCAATCCTCTTGCCTCAGCCTCCTCAGTGCTGGGATTACGGACATGTGACACCCCCATGCCCGGCTTTCTCTGAATCTTAAAGAACATTTAATTAGTATTTAAATCTTCAATTAGTATTACAATCTTCCAACAAAGGATCTCAGGTTCAGAAAATTTTTTGCTAATCTTTAACAGACATTAAAAAACACATTGCTCACAATTTACATAAATTATTGCAGAATTTAGAAAAGGAGAAAATATTCCCACAGTGGGATGAATAGGGTCTCCCCAAAATATATGCCTAGGTCCTAACGCATGATACCTGAATGTGATCCCTATAAAGAATAGGGTCTTTGCCGTGTGACTAAGTGAAGGGTCTCAGAATGAGACATCAGAATTCAGGGCTGCCCAGGTGAGGTCTTGAGGCTCACAGGGAAGGCCATAGGAAGATTGTGGCAGAGATTAGAGTGGTGGAACCCTCAGCTGTGGAGCCAGAGCCACCAGAAGCTGCAAGGAGTCAGGAAGAGTTTGCCCTTAGATCCTTCCAGGGAGCATGGCCAGTGCCTAATTCTGGCCTTAGGAACTTTGAGAGGAAATATTTTTTTTCTTTTGGTATTGGGGATTGAACCTAGGGCTGTAACACTGAGGTGTATCCACCCCTTTTTATTTTTTGAGACAGGATCTTGTTAAGTTGCCCATGTGGGCTTCAAATTTGAGGTCTTTCTGCCTCAGCCTCCCACAATTAAGAGATTACAGGTGTTCAACACTGTATATGGCAGTTTCTGATGTTTGAGCCCTAAATTTATAGTACTTTCTTGTGGTTCCCCTAGGGACCTAACACAAGGCCACATTTATTTTAGATGACTTAAATTTATATCAAAATCAGAGACTACAATGAGAAAGGATGACCACAGATTCTCAGGGCATAAATGCAAAAACTATAAATGAAAGTTACCAATGTAGCATAAATGTACCAATGGATGAAAGGGATATAACCATATAGAATATGAATGCAGAGTATCTAAATGTCAGAAAATTAATGAAATTACCACAGTAAAAGAAAAATGAACGAATATTCCTATCTCTATACATGCAGAAAATCCATTTTGTACATCCATATGCACTTAGATTTTTACAGATAGTTTATAAAACATTTAATTTTATACATCCATATGCACTTAGATTTTTAAAGATAGTCGTTTATAAAATATTTAGAAACATTAAAGAAGGCCTCCATAAAAGGGAGAGATTCCATTTAATAGTTTAGAAGATTCAGAATTGAAACATATCTGTTCATTTTAAATAAATCTATGGCTTCAATGTGGATTCTGAAGCAATATGAAAGAAAAATCCAGAAATAACACAGCCATTCTTGAAGAAGAATAAGAAGACTCACTATTCAGCTGTGGTTATGAGGGCACACATTTATTTTAGAGGCGCAAATAATGATCAAGGACAGAATAGGTAACTCAAAAGCAGTTCTGTGCATAATTGCACAGAACTTGTATTGCAGATCAGTGGTTTAAAGATAACATTTTTCAGTAAGTGATGTTAGAACAACTTATGTGTATGGGGAAGAAAAATCAATTGAACCTCTATCTTAAATTTTACACAAAAATTTAATTTCACTTTTGTCAAAGACAATGAGGGAAAACTATAAATCATTGAAAGACAGCTTTGGGCAAGGATCATTGGGCAGGGAATGATTTTCAACAAAAAAGTGCTAATCTAAAGGGGAAAGTTGAAAGTACAGTTAGACCGGTAGTAAGAACATTGGTCATGAAAAATCATTATAGAAGGACTTCCAAAGCCCAAAACCTTACTGCAACACCCTGCCTGACAGAAGGTTAATATTTAGACTATTTCAAACTCTTATAAATCAAAAAGAAAACAGATATAACACAGTATGAAAGAAGCAGAAACCTTTGTGTACAGTAAGGTGAATTATAGTAAGATGCTCAGTCTTGTGAGAGGCTTGGTAGCTGTAGTGTTTCAAACCTGGCGATATATGTTACACATTTGCCATATCAGCAAAAATTACAAAGTAAATAGCATGAGGTGTTGCTAAGGAAATGGAAACAACCCCACAACTCCTACTGAAAGTATCTTGCTTGTACCTAAAAAATTCTGAAGAAACTCACATGGTATATGAGGAGCAAATCACTGGGTTCTCCTAGCAGTGCTGGAAGCTGCCTCATTTTCCCAGAGGAGTCACCTGTTTCTTCATTTAGAGGTAAATGAATGAATTACATCTACAGGAATCCCCAGGATGGAGTGTTATGCTAAAGTCTACTTACTGAAGAGAACGTAGTGTGATCTATTTAAGTAAAGATTAAAAAATTACAGTATCAAGCAATATATCTCTTTAGGGATTCAGTTGTATGTGTGAAAAGCATGAAAAAACAGCAACATGAAAAATTCAGGATAGTGTTACCTCTGAGGTGGAGAAGGGGAGTTGTTATCAGAAGTGACGAGGGGATTTCAAAATGATAATATCCTTCTAAACTTCATGTTCAATACCTGTGTATTCTGTGTTATTGACATTCTTTATGTCGTACTCATTTTTAGTATATTCATCAAATATTTCATAAAGCCAGTTTAAAGAAATATTAACCCAATGAGGCAGTGTCATAGTGGATAATTGCAGTTGGGAAATACTTTAGATTTCAGCTCTCTTCATGGTCCAAAAATGACATTTAATTTTTCCAGACTGTGAACTTCCTACATTTTGTAACTCTAAAGCTCCCAGAGTACACTTGAACATACAAGATCAAAAAAAGGTTGACAATCTTGAAACCACACTCCAGAAAGCTGACCATTTCCAGGCCACGCTGTGCCTACCTTACTCCTCACTTCTTCCTTCTCAGTCTTCCCTCAGCTCTGTCCCCTTCATGTGCAATTTTTAGAATCCAAACTACAAGTGACTTAAAGTTTAGAAACACAGGAGTTGCATAGACAAAAACCATTAATCATAAGCTCTTATTACTGAATACCTTGCTGTGAGTGGTATGTCATAGCTTCAAACTGCAGATAAAATTGCCAGATGAACTCCCAGCTAGCCAGAGCCTTCCTGCAGGAGGAGGGGGATGAATCTGGCCAGCGTGTTATGAAGACCCTGAGTTATTAATGCAGTGTGGGAATGGCCCGCTGTTTGTGGTGTCTTATGCTGAGGGATGGAGGCTTATTGCAGTAGTTAGTACTAGATACAGAATCTTACATGCTGAAATACCCAGAATGTGGAGGAAAAGATGACAATGAAGGACTGACTGAAAAAAAGATCAGTAAGAAAAGGGCTACATTTGATAGCAAATGTGGCATCAAGAGCACTTAGGAGAGCACAGCAGGTGATAATTCAAAAGAAAGAATGACGACTGGAAATTCAAGAGAGAAAACTTGCACTTTAGTGAGTAGACCTTAACTGCAATAGTCTTTTACAAAAAGTCTTTTTTAAAATAAAAGTAATGCTTTAATTATATATACATATATCTTCTTTTCTAATGAAAAAGAAATGAACCTTACACCTTTGCTTGTATTTTAAAATCATGCCTATAAAGTGAACATTCTAACTTCATCCAGGGAGTCCTGGTAAATACCGAAGATGCACAGAAGCACTGCTGGTTATAAACAACAGGTGTTGAGTCTGGTAATTACCAGCATTTTTGTAATTAATTATTACAGTTGAAGAAAATTTATTCTGGGCTGTTTATTTATTTAATTTTTCCAGTACCGGGAATTGAACTCATGACCTTGCACTTGCCAGGCAGGCGCTGTGCTGCTAAGCTAAATCCCTAGCCCCTGGGCTGTTTACATTCAGCTTGGAAGTGGTAGTTTTCCCCAGATGGTTATATTAGAAGAAGAATCTTCAAGCGGCAAATATGAGGTTTTAAATGTTTTAAAATTTTGAGGGCCTCCTAATGTTAAAGAATTCACATTATTGCTGTATGAGGTTCCTTGTATCATTTTAAAATTCCTTCATTCACCACCCAATGTTTTTTGCATATCATATGGTACTTATTATGCATCAAAACTAAGCATTTTTGGGATATTAGTCCTCATATTAACTCTTTACAGTAAGGCCTGATTGTTACAATTTACAGTTAACCACAGTACACAGAGATAGAGAGTTGTCTAACCCGCACAGCTAATATATAGGGGAAAGCAAGTTCAAACCCACAGTCTGGCTTCAGAGTCTGCTTTTTTAACCACCAAGCTATATTGTTAATTTTATCTTCTATACCTTCAAAATTGTTTACCAGACTGTATTCTTTTCATCTCTTTGTCTTCATTGGTATGGAAAGTTATTTTTATCTGCTATTTTATTTTTTGTTCTGTTTTAGATGGCTTGAAAACAAATGAAAATTTATTATCTTCCAAGACTGAAAAATCTAGTGTAAGACTTCTTGCTATCTGTTTAGTAGAATTTTGAGAACGAACAGAGAGATGAACTGAAGTTCCAACATAATGTTTTTTTTCAAGTAGTACAGTTGAAGAAAAACTACAGTTTTGATTAGGAATATGTTGCAGAAGGACTGACGTCTTTAATATATTGATTCATCTAACATCATGAAAATATTTGACTTGCTCTATTAGTAGTGTTTGCTAGTTCTGTTTAGAGCAGTTCATAAGTTTACTAATGTGTGCCTGAAATAAGTGGTACACGATGGCTACAAAAGCATTATTCTCAAATCTCTTCCCACAAACTGTTGAAACAGCACAGCACACACATGGGCTACATGTTCCAGCTATGGCTCCTTTCGAAACAGTGCTATGTTTACAGTAAGGCTTTTCCCAAGCAGAGACTGAGCATATCAAAAGTCACAGTGCTGGCCCATTTCTTCCTGAGGCAGGGTTCTCCTGATGCACAGTTTTGTGCACGGATGCCCAATTGGCCACATCAAGAGCTCTTCAAGTTGTGTTTCCGTCTGAGGCCCTTCCCAGCCAATCACTTTCTCTCTCAAGTGTCAGATTCCTGTGACAGATTAAAAGATTTCCCTGTCCTTTTCTGTCAGTTCCCTTTTGTTTCTTAAAGGCACTTCTGCAGTATGATTTTTGTACATCTGATCATGTGTCTCTCCCTCTCAAAGATTAAACTAAAGGGTCTTTTATACTTACATACGTGATAGCTTTCTCTTTCACTTTCTAATTGGTAGTGCTAATAGTTAGCGGTTGTTTTAAATGAAGTATAAAGGTTGTAGTTTAGTCAAATAGTTCCTCACAGTGATTCCATAGATTAGTGGATTAGCATGTTTGAGTTACCAAAATTAGTTTACCCAATGTGAAAGTAGCATTGTATTCGCCCTATGTGCATGAAAAGTCACTGTGTTGGGATTTATTAATAATTTCTTTACCAGATTTTAACATTGTTACTTTGAGTAGGTCACTTCATATCCTTCACATGCCTGTTGATATGGGGAAAGTGAAGAGATATCAAGAAGAACTAGAGCTAGAAATGCAGATAATACCAGGCCTTGCATAGCGAAAACTAAGGTTCCCAAGGAGGAGCTTATAAGCAGGCATATAAGCGCACAGTACACATGAGCAAAAGCACACATGGCTGTCTACCAAGGTGTCATTTGTGTGGTAAGAGTGGTATGAAATAGATTTACTTAAAATTTAGAAAAGTTTGAATGATCAAGAAATGGGATTAATGTATGGTAAGAGATTACTTCTGATCGAAGCTTTGAAACATAGCACTAAGCTTTCTTTTTTTATTTTTTTAATTTTTTATTTTAAAGAGAATAGTAAAAAAAGAATAGCAAAATACCAACAGCACAGACAAAAACAAAACAAAGCAAAACCAAAGATGATGCAGGGTTTCAAAACAAAATGATAGGAATTACCAGTGGTTGTTATATTACATATTGTTATCTTCAATAAAGTTGCTCAGAGTATCAGATGTAAGAATGCAAGATTCACCAAATCATTAAATAGAATAAAAAAATAATAATTAAAAAAACAGATGTTACAGAGTTTCACTAGACAGGATGGTACGAACTCACCAATGGTTGTTATATTGCATATTGTTGTCTTAAAATCAGTTGCCCAGATTACCAGATACAAGCCTACAAAATTGGTCAAAATAAAAAAAAATTGAAGCATTAACTGTTCCTTTCAGTAAACCACCAGACATCAGCAATACAGTTATCCAAGGTGTCCTTCTACATATTTTTTCCCTTCCTTCTTTCTTTCTTTTTCTCCTCTCATCCCAGTTGTTCCTTTTTTTGAGCAATTTCTTTCCCTTTCATATTATCTATTATATGTTTTGGGTTTTACTTACTCTTTCAGGTTCTTACAGTAGGGGGACAATGTGATGTTTACACATATGAGTCTGAGATGAGATTGCAGTAGGGAATGCAGGTATGGTGTAGAATGCCAAGAAATTTTATTTGTTCACTGATATAGCAGTTATATGTCAGCCATGTTTCATTGTTAGCACCAAATTCGAATTTCTTCCATTTTTTATAATCAGACACTTTTTACTTCTGCTAGCAGGGTGATATATAGTCCATCAGATGGCAGCTTTGATGGATTAGTGTAAAGTTTCAAATCTTGCTGATAACATTTCCAGTTGGGCAGCCTTTGGCAGGCTGTTTAAATTCTCTTCCTCTCAATTTCTTCACTTCTGAAATCATAGTTACAGTTTCTACTGCGTCTGTGTATCCCCCGGATTCAGTAAGATAATTGTGTGAAGTACTTGACATAGTACCTGGCAATTAATCAATGCCTTTTTCATACCTGTTCCTAAATTGCATGGTCTTGACAAACTGAACAGTGGCTGTGAGGCCATAAGGGGTAGAATAGTACAGTGCCATGCACATATTGCTCTGTATTCTAATAATGTGAGTATTCCCTGGCAGAGTTTCTACTCCCAACTTGCTGGGGCAGAAGCCTAGGGTTCTGGACTTCAACAAGCTTTTCAGTTTAGGCACATTTTAAATGTCAAAATCCATTGATAGCTCTTGTTGGTTAAAAGTTGTCTGGGTTTGAACGTTTTCTTTGCCATTAATAGCTGAGTGTCCTTGGACCATTTACTTTATCTATTGTGCTTTCATTCTTTCCTTTGTAAAATAGCACCAGCAATCAGACTTTCCTTATGGGACTGTTGTGAGGAAGTAAGAGTTACCACATGGCAGGTACTAAAAGTTATCTTTGGGATCTACAGCCCTCAATCAGTGCTGGCTGTGCTCAATTATTCATGGTGACTGTGTTAGATTCTCATGGCAGTTGTCACAAATAGTTGCATATCAGTGGTGCAAAATAATGCCTGCTTATTATCTTCAAGTTCTTGGGAGTCAAAAATCCAAAAGGGAACTCACTGGGCTAAAATCAGAGTATCTGCAGGACTGCATTCCCTTCTGGAGGTTCGAGAGGACTGTCCGTGTTTTGCCTTTTGTGGCTGCCTCACTTTCCCTTTTTTCTCCTCTTGTGTTCAAAGCTCATGTTACTCAGTCAAGTCTTTCTTATGTTGCTTCACTCTGATAACAACTCTTCTAGCTCTGTCTTTCACTTTTAAAGACCCTTGGGAATAGAGGGAGCCACCAAATAATCCAGGGCACTCTCCATACTTTCAGACCAATTGGATTGTTTAGTTCCATCTGCAACCTTAATTCTCCTCTGCCACGTAACTTTAAGTAATTGCCAGTTCCAGGGAGTAGGACATAGGCTGTGTTCTGCCTACTCCAACCAGCCCCTTGAAATGGGTACTTTTGACGGATCAGTGTTATTACTACTCGTAATAAATTTGCTTTTCCACCTTTTTCTCTATCTTTCCCACTCGTTTTCGCTTCTGATTATATTCTCTAACCTGCCTTACTGATCTTTTGCCTCACACTCAGTTGAGGTAATAGACACACAGTTGGAAATGTGATCCTTTCCTGTTCCTATCTTCTTACTTACATACTTACATATGTCCATTTTGTCCTTGGCCTCTGTTAACATCTGTCTCTATTAAAAGCCTGGCCTTCCTCCCCACTCCACCCATGGATCTTTAGATTCCTACAGATGGTATATGTAGTTTCTCACATACCAGAGTGTTGCTTCACTCTGAAAAGCCTTGTTCTGAACCCTTGCTACCTCTCTGTTTCCCTATCTCCCACTCACTATCCTGTCCATCTCTGACCCACTTTCAGAATCTAGTTGCTCAAGCTGAAGCCTGAAAATCCATCTTCTCGATGCCATTTCTGCCCACTTCCTCCAGTCTAAAGATCGCTGCATCGTCCTATGCTTCTTAGTGTTCATCTCAGTTGCTATCACCCCCACCAAAGCCATCACCAGCGTGTCTTGCTAAACTAGTGCTGTGGCCTCTGACCCATCCCCCTTTTCCATATGTGCCTTACTCCACTGCCTCCTCCATTCCACCACTGGAGGGATCTGTTAGTGGAATTAGGCTGTGACACATCCTGTGTCCCCTTACAACCTTGAATGACTTCTCGTTGCCTTAGGATAAAATGTGTCACTTGATGTAGCCACTGTCAGTCTGGTCTCATGTCTTGTCTCCTTTCCTCACTGTGCTCAGGCAGTCTCATGTGAGTCGGATGCTCTTAGCCGTGGAGGCTTCACATGTGCTAAGGTCATCCTGCTCTGATCTCCCTTTCTCTCAGGCCCCATACCCCTTGTAAGCTGTGAGGGCGTTCCCCTTTTGTGCACCTGTAGCTTTTCCCAAACTGAGAACAGAGCTTGGACAATTCTTTTAGGACCAATTCATTTCCTTCAGAGGTTTTTGTTTGAAAGATTTATTGATCAAATTATCACTGTAATAATGTGCGAATACCAAGAGCATCTCTTAGCAAATTACAATAGGCTAACATAATCTTAAATATTTTACTGCAAATTTGATGATGCTCGTAGTCTAGGAGAATGTAGAAATTGTCACTTTTCAGTTTTGAACTACTTGACAAAAGTCTACTGCGGCCAGGTAGAACTTGGTGATCCCTGCTCTGTACACCGTGTGAGGTATACTGATTTCCTCAGTGTTTGTGCCAAACCCTGTTTTACCAGATATATAATGATCTAAATGATTGTAGAAGAGAGAAAGTAGCGGCATAGTTACTCTATGTGTGCCAGGGTGTGACTTCCTCATGAGTTTTGCGGTGACCTTTCTTGATTACTTGACTAATACCTCCTTATGTATCTTATGTTACAGACTATTCAGACTATGAAGACAATTCCTTAGAATTTTTGGAAAGGTGCTGTTCTCCGCTGACTCGATCTTCTGGGAGTTCTCTGGCTCCAAGGAGCATGTTTACAGAGAAAACTACAGCCTATCAGTACCCACGGGCTATTCTGTCTGTTGATCTTAGTGGAGAAAGTAGGTTTAACTGTGTGATAGTTAAAACAGACTAAAGTCCTAAGTGTGGAACTGAGAATAAATGTAGTTTGTGGAATGCCTGTTTAAGCAGGACACAGGATTTACAAAGTTATTACATAAACTTATGGGGAAATCTCAACATTAGAAATTTGAGCTGCATTTAAGGAAACTAGTATCAGTGTCTGTACTAAACTTCCATAGGTGTTGTGTACATGTATTCGTATATACTTTACTACCAATTTATAAAGAGTGTTTTCATAAACATTTTATAGGTAAATAAGCTTATAGTAACTTTATGGGTTAGTTAGTGTTAAAATTTAAATCAAAGGTTATCTTTACCCCAAAGACTGCTTTTTTAACCAAATACTTATTGTTGTCTTAAAAAATATACTTTTGAGGCCAGGTGTGGTGGCACACGCCTGTAATCCCAGCACTCGGAACGCTGAGGCAGGAGGATCATTGCGAGTTCGAGATCAGCCCGGGCTGCAAAGTGAGCTCAAGGCTAGCCTGAACTGCATAGTGAGACCCTGTCTCAAAAAGACAAAAAAAAAAATACATATATTTTTTTGAGTTCCTAGTCACAGATACACCTGTGACCAAAGATAGACAGTGGTGAAGTCAGTGATTTATACATACTTAGCATTTAGGTGCCTTTATTTAGGCATTAGGCCATGCTGGGTGAAAAAAGCAGTGCAGTTGGAATCTGTTCCAGTCTCCTCTAAGTGCAGTTCTGACCGTGAAAGGTGTTAAAGGTCTTTTACCTTCTTTCTGTTACTGTGTGTGGTAGGTGAGTCTCCCTGCTCTAGACAGTGCTGACAGTGCCTTGAGAGTAGTTTCACCAAGGCAGGGACCAGAGTAAGGAATGCGAAATAAACATAGAATCATCATCCTTGGTAAAGCCCAGAGACCGGGTGGGTGGGCTCTTTTCTCTTCTGAGTGCCCTACCTGGTAGACACTACATTTTGTTTTCTTTTGCACTGTTTATTTACTCCCTGTTTGGTTCTAGGTGATTACTCCCTGGCTCACTGTGGAGAAGAGCGTTCTCTTCCCTTTAATATGAAATAAGTACACAGTACCTCTAAAATTTTAATTTTTAAAAGTTTGAAGTGGGTGTGGTGGTGCACACCTATAATCCCAGCATGCAAGAGGCTGAGGCAGGAGAAATGCAGTGGGTACATAGTGAGTTCAAGGCCAGCCTGAACTACACAGTGAGATTCTTCCTCAGAAAAAGAAAAAAAAAAAAAAACGTTTGAAGTGGGGAAAAGGATTAAGAAAAAGTTTATCCTGCTCCTCTTGGCAGGCTTTTCCAACAAATACAAGTCTCTTTTTTTTTCTTATTTGGTCTAGTGGGTCTTCACTCCAGGTATACATGATAGTCATTGCTATGGTGCTTTTAAAACATACCGGTCCTGGGCCCTACCACAGCACACAGTAAAGTAAGACTTAGGGAGGATCTCTTCAAGCTATAGCTTCTGGGTTGGAAGTCACCAAGAGCATGCATATACTGTAGACTGTCACTGTCTGATGGTGGTCTCTTGCTAGGCAGTGTTGGCGGATAAAAGTTTCTATCCAAGCTAGCGGTGGTACTAGAAAAAGAACACTTGAGAAAGGTGGAAAGAGCCATACATGTGCACGTCAGTTCTTTCTCCACCCTGCCCTTATTATGATCAAGCATCAGTCTGGGAGAAAGGAAAAAGGATGCTGATAGAGGCCGAGGTCCTCCAGTGTGAGGAAGTATCACTACCACTTGGACAGATTGTGAGAACAGTGTCTGAGCCTCTATCCAAAACTTCTGATTGCTATTAAGTGCCTAGGTGAGGACAGTGTTGCTGGTTTGGAAAGAACACTTTGAGGATATTGTCTTGGGAAATAGCGGTGATGGTTTGACAGTTCAAAGGAAACTGTCCTGTGACATTCAGTTAGAGCCATTCACTTGGTTCCCACTAGGTAAATGGAAGAGGCACTTTTATTTGCTTTCCTTAAGCAAAAATCCCTCGTTATCCTTTCACTCAGCCTCCATAATCCAGCCAAGCGTATGTTTAATGCTTGGAGCTATTCACTTGGATTTTCTGATGAATTTTGTCATTTTCCATGCCAACACTATAAATTTGAAGGCTGCCACCAAGCAAGTATACATATGTTGCACACTAACTCCTTTTGGTGATACAGTTTTCAGTTCATTATTGTGTCATGATTGCCATTTGGTACCATATGTGTGTTGTAGCAGTATTTGAAACTCTTAATCCATGTTCTACTCTATCATTATGAAGCATGAACCTTGTATTCAGGAAATCCCAGGAGAAAATACTAGTTTTGTATTTCAGCCAGTAGGCTTATGGATGCTTGAAATTTTCCACTTTAGACTGTCAAAAGCAGTAGTATTATTAATATTAGAAAGATACTCAGTATCTGATGGATATGTATCTGGCTTCTTGAATATTTTCAGATATTTCTTGACCATTATCTCATTTCTACTGACTTTCTCTAGGATACCCTAAGATCCCAAGTAAAAGGGAACATTTACTTTAATAAATCAAAAATAAGACATTCAAAAATATTGAGTCATGGAAAGTAAGCAAGATTAGAAGCTGATAAAAAGAGACACTAAGTCGTATGAAATATTATTTGTTAATTTTTCCATGGTGCTAGAGATTGAACCTGGGGCTTTCTTTGTGTATGATAAGCATATGCTGTATTACTGATCCCATTATAAAATATTTAAAACATAGATGGCATGAATTTTTGTAGTTGGAATCTAGCTAACTTCCATCTGGTCTATGAAAAGAAAATTTTCTCTCTATTGACTCCCTCCTTAGCTCCCCACAGACATTCTAAATGGCTACTATATATATCATGTTTCATTCTAAGTGCTAGGGATGTAACATTCAGTTATGTCCTGCATTATTGTGCTTGCTGCACTGATTCTGATGTAGCAAAGGGAGATAAATGATAAGCAGGGGAAGGAACAAATGGGACTGTGACTAGAGTCTATAGAAGTGAGATAGAGTCACCTTTATGGTCAAAGTTCCCAGTGCAGTAGCCTCCATTTCAGAAGCGTACAGCAGTAGCGATAATGTCACCTACCATGTGTCTTGTGATGACACAATTTTCCCAAAATTCCTTCTTAAGTATGGTATTGCAAAATCTTCTTCAGTGTCCAGTCATTTTTTCTCTGATAATGCTATTAATGAAGGCTCCCTTATGTGTATCTTGCTTTACTTTTCTCTCAATAGTCTAAATAAAATGGTATTGTATCAACTCAGTTATAAACATAAACTGAAAACCTATATTTAAATCAAATTGTCTGTCATGGTCATCCATATACTGTAGTATCTGGAATATGCTTCTTAATTTTTTAAAGACTTTTATTTAAATTAAATTAATTTGTAGCAATTCCCCCAAATGAATGTAATTGCTGTGTATCACAAGCATATGCTAATAACAAAATTAGAAAACGAAAGAAGTTGAAAAAAAATCTCACCTACTTTAGAGTCAGGTGGTCAGTATTCAGTTGATTTTATGACTGCCTGGCTGTATTCCTCAACCGAATTAGAGTGCTTCATTTAGTATCTGGTGAATATCAAGTGCAGTGGTAATTAATGCTACTAATACTACTAGGAAGATTATTAGTAGTAGACCCTAGGCAGCAAGCTCTTTCACTTATTTACAGTTGTTTATCTCTGTGGTTTAAATAATAAAGCCTGCTCTTTCTTACAACCAAAACGGCTAATTTTTGTGAAAACACTGAATCAAAAAGGTAGTATTTGTGAAAATGTATGAGAACTATAAAAATTTAAATTATTATTATTAGCTCTGTAAACCTAAAGACAGGAGATATTTACCATGGTACATACATTAGGATGGAATCCATCATAATTACCTAAGCTTCAAAAATAATGTGTTTCTTTGATCAAAGGCAAGTGGTCTATTCATATTTATTTTCTCCCTGTGTAAATTCTTAATAGCTTAGAACCACTTCCCATAACTCCTTTCTTTCTAAACAATGACATAAGAATGGAGAAAAATGTACTGAGTATACTTTTCATGTATCTTCTAGACTTATCAGATATGGAATTCTTAGATGATTCTTCAACAGAGAGTTTGCTTTTGAGTGGGGATGAATACAATCAAGACTTTGATTCAACTAATTTTGAGGAATCTCAGGATGAAGACGATGCTCTTAATGAGATTGTGCGATGCATTTGTGAGATGGATGAGGAGAACGGCTTCATGATTCAGGTAGTCTGTTAGCCTCTCTGCCCTGCTGTATCAAATTATTCCAGGTGCTCAGCAGGTGGATCAGAGTGTGTTCCCTTTTCATTAGTCATCTAACTGAAGACAGACTTCCTAATTTATTGTCAGGTTTCATATACCAGTGTAAAGATTAGGAAATCTCTTCATCAAATGAAGCAGACAGTTATTATAGTCATTTTTGCTTTACTAGGGTGTTTTAGTTTGAGGCCTTCAAACTAAAACTCTGTAGGGCTATTAAAGTGGGTGAGTCTCACATTGAAGGGTCACCCACACTGGTTCTTCTCCGACTGGTCAGTGTCCAGGATGCTTAATAATTAGAAGTATACAGTCAGTCTCCGTTATTCAAAGTAGGAAAGAACTCTGTCAAAATTCTCTGCAGGAGGACTATCTAAGAAAGTGAAGCATAGCCCCTTTTTTGTGATGACATAGAAGATTTAGAGATGTTAGTTATAGGAATAAAACGTTTCATTTTTATCCACTTTTTGAATAGTATTTTCAAATAAACCAGACATTTATACTTTTACCACAAGTAGCACATTAAAGGGTGACTTCTCGTGGCATTGCTACAATCTTTAAAAAAGAAATTCTGGTGTGTAGCTACTTGGGAGCTGAGGCAGGAGACCAGTCTAAGCAACTTAGCAAGGCCCTGTCAAAAAAAAAAAAATCTGTACTTTAATAAAATATTTTAAAATTTTCAGGACATGATTACAATCAATTGGGAATAGATAAGGGAAATTCTGACATTTATGATTAAGCAATTTATCAAAACGTATATTAATAGGTGCAACAAAAGGAATTTCTTAAATATATGACTATCTCAAAGATAACATGCATCATAAGTCATGATTTGCTTTTTGTTACTTCAACTGAGAAGTGGACTGAGCGTGGCCAGAAGGTGTGCCAGCTAATTAGAAAGCAGGGCATCACCCTCACTGTGTGCTGCTAGCATGGCCTTCCGCACTGTCGTCTCCTCTGTTCTCTGGCAGTGTGAAGAGTGCCTGTGCTGGCAGCATAGTGTGTGCATGGGGCTCCTGGAGGAGAGCATCCCGGAGCAGTACATCTGCTACATCTGCCGAGACCCTCCGGGTAAGTGCCTCTCTGTGCTGACTGCAAGATGCTGAGACTTCACCATTGCTGGCGGGCTAGAGTCAGCTTCCTTCTTAGAGTTTCAAATAGTTTTTTACAGTTATGGTTTCACTCATATTATGAAGACAAGCACATTAGCATGAAAAGGTAGAGATATGGCTTTTTCCTGTTAAAGAATCAGCCTTTATCTTTTCCTGTGCATTGATTTCCATCCAGGCATATTTATGGTGATTTGAGTGAAGCAGCACTCTATACTTGCATCCCTCCTAACATGTTTTGAAGAAAAAGTTTTTGGTAATGCTATGTGTCCAGTTCATTGTCGAACAGATGAGGTCATTGCCTTTGATCCTTTATTTTACGGAGGAGGCAGCTAGGGCACAGAAAGCTGCATTCCTTGTACAAAGCAGTGGACTAGACATGGCCAACTGAGATGAAACCTGAGCCTTTTGACTCCCACTCCGTTGTACTTTCTTGTATGTTAAGAGTTTCTTCAAGGAGCGTGTTTATCACATTGACTATAATTTTAGCCTCAGAGGCACAGAGTCACTGGGTATATTCAATTAAATTGTTTCCATTCCTACAATAAGAAAAAAGTCACAGTAGGAAATGGGCATTATTCAGACCTATATGAATGTAGACACTTGTTTATTCATTCATCAACATATATTGTGGACCTTTATTCATTATTATTCGTTCGGTAACAAATGTAGACTTTTGTCCTTCATTCAGTAGCATTTATTGGGTGCTATTTATTTGCCAAACATTATCGTAAAATGATTGATTCAAACCATGTCTTTAACTATCCCATAGAATAGTAGACGGCACAGATCCATGCACATCTGATTGTAATAGGATCTAATTTCTATTAATGTTAAGGCCACAGAATGGTACAGGATTCTGTAAAGTCACAGACATGAGAGAGGAATCACTGTTTACTCAGCCAGAATTCTGTGCTTCATCCAGACCAAAACAACAGTGGTTAGTGAAAAAAAAGAATCTCTAAGTTCTATCCAACACTTGAGCTGTTTTAGAGAACAGATGACTGATATATGAAAAAATCGAAAACAGTGCACTTAGGGGTCCCTTCACAGATGTTGTTTGCTGCTGACTGCATCCTTAACAGGGTTTTTCAGTCTCCTTAGTGGGCAGGGACATGGAAAGCGTGGAGAGCATCATGCTACACCATCCTGTCTACATCTTATTTTGCATCCACTCTGGGTTCCAAAGCTTGCTATTTACTGCGTGACCTGAGTGGGGTCGCAGCGAGAGGGAGAGCTGAGGAAGTGCAGCCCTTTGTGATTCTTGTGTCAACTTCATCTGCAGGTCAGAGGTGGAGTGCAAAATATCGTTACGATAAGGAGTGGTTGAATAATGGGAGAATGTGTGGGTTGTCGTTTTTAAAAGAAAACTATTCCCATCTCAATGCCAAAAAAATAGTGTCCACACATCATCTGCTTGCTGACGTCTATGGTGTGACAGAAGTGCTACATGGCTTACAGCTCAAAATCGGAATCCTGAAGTAAGTGAAAGGTGGTGAAGTGAGGTGCCACTGTGGTGTACACTGAATGAAATCTGAAAAACAGAAGAAAATCAGTTGACTATGCAGTAGACTCTTGAATTATGAACGAACAACCTGGGTTATGACCAGAATCTTAGTTTTAACTTAATGACTAAAGTCTTGAGTTATGATCTAAATTCTGGCTGCTTGTGCTTCCAAATGGTCTTGGGTACAGATTTAAACCTTAAAGAGTTCTAGAAGGAACATTACAGCATCCTTTCCTATATGGGGTTAATTGAGAAATCCCGGGCCACTATGTCTCTAAGGACACAGATCTCCCTGTGTACAGGAGACTTTGAAGGCTGTGTATAGGAGCCTGAGCCTTCAGTTGACCACTTGAGTTAGAACCAGCCCTTGGGAACGAATTGAGTTCGAAAGTCAAGGGTCCAGTGTAAATGTAAGAACAAAGAATACAGATGGCCTTTGAAGATCCAGCGTAGCAACCTGGAAGAAAAAATAGATTCAAATTAAGGCTACTTTTTAAAAATAAGGAAAGAAGGCCAGGTGTGGTGGTGCATGCCTGTAATCCCAGTACTTGGGAGGCTAAGGCAGGAGGATCCCTGCAAGTTTGAGCCCCGCCTGGGCTGCATAGTGAACTCAAGGCCAGCCTGAACTACACAGCGAGACCCTGTCTCCAAAAAAAAATTTTTTTAAATAAGGAAAGAAAGGTTACTTTTTGGATGACAGACTGTTGCGACCTACTCTTGAATCTATGAGAGTGGTTAAAAGTCAGTATAGCATCTAGCATTTCAACCAGTTATAGTCCTTTTCTTACATTCTCATCATGTATACAAAATCAAGTTTAGTTGCTGTGTTGAACCCCTTACCTTGTCCTCCTTCAGGAATACTGTGGTGATGAAACAGATTTCTAGGCAGGCTGAGCATATTCTTTAGTCACCTCAAGATTGGTGAAGGGAGCCAGAGACCCTAGAATTCACCTCTCTGCTGTGCACCAAATGTTTTAGTTCCCAGTAGTTTTCCCTTAAAGAAAAGCTTCAAGCTCCCTATGCATCCTTGCAGAATGTGCTTCAAGGTCTTATGTTCATTCCTTCCTAAAGCCTGACAAGAGTTACTTAAAATAACAAATAAAATCCCCCATATTTTATTTAAAATTGGCTGATTATCTGGTTCTTCACAAGATTTTCTTCGTTTGAAGCTACTTGCCTTGGCCAAAAGTTTGCCCCTTTGCCTCGTTCCATCCCTTTTCCTGAGTCTCCTGCATGCTTTCCCCTGTGACTGCTAAACATCATTTGGTTCATTGCTGGCTGTCCTCTCTGGTACATTCTCAGCCAGCTGTTTAATTTCACTTCACAGTTGCTGTGCTTTCCGACTCATTGTGGCTCTAGTCTTACACACTTTCATCCTCCAGACTGCTGGAAGCATGATGTTAGTGAAAGATAAAGAAGAGCTGGTCTCTGCTTATTACAAGAGTGTTCTTCCTGTTGCCTGTAAACAGTCTGAGTTCTCCAGCATGCTCTCAGAGTCTTTCCCTGCTGCATAAATTGTTGCTGTGTTCTCAAACTTTCTGCCTGCACTAATGCATAATCCCTGAGGGCATCATGCTTTCTTACACTTAGGCTTTTTACTCACACCATGTCAGTCCTAGCCTCTTACCACTAGCCTGCCTGGCAGATGCCTTTTCAGAATTACCTGCTGAGCTATAGCCGACCTCATTTTTCTGGCAATTTAAAATTGAAAGAATTTATGTTTTGGATGAAATGTTGGAACAAATTCACTTGAATACCTTTGCTTTTGTTTTGAATCCTGACCTCCTACCCTACTTCTGAAATTTATTATGGTCTTCAACTTGTCACTAGATTGTATTTTTCTGAACTGTTGTTTCTCCAACTTACTTTTAAGAAATAAGCACCATCCTGACCTTCATCTCTGGGCTTATTCTGGGAAGCGAAAAGACCAAGATCAAGTAATAGTTGGAGCAGAAAAAAAAATAAGTCAAGACACAGTTAATATAGAAGAAAAAAGATATGTACAGAACCATAAGGAACCTCTTCGTTTGCCCCTAAAAATGGAAGGAACTTATATAACAAGTGAGCACAGCTATCAAAAGCCACCAAATTTTGGTCAGGAATGTAGATCTCTTGCAGACCCTGGGAGCTCAGATGATGATGATATGAGCAGTTTTGAGGAAGAACAAGAATTCTCCACAAGAGAAAAAAACTGTTTCCAATACTCAAAAGAACATGGAATTCCAGACAAGGTACAGCTGGCTCATCTGTCTTCTGTAATGTGACAGAACAAAATAGGGAAACTATCAAGTAAAGCATACTGAATTCCCGGGTTGTGTTGATATTGCCAAGATGACATACCTGGTTAAACCCAAGGTATTTTTGTATTCTCTCTAGGAAAACACTATCCACTTAAATTTTTAATTAAAAATTAAATTAGTAATTATTTATAATTAATTAATATAATTAAATAATATATTTATATAATTATATTATTAAATATTCTGAATTAATTATTCCTTAATTTAGAATTGTTGTAACTGTTTCCCCAACAAAAGTTTCAGTTTTAAAAGTACCTAAGTGGATGCTTTCCGAAACTAGTGAACCACACTGTGTTCCAAATGAAAATGTATGTGAGAACATGGAAATATGTATGGGCGTACTTTGCCTGCCTTTATTATGTATTTTAAATAAGACATGGCACTTGGTCTTTTTTAAAGTTTAGCGTATTTGTAATGCATATTAATCCCCCTATTCAGTAAGCTGAATTCTTAAACACTGTATGTACATGGAATATCTTTGAATTTAGCTTGTCTCCATTGGGATTATCTTTGAAATACACCTTCATTTTTTATTATCAATTAGCAAGGTCATTTTAAAATTAGTTCTTTATGTTTTAGTCTTCCTTATCAAGTAATTTCTATAAATAAATACTTAACTGAGTTTGAAAATACTATATTTCTTAAAATTTGTGGTAAACTGTCTTGTCAAAATAGTATCCTTCCTGTGAAATCAATTATATGTGGCATATCTAGGTTCAAATTTTGTGTGCATATGTTAAGCATTTTGGACTCCTGATGACTGCAACAGTAAAGTCCAGTCTGTAGCTAACTAGACTTTATACTGGTCTTTGACAATTTCATTGATTTTTCTATCTTTGCTTTGCCCTCACTCCACTTAGGTTGCCATTCAAAATTAATTGGTCCAAATTGTCTGGTCATTCTAATTATGGAGTAGAATTAATGACTTCATTTATGTAGTACATTTTATTGAAGCCCTCTCCCTGGCTAGCACATTCTAGACCTGTGGGGAGACAGAGTGGGCATATACACTCTTAAAGACCACCTGAAGTAATTTGGTGGGTGCCCACACTTCCTGAAAAGTCTTCCAAGAAGCGCATTAGATTGCAGTGATCATGGAGGGGATGAGGTTTTTTAATGCATCTCCCCCCTTTTGACTGCATTTCATCAGTTCTCTGTGTTTGTTTTTTCAATGGTCCTTTGGAAAAGAATCCAGCTGCTGGGAATAAGACAGTTATTCATAATGAGAAAAAGGGCACTGAAGACCCAGGAGATGCACATCTTCAGTGGCAGCTCAATCTCCTCACCCACATTGAAAACGTGCAGAATGAAGTCACCAGCAGGATGGATCTCATAGAAAAAGAAGTTGATGGTAACTTGACAAAGAACTAAAACACTAGTACTGAGTGTGTTTGTTAGTGCTTAAACATTGGAGTGAAAGCTGCCAATGTTTGCTATACTAACACAGCTTTCTCACTTTATTATGCTGTACTTAGCACATGTAGGGTCTTAGGGGCTTACGCCAAAGTGACCGGGTGTTATCTTAGTATATTTTGGTGGGGTTTGTATGTGTATGGTTTTTTTGGTTTGAGTAAGATATATAGATATTTATTAAACACTACCCACTTGCCTGGCTCAATATACAACATGTACAGAATATTCATTAGTTTCAGTGAACTTTATTTTGTTTGGAAGTCAGAACTGTATATGGAGTTTAAACATGTTTGAAATATGAAGAGAAAAATATTCTGTATATTCACTTTCATTAGTATTTGTTAAGTGGAATTAACAAACTCCAGTGAGGTTAAGTAGGTAGATCTTAAGTTGGCATGCAGATCTTCAGGTGGTTTTCTCTTACATTTTAATATTTTATTATCACACAGAAGCCCTAGAAAGTAGGCCAGAAAGAATAAGATGGATTACCAGATTCCCTCTCCAATCTTCACCCTATGCTTTCTGACTCCTGTTTTCTTTCTAACCTCATAGATTACATTGTGCTTCCCCCTTTATTGTTTTCTTTTTTGTCAAACCTTGTATTACTTTACTACTGTACTGAGTTGGAGCTCTCACTGCCTTTTCTTTTTCTTTTTCTTTTTCTCTTTTTTTTTTTGGTGCTAGGAATTGAACCTAGGACCTTGCACTTACCAGGCAGACACTGTGCTGCTGAGCTCTGTCCCTGGTCCACTACTGCCTTTCCTTGACCCTCGGAGAAGGGAAGAGATGGCCATTCATGTCAGAAGTATCTCCCATCAGTTTTTGTTGTATATATTTTGAGTAGATTTTTGAAGAAAAGAAAGTGCAACTTAAGACAATTCCATATTTTAGGGTAAATTTTTAAAGGAAAACAAAAAATGAATGTAATCAATTGCATTCTGCCTAGAATTTTAGTACACATTCATATCTTTAAAAAAGTAATGAAATAGTGGAGCTGAAAGGAACACTGAAAAATTGCCATCTCTTTTCCTTCTTTAAAAAGTAGAAATGATTCAAATTCAAACAGTAGAAAGCTTGAGCATGCATAGGAAACTATTGTTTCCTGTTCCACAAAAGGGTAAAAGGAGACATTCTGAATGAATTTAGTTTATATATATGTAAATATATAAAGGAAGAAATGCACCAGAGAAGTAGCTTAGTGGTAGATTACTGGGTTCCACCCCCAGCATCATTAAAAAAAAGAAGAAAAAGAAAATCATTTTAAATAACAGGTAAAAGTTATGGGGACGGACTAGAACTCTTGTTGAGTGGAAAATAAACAACCCTGAATCTGCCAGAAAAGGCTTGAGTGTGTTAGTCTTTAAAGGCAGGGAAGTGAACTCAGCTCCATCACAGCTTTCTAATTATACCATCTTTGAACTACTTTCCCAGATGCCATTTAAATATGTGTGTTGTCTTCTCTCTTACAGTTCTGGAAAGCTGGCTTGATTTCACAGGGGAGTTAGAGCCGCCAGATCCTCTTGCAAGACTGCCCCAACTTAAACGACATATAAAACAGCTCCTAATTGACATGGGCAAAGTACAACAAATAGCGACTGTTTGCTCTGTATGACAACAGTGATCACTTAATGAAAAGAATGTGGCTGTCTTCAGTGGAATCACTTTTATCTACATGATTGCTGAGTAGATGGTTAAAAAGCTTAGTAATGTTTGGTTAGTTGGTGCAATGTCAGTAGGATGCCACCTTGGAAAGGAAAATGAAGAGCAACTTTATCAAGGAAGCTAATACTAAAAAATATGTGAGCAAGCTGCAAATGATAATGTTTTATATGCCAAGGATGGATGAAGTAGAACATAATCTATACTAAGGGAATCAAATTGCCAGGATGTTTGAATAGTTGCTTCTCTGAAGTTCAAAACCTGTAGAAAGAAATACGATGTGTTTATGTAGTTTTTAGTAGAAAGATCCACATTTATGAACCAACATTTGGCCGAAAACAAAATGGTAAAGGAAAGTTAAATTCTGGAAAGCTCTACAAGGTTGCTGTAAGAACTGCCTTCTCAGCAGTTGGATCCAGCTGTGCGGAAGTTTAGGTTATTTAAACTTTTATAGGATCATGAGCTTTTTCTTGGGTGATAAATGTCCTTAATTGGAAAACCGGCATTAGAAATCTCACTCTTAGGGAAGCAATTGTGGAATTCTTCATTATGAATGTGTTTAGAAAACAATCACCAAATAATTGGAATTTATTGCAGGCATTAAGCTCATTAAAAACAAATTGGCTTGCAGAAGGGTCCGATGTGCCAAATGTTGATGATAACTGCTGGAAAGAAGATGTTAAATATTGTGGGATTTCTCCCACCCCCACATCTTGCATAATGCATCAGTCCAAACGAAACCTGTATCTCGCATGTACTATTTATATCAGATACATGGTTGAATGACAATATTCAGGCTTCGGTTTGCCACTTGGTCCTGGATATGCTTGGTGTTGCCTTCAGGAAAAATTACAAATAACCTCAGCTGGGATGAGGAGTGACAAAAGTATCAAAATAATTTGTGGCTGTGGATTTTTTTAACTGCTAGTAGTGAAATACTGGAAAAACTTCATTTCTGAAGATGAATTTTATTTTTAAAAAATATGTGTGCACTCAAAACTTTTAGCTTTGACCGCAAATGGACAGATATCTGAAACCAAAGGCAACTAAGTTGCTGTCTTAGCTATTGCTGGATTTTGAGCCTAGGTCCTACTGCGTGCCAGTCCTCATGTGAGTTGTATGTGCTCCCAGTGCTCCATTGCAGGTATGCATACATGTGTGCTTGTTTAAACTCTCAACATACATATGTACATAATTGACATATTTATATCACACATATCTAGTTTTATTACTATAGACTATATGAATTGGTGGTTAACATGAAATGTTACCTTTTAACAGACTGTTTTTAAAAATTAAAATGTATGTACAGGTTTTGAAATTTTTTTAAAAAGGGGAGAAAAGACTGTTTAGAGGAGGCTTTTTGATGACATATAACACTTGAATATTTTATGCCTCATTCTGTTTATCAGTTCTAGCAGTCTGTATAAATGCATTTTAGAACTGATAGACAATGAACTTGAATTTATCTTTGATAAGAATACATGCCACTGTACATTCAGATATTATTTAAATTTGCAAACACACTGTTCTATATGTAAGGTACTATATGTAAAACTCTTTATTAAAACTATTCCACATATCCTGAAATTTCAGCTTGCCTTTTTGCGGCCTTATATTTTCATGTAAAGATTAAAAGAATGTGCAACACTGTCAGAATTTTTATTGCCTTTTGAGACTCTCCAAGTTGACAAATGTGCCAAAGATCAATAGACATAAAATGTAGTTCTCTGTATTTGCTTGTGATACATTAACTTTGTTAAAGACCTTATAGATAAAAGCTTTAGCAGAGGTCATATTGTGGGGTAGTTGCTTAAATTTGCATATTAAAGTAAAAAATAGTGCCTATTTTCTATGTGTGGAGTAAATTTGATAATGTCTGTATTCTAAGATTGATGGTATACCTTTCATTTTATTTAAAAATAATGACTCTAACATGATTCCTGTCATAGTTAAAGTCTGGACATTGAATTTGCATCTTCTCTCTTTTAGAAATGGAGCAAATCATGGCATCTGTAATGTATGAATAGTGGTGTTGCCTAGATTCTTACCACACACACAGAAGACCTTTCATTCCCAGTAGTACTAGTCTTCTCCATTGCTGGTGGACACAGCTAAATTAATGGACACTTATAGTACAAGTTGGGCATCCTTAACCCAAAAGCCTGAAATACTTCAAAATGAGAAGCTTTTTGAGTACTGAGAGATGCTGCAAGTAGAAAATTCCACACCTAAACCCCAGTGGCAGATCACAATCAAACTGCAGGTTCACTAAAAATACTCTATATACTGAGCTTCGGGCTGTGTGCATAAGGTGTGCATGAAACATAAATGAGTTTCAAGTTCAGATTTGGGCCTTATCCCTAATATGGTTCATTATCTAAATGCAAATATTCCAGACTCCCCCCACCAAAATTCAAGCTCCAAAAGATTTCTGGTCCTAAGCATTTCCAATAGTATACTAAATTCATATCTTAAAATTAGATTACTTTGTTAGCAGGCTGCAAATTGGAGTTTCATCCATAATTACGTGAAGTTTTACTCTGCTTACATGTATATGAATTGGAAATCTAATCTTCAGATATCAAATTATTTATATGCACATGCCCATCCAGCAATTGGCTAAAGCCTTTTAGGAAATAGTGGGCTGAGCCTTTCATTTTTTGAGAGAATAAATTAGTTTTGGAAAAGCAAGTTCATTGTGAGAAGCATCGATGAGTTGTTTTTCCTTTTAGTCTTTCTTTTTATAAATCACTATATATTTAAATACAGGGATAAATTAGAGAATGTTTCTTGAAGAGGTGGTATTTTATTTACCATTCAGACGAAGTAGAATGAGCCTAGATGGGGAAGGAACCCTCTTAGTATAGTACTGATAAATATAATTTGTACTTCCTCCTACTTGTTTGTGGTTTTTATTTTTGCACTTTTAAGAGCAATTTGCATACTTTTTTTCTTAAAGGAACTTCGTTATTCTTATAGTTTTTGGTAAAACCACTTTCCTAACACTCACCTTCACTGACTTGCTTCCTCTCAAGTGTTTCTATTTTGCTTTGTTCAAAATGAAGCATACTATTTCCCTTCCAATAAACCGAATTGCCTGCTAATGTCACTGTCTCTGCTAATAGCAGTTACTTGGAGCCCAGGCTTGAAATTCTGAGTTATGCCTCACCTCCATTTCTCCACCAGATGTGATTTCTCCAAATGAATGATGTCCTCCTTTCTTCCTCAGTCTCACTGGGAACCCACCATTTTTCATAAACTGATTCCATGAAGGTATTACAACTGGACTTTGTCTTCATCCTAATTTGTCAAATTGTCACTGCAAGACTAGGGGATTAATGCTGGATAAGTACCTGCTGAGTCCTTGGCATTACACATGTTACCTGCATTATCTAACCATTTAAGGAGATAAAAAACACCATTTTTAAAAATGAGGGTGCTGAGATTTAGAAACATGTCTTGGATAAGATGTAAGGTGCAGGTTCAGGATTCAAATCCTGTGCTACTCGAGTTAATGACATTATCATTTTTCTTTTGTAAACCTATTGGACTCCCAGTTACAAGCCATATTTGGTCTGTTTCTGTCTTTTGCAATTTACACATTCTCAAGTTCATGTAAATAAGAGTATATCCTGAAGGCTGCTTATTTCCAGCTCTTAGCTTTATATTATTTCTCTGTTCTGCAGAATTGTCCCGCGCTTGTGTCTCTAAACCCAATCAGATTTTAGTTTCTCTTCCTATGAGAGGCAATTATTGTTGAAGCCTTATGGTATCTGACATTGTACCATGCTGGAGAGGAACTACATTGGTGAATAATAATTTGATATAATGGAACAGGCTTGAACTTTACAATCCTGTCCTTGAATTGTCCCTCTAGCATTTACTACCAGTGTGATCTCTGTGCTTTGGTTTCCTTGCAAAGGGAAATAATACCTACCTTGGAACCCTGTTTAGAGAGTTAAAACGAATGAAGTGCCTGAATGTTCCTGTGTATGAAACAGATTGGGAATTCACTGGACATACTGAGTGTCATCCTGTATGCTAGCTGTGAAGTCAGGGATTGAGAGTGAATATAGAATTAATGTTAAGATCACAGTCTGTATGCTAATGAAAACATAAACGTTTTCCAGTGAAAGTAAAAGAGGCCAAAGAAAGGAAGATAATTAACCCCTCCATTGTATGTGGAAGGGTTTCAGGAAATAGATGATGTATATTAATTTAAAAAGTGATCTCTGACTGTCACCTAAAAGGATTTGGAACAATTGCTACCCATTCCTCATAACTGTTGTCTTTGAGTACCCTTGAAAGTAGAGCTAGAGACAAGACTTAAGTGTACTTACTTTCTTAGAGAGCAAATCTAAGAAAGCTAAGCAAAGGAAATGTAATGAGGAGAGGAAAAATAGAATAAAAATATGCATAATTGAGGTCACTACTACAGGCAGTGAGCCTCTGAATCTTTCATTTGAAGTTCACAAATTTAATTGCAAAGGGTGTGGTTTCCAATTTGTAAATATCTACATATTAAAAGCAGTGAATTACATCATTTTAAAATGGGCACTTCAGAATCTAAATGTGGCTTGGCTATTTACCAACATCTACCTAAAAATACATGAGCAATCTTATTTAGAAATTTGATGTTTTCAATGAATTTTATTAGTATATGTTTGAGTATATAATATATTCATCATGGGGTGTTGGTACGTATACACAGTACAATTTGATCCTATTTACTTCCTATTTTCCTCTGTTCCCTCCCATAACCCTTCCCGTTTCCACAAAGTTTGCCTGTTTTCCATCTTTCTCTTTATTTTGCTGTTTAAATTATTTATACATTGAGTTTCTCATGTAAACCTGTGTCAAATTCATTTTACTTAGAATTATAAACTCAAGATGCATCCATATTCCTATATATAATTTAAATTTATCCTTTACAGCTGATGTCACACATACACACACAGACACATACATAGATATATTCCACCAAAAAATGTATATATACTTAAGCAGTTCACTGTACTAATAAATATCTGGAAACTAATGGCCACCACTTTGAGCACCTCTTGTAACTGTAGAGGCCAAAGGTAACTTCTGTTAATCTCATGATGTCTCAATACATTTAGTATCAAAATATTTATGCATGTTTTTCTTTTCCTGGTGTATACCCTTTTAGCAGTATCTCTCCATATATATGTGCATGTGTGTAAAATATATAGAGAGAGAGACTTGTATGTATATAGAGATAAAAAATGTGTACACAGTTCAGTAAAAGAAAAACATGTAAATATTTTAATACTAAATTTATTGAGACATCATGAAAATCCTTACATGCATGTGGACAAAGCGGTCAGTTTCCTAGGAGTCAGTGTTTGGTGTATAATGAAACATTTATACAAGTTTTTCTTACATAAGTTACCTTCTTGCAGTTTATATTCTTTTGACAGACTGTATGTATATGAATGAAGATAACCAAAAGAAGTATATGTGGGTCAAATGGAATTTCTATTTTTAGTGTTTACAAGATTCACTATACTTACTTCTGTAGTGGTGGTGCTAGTTTATTTTCACACCACCAATGTAGAAGGGTTCCTTATTTCCTACAGCCTCACTAGCATTTGTTGTTTTTGAGTTTTCAATGATAGCCATTCTTTCTAGAGTAAGATGGAATCTCAATGTTGTTTTGATTTGCGTTTCTCTTATGAACAAAGGTGCTGAACATTTTTTTCATATGCCTACTGGCCATTTGTATTTCTTCTGAGAAGTGTCTTAATTTCAATGTCTTGTTGTTGGGTGTTTTATTTGGGGGGATCTAATTTTAGGGGATTCTTTATGTATTCTAGATATTAGTCCTCCAAGGAGTAACTGGCAATTTTTTTTCACATTCTGTAGATTGTGTCTTCACTATTCCTTTGCTATACAAAAGCTCTTTAATCTGATATAATCCTATTTGTTATTTGTGTTTTTTCTCACGCAGTTGGGGTTCTTCTCAGAAAGTCCTTACCAGTGCTTATGTCTTTTTTTTTTTTTTTTTTTTGGTTTTTCCCCGGTACCGGGAACCGAACTCACGACCTTGCGCTTGCCAGGCAGGCGCTTTTGCCGCTGAGCTAAATCCCCAGCCCCAGTGCTTATGTCTTGAAGAGTTTTACCTGTTTTATCTTCCTTCTGTTTCATTGAATTAGTTTTTATATCTAGATCTTCAGTCCATTTTTATTTGATTTTTATTGTGGAATGTGAGATGTGGGTATCTACCGTATTCATTCTTCTGCATATAGATAGCCAGTTTTTTCCAGCGTGTTTTGTTAGAGGCTTGTTTTCCTCCAGCATATATTTTTGGCTTTTTTGTTTAAAATCACATGACTGAATGTATCTGGGATTGTTAATGCAGCCTCTATTCTTTTCCATTGATCCATGATGTCTCATTTTATGCCAGAGCTGTGCTGTTTTTATCACTGTAGCTTTGTAACATAACTTGAAATCTGGGATTGTGAGGCCTTCTGCTTTGTTCTTGCTGCCCAGGATTGCTTTTGGTATGTGGCCTCTCTTCTGGTTCCATATGCACTTTGAGATAATTTTCTCTAGTTCTGTGAGGAATACTGTTGGTATGTTGATTGAGACTGTATTAAATATATTAGTTTTGTTAGTATGTTTATTTTGATAATATTGATTCTACCTATCCAGAAATGGAGTATCTTTAAATTCTCTAATATTCTTTTTAAAATATTAATTTTTCTAACATTCTCAGTTTTGCTGTAGAGGTCTTTCACTTCCTTGGTTAGGTTCATTCCTAAGTATTTAATTTTCTTGAGGCAATTGTGAATGGTATTGTTTTCCTGATTTCTTTCTTGGTTAGATTCATTACTGACTTACAGGAATGCTATTGATTTTTGTGTGCTGATTTTGTATCCTGCTATCTTTCTGAATTTATTAGTTCTAGGAGTCTTTTGGTGGAGTTAGTTGGAGCCTCTATGTAAAGGATCATGTCATCTGTGAATAATGATTGTTTTGACTTCTCTAATATATACATTGTATATACCCCCCCTTTTTTTATATACATTGTATAATACCCCTCCCCCCTTTTTTTGCCTCATTGCTTTGGTTAAGGTTTTATGTACTATATTGAAGAGGAGAGCCAATCATGGACATCTCTATTTTGTTCCTGATTTTAGAGGGAAAAGTTCTGGCTTTTTCCAGTTTAATATATGTTGTCATTAGGTTCGTCATAAATGACTCAGCCGATTGAGATAATGTCCTTCTATACCTGTTTTCCTCAGGATACTTTTTAAGTCATGAGTGGATGTTGGATTTTGTCAGAGGCCTTTTATGTATCCATTGAGATGATGATACGGTTTTTCTCCTTCTGTTTATGTGATGTACTATGTTTATTGGTTTACATATGTTGAACCATTCTTGCATTACAAGAATGAGGCCTACTTGGTTAATTATGTATACTCTTTCTAATGATTTGTTATGTGTTGTTTGCCAGTATCTTGTTGAAGATTTTTGCATCTATGTTTATTAGAGAAATTCACTGGTAGTTTTTTTTAGTTGGGTCCTTGCCTGGTTTTCAAATAAGGTAGTTTTATCGTTCAGGAATGAATTTGGCAGTACTGCTTCTCTTTCAGTTTCATTAGAGTTTGAGGAGGGTTGGCATTAGATCTTGCCTGAAGTTATCAGCAGTGAATCCTTCTGGTTCTGTGCTTTTCTTAGCTGGTAGGATTTTTTTGTTAATGCCTGAATTTCATTGCCTGTTATTGGACTCTTCAGGGTTTTTGTACCTTTCTGGTTTAGTTTTAGTAATCCATATGTGTCTAGGAATCTATCCATTTATTCTAGATTCTCCAATTTGTTGAACTCTCCGTTTTAGTAGTAGTCACTAGTAATTTGGGTTTTGGAGTCATTTGTTACAATTTCATGTTTTTCATTTTTAGTTGCATTGATATGAGTCATCTTCTTTTAGTAAGTTTGGCCTAGGGTTTTTCTGTTTTGTTTATTTTTTTCAAAGAATTGGTTCTTAAATTTATTGGTTATTTAATACTGATTTCATTAATTTCTGCTCTGGTATTTATTTCTTTCCTTGTATTAGGTTTGGATTTAGATTGTTCTTGTTTTTCTACAACTTTGAAGTACATCATTAGATTATTTGGACTAATTGTGATTTTCTAAGCATTCCCTTTTACAACTGCTTTTATTGTGTCCCATAGGTTCTGGTATATTATACTGGAATTATTGTTTGATTCTTGGAATTGCTAAATTTCTTCTGTGGTCCATTTATTATTTGAGTGTGTTATTTAGCAGCCAGGTGTTTGTAAAACTTCTGCATATTCTTTTGACATTGATTTCTAGTTTCAGTCCTCTATGACCTGATTATATACATGGGATAATTTTAATTCTTTTGTACTTATTAAAGCAAGGTTTATTGGCGAGTCTGAGGTCTATTTTGGAAAAAGTTTTATGTGTTGCTTAGAAGAATGTGTATTCTGTTATAGTCAGACTGTTCTTAGATATATATTAAGTCCATTTGTTCAAAGGTAAGTTCAACTCTATTACTGAGTTTTTGTATTGTTGATGTGTTTGTAAAAGGTTTTGAGATCACCACTGTGATTGTATTGGTATTTATTTGCTCTTATATGTCCAATAGTGTTTGTTTTACAAAGTTGGATGAGCCAGTATTCAGTATGTATATATTTAGAATTGTTATTGAATTCCTATTGAATTGTTCACTTAACTAATATGTAGTGACCATCTTTATCTCTTCTGATCACTTTTAGTGTAAAGTTCACTTTGTTTGAAAGTAAGATAGCAACACCTTCTTGCTCTGGGGGCCCTCTTGCCTGAAATACAGTACCTTGGTTCATGAACTTAATTTGTTCCACGACTCTGGAAAAGATGGTCATTTTTGTGTTTATGCAGGAAAGACGGCTGTGGTCGTGTTTGTCACCTGATATAGAGTACTCAAACATAACCAAAATTTTGCCAGATGTTTCTGTTTGAAAACCAAATTGTTCACAAACAAAAGTATTTGTGAACAGAGGTACTACTGTATTGTTATTCATTCTCTGATTTAGTCCATACATTTCTTTTTGTATTGGATATGTTTCTTGTGTGCAGCAAAGTGTTAGATTTTTTTTGTTTTAAGGGACCCAGTCTGTGTCTTTTGACTGGGAAGTTGTGGCTATTTACATTGAGAGTCACTACTGAAAGGTATGTTGAGTCCTTTATTTTTCCTTTTGTTTTTGCTGCTCATCCTGCTTGATGTATTCATCCCATCAAACTTTTTATTATTGTGGGCTTCATTATTGTTATTTAGGATAGCCTTTAGAAAGTTTTTGGATTACTCATTTTGGTGGTCATGAATTTCATCAGTTCTTCATGGAATATCTTTATTTCTCCATCAATTTTGAAAGATAATTTTGCAGTCTTGGTTGAAATTTTTCTTTTAAGAATTACAACACCTCCTCCAAGCTTTCTAGGACTTTAAGATTTGTGTTGAGAAGTGTGCTGTAATCCTAATAGGTTTAGCCTTAAACATGATTTGTTGCTGTTCTCTGACAGCTTTTAATTTTTATCCTTTTTCTGGGCCTTAGTATATTGCCTCTGATGTGTCATGGGAGAGTTGCTCTCTGGTTATGACTTCTTGGGGTTCTATATGAATCATTTATGTTGTGTTGAATTCTTTCCCTGTACTTGGGAAGCTTTCTGCTATGATTTTTGTAAATAGATTTTTAAAATCTATATGTGCTGTCCTCTAACTTTTCTCTAACTCCATTTAGTATTAGATTAGTCTTTGTATCATGTACTATTGGAACAGTTTTCCTTGTTCTTTTGTTTTTAAGGTCTCTGTGTATATGGTCTCATCAGACTTATCTTCTAGATGTTACATTCTCTTCTTCCATGGTTACTTCTGCTGTTCATATATTCAATAGAATTCTTTATATCTGAGCTTTCTGTTTGTCACATTTTCGTAGACTCATTTTTGGGTAAATTTGTCATTCGTATTTTGGGCACTTGTGCTCAGCTCTTCTAATTTTTTTTATTTGACTGTTCTTTAAGCTCATTTATCAGTTTGTACATTAATTCTACTATGTGGTTATTTCATCTTTGAGATTAACAAGTTTGCTTTTTCATTTCATATAATTCAGCCATTTGGTATTTGATTTTCTGTCCCCATTGGTGTTCTTTGGATATACTTCAGAGGAGTTGGGAGGTTTGGAGGCATTTTCTTGTCTTGTTTTCTCATGTTTCTTTTTCTTCCTTTCTTTTTTTGGTGTATGAACTGAGGGTTGTTCTCAAATAGACTGAAACACTTTGTTGTTTGTACGAAGATCTCTTTAGTTAGATTCTGCTTTCCATTATTCAGTCTTGGATTTATTTACCAAGAGGTATTATCTACCCTTTCAACCTACTTAGTTTAATAAGTCACAGTGTTACAAGGAGAGAATTGCTTGTGGTTGTAACAGCATCAACAGATACAATCATACATCCATCATGAACATTAAAACCTGTTTTAACAATTTCAGCCTTTTATGAGTGCCCTTTACAGGCTATACTATGCTGCTGTTACCAGTTAGAGTGGAATTTGGAGGGGATAGGAAGAAAAGAGGAAGGGAGAAAGGAAGAGGGTAAGTTAGTAAGAAAAGAGTGAAAAGAGAAATATCAATAGATGAAAGACTGAAGACTGGACTCTGATGGAATTCTTTTTATAGCTGGAATAAAGTGATAGTATTGAGGGAGTTGGGGAGAGTAGTTTTGGAGGTGAGAGGAGAGACCAGAGGATAATTAGAGATGGAATGAAGCTGTGAGAGTATCAGAACCTGTGAATACACTTACAGTTAGTTTTGTTTGGATCCTCTCTGCACAGTTTTGGTAAGGGTTACCCTGACTTGCCCATGAAAGGCACTATTTAAGTTAAAGCACTGGTTCTTACTCTCTTTTGTATATATACAACACGCGCACACACACATATGAAGGTGTAGAGAAAGAAGATGATGTATGGAAATAGAAAAAAGAACAGGAAGGAGAAAAAATCTTAAGGAAACAAAAAAGACCAAAGGAGAGAGGAAACAAAAAACAAGCTAAAACAGTAAGTAATAACCAAAATAAAACAAAGAGACAAAAACCTCATGCAGTTCATACAGCATAAATCCAAAGTACCCACACAGCTCCCTTGTCCTGCAGCCAGCCTAACTGGAAATCTCCAAGTCTATTTTCACCTGGTGGTCTGCTTCATTGTTGGCCTGCAGATCTGAGTGGGCCTGTCTGCTGGCTGTGAGGTATGCTTTGTGGCTAAGCATAGGTCTTTCTGTCTGTCCCAAAATCAGACCACCTTGGTTAATTTGGGAAGGGGACAGTGTGGTATAGTTTTCCTATCACCAGGTTCTCAATCAGGTTCCACCAGGGCCTACTTACTCCAGCTCCCTTTGCTTCCAGGCAGATCTCAAGGTTATGTCTACATTTCTCTTACTATTAGCCTTTTCCTAATGCAGTACCAGAAGCCCTGTGATCCACCTGTCACTTTTGGTCCTTCCATCTGCAGTCATTTATCAGATACTGTTTCAGGAGCTTCACGGACTAACCCACAGAACTCAGTGCAGCACCCGGCCTCCCTGTCCAATGTTGTTCCAGGCAGAGGGTGCAAGGTACTCCCCTGGCAGGCTTGGGCAGCTCATTGGATGTTCCTCCAAGTACAACACTCCCAGTGTGTGGGGAGGAATGGGCAACAATGGGTCAGTCAAGCCTCTTTATGCAAAGTCTTGCCATACCCAAGTAGAGTTTGTTCATGTAGCCCTTGTGCCTCAGTCTTTCCAGCACTTAAGATTCAGGTCCCCAATCCCAGTGGTACATTTTTTCAAATTCTGGAGTTCCCACCAGTGTTCTTGAGTATACCACTCTCTGACTTGTTTCTCTGAAACTATGGCCCACGAAAAAGTCACTCTTAGTGATCCTCTTCTCTGTGAGGAGATCAGAGTGATTGTGGACATATTCTAACTGCCAGGCCACCACTGCCGATCTGCCTCCCCCCACAGACACTCTGGTTAAGATGGTGTGTATCCAGGATTTGGGGTTAAGGGTGCCAAGATCCAGGACCAATCCAGCTTTCCCTTCCAAATCCCGGTGATACTAGATTTTTGTCCAGTGAGTTTGTCTGTTTGCCCTCGTGTATCTGGGTTTCTCTGTGGCTCCTGCCTCAGAGTAGTTGCTCTGTCCATGTGTAGTCTGGAGACCGCAAACCTCACACTGTAACCCTAACCAGCCTTGATGATCTCCCAAAGGAGTTTCTGATAATCCTTTGGATTTTGAGATTGTGTGTAGGAATTTCAGTTTTTAAATTTCTAATTGTATTACTATGGGGTTTTTCATTTCCTTATTATGGTAAGTTTGGCTAAGGGTTTATCAATCTTGTTTATCCTGTCAAAGAACCAACTCTGATTCATTGAGCTATGCATTGTATTATTAGTCTCACTTTCATTAATTTCTGTTCTCTATAATTTTTTTTCTACTAGTTTTGGGTTTGGATTTTGTATTTCCAGGACTTTGATATATATCATTAGGTTGTTTATTTGTGATCACTATGTTCTTCTAATGTGTACTTTCTACCAACAAAGAAGTACTAGAGTTAAACCACACCATTGATTAAATGGATTTAATTAGATGTCTACAGAGTATTTCATCCAATAGAACAGGATACATATTTTTTATACCACATGAAACTTCTTTGAAAACAGACCATAAAACATGCTTAAATAAATGCAAGAAATTGAAATAATAGCCTGTATACTATTGGATCATAGTGGGATGAAATGAAAATGCAACATCAAAAGAAATCACAAAAACTATACAAACATGGAAATTAAATAACACATTAATTAAATTACTGAATAATCAGTGGCTCACAGAATAAATCAGGGAAGAAATTAAAATTTTTCATAATCAAATGACCGTGGAAATAAAACATACAAAACCTAGGAGACACAATGAAATTAGTCCTAAGAGGGAGGTTTATATATTTTTATATTCTTGGTTTTACCTGTTTTATTTCCCAATAGAATGTTACTTTTTTATACTTATAGGTCTTTAATCTAGAATGCTTATATTTTCACATACTCCAAAAAGTGGTACATTGCAATTTAAAAATGTATGTATAGGTTAAAAAATAAAGCAAACATCCATATCAGAAACAGAAAAATTTATAATTACAATTGAAAATAACCTTTCTTTAGCATTAACTGATAGAATAAGCAGTCAAAATCAGTAAGGATATAGAAGATTAGACTAACAATTATCATCTAATTTGACTTACATTAATAGAACATATCATCCAACAACACAAGAATATAAAATTGAAGTGTACATGGAGCACTCAATAGACAGCTTTTAAAGTAGGCTATGAAACAAGTATAAGCATAAATAATTGAAATTATTCATAATATATTCTCTGATGGTAACCAACTGAAACTCGATATCAGAAAGATGCCTAGCCAAGCACCTAAGTGTTTGAAAATTGAACATACTTCTTTCTAAATAACTCATGAGCCCAAGAAAATAGTACAAGTAAAATTAGAAAATAAATTGAGTGAAGATGAAAATATTTGTGGGATAATGAGATAGATTATCAAAAAGAAAAGTTAAATGTGTAATTAAAAGTTTTCACTGGCAGAACGCTCTAGACCTAAATGTGAATTCCACCAAACATTTAAAGAGATAAGTAACCTCCGTTGTGTATACATGCTGACAAAAAGTTAAAAGAGCATTTTATATCCTAAGTTTTGAAACCAACAATGACCTCATACCCAAGAGAAAACATTACAAGGAAAAAGATTACTAATGAATACATTTCCCTCCTGAATATAAACACAAAATTCTTAAAATATTAGCAAACCTATTCCAGCAATATAGTGTGAGAATAACTTAACAAACTCAGGTTGCATATTTCCCAGGAATATGTTTAAATGTACAGAGTTAATGTAATATTTCTGTACAGTTGTTTAAATGTACAGAATTAATGTAATATACTACATCAATAAAAAAATTAAGATATTTAAACAATAAAAAATACTTCGCAAATTTCAAAATCCAAACGAATAAAATCCATCAGAAAAAAAAGTAAAAAGGAATTTGTATTATTTTGTAATAGCCATCTATCAAGAAACTTAGCCTAACATCATGATAGTAAGCTGATTTCTTCCTTAAAGAACAAAGTAAGAATATCACCATTGCCACTTCTTTGGAGATTGTGTTGAATGTCCTGCCAGCATAATGCAACACTGCAAAATAAAGGAAGGAAAATTTTAAAAAGACAATTAAGAAGGAAGAAAATAATTTTCAGGTGATGTGTTGTACATATGGAGAAGTCTATGGAATGCTACCAGAACACTGGCAAAGACCAGTTGCAAATTAAATATCAACACCATTTTCAGTGGAATAAAAGACAAACACAGATACGTTGTTAAATGAGTACGACATACACAGAAAACCACAAAAACAATGTTGAGAATAACTAAAGGTGACATAAATGAATAGAACCATATTGTTGTTCCAATGTCAGTTCTCCTGAAATTGACCTATAGATACAATGCAATTCTAATTAAAATCCCAGAAGGCTTTTGCAAATAGAAATTTGGAAAAGAAATTAGCAAGCTGATTGAAAAATTTATATGGAAATACAAAGGTCCTAGAAACACCAGTGGCATTTTGAGAAAGAAGAACACAGTTTGAGGTCATATAATTTCTGATTTAAAGCCTTATTATAAAATGACAATAATCAAGACAGAGAAATGGCGCTAAGATTGGGATTTACCCCAGTGGTATAGAATAAACATTCCGGAAATAGACCTAAAAAATACCACCAATGAATAACAGTTCCTATTGTTCTGCATCCTTGATGTTATAGGTGTTTGAGATTTTAATCATTTAGGTGTGCAGTTGTATCTTGTTTTAATTTGTATGTAAAAATTCAGTTACCTCTGCATCATTTGTTGAAAGGCTTTTTTCTGTTTGACTTACTTATATGCCTTTGTTAAAAATCAAATACTTAATAAATGCTATGTGTAAACCCCATAATTATGTGTTTATTTCTGTACTTTGTATTATTATCTATTCATGTTATGCTAATATCAAACTGTCTTAAACACTTTGGTGTTATGTAGTACAGTTTGTAATCATGTAGTGGAATTACTTTATGATATTCTTTCTTAAAAATTGTTTTTCATTGGTTCTAGGTTTTCTACATTTTTGTAAAAATTCAGTATCTGATCATCAGCTTTGTTAAAAAACCTACTGGGGTTTTGATAGGGATTTTACTAAATCTATAAACCAGCTACCATCTCAACAATATTGAATAGGATTCGGATCCATGAGAATGTTATATTTCTCCATTTGTATAGGATTTCTGTATTTTTCTCAGAAGTATTGAAGTTTTCAGTATTCTGATTTTGTACTTTCTTAAATTTATTTCTGAGTATTTTATTTTTTAAAATTTATATTTACTTTTTTCTTTTCCCATATAATTTGTTAGTGAATGTTGGGTATACAGATTAATGGATTTTATTCTGGGGGATGTACACTCACATATCATATATTAATCATTTCCCCACTCCCCTGTTTGTTCCCCTCTTGGTATTTTATTCTTAATTATACTATAAATAGAATTTTCTTAATTTAATTTTCAGATGTTTCATTACTAGAATAGAGAAATAAAATTAAGTTATTAAATAGCTTTTATCTTGTGATATGTCTGAAATTGTAGTCACAGAATTTTTATATACTCTCATAGTACTTTCTATATATAATGCAATATATAATATTATAATTTCTATGAATAAATCCACTTATATTTATTCTTTACTAATATATTCATGGCATTTATTAGTTTTTGTTACCTTATTATATTGCATAAGTAGGGATATTTGGTTAATTGTTGATAAAAAGTGGTAAAAATGGAATTAAACAGTTCCTATGATTGCTCCAGATAAAGCATTTAGTCTTTCACTATTAAGCATGATATCTGTAAGGGTTTTTTGTTCTTGTTGTTTTGCTTTGGTTGTTTTGGTACCAGGAATTGAACTCACGACCTTACACTTGCCAGGTCTGTAAGTTTTTGGTATATGTCTTATCAGATTGAAGAATTTACCTTCCAGTATTAGTTTATTTAGAGTTTTGTGAATTTTGGATTTTGTGGTTAGATTATTACGGATCTTACTTTTTTCTGTTTTATTGAAATAGGTGGCCAGATAGCTTTTGTGTTTTTTCTTTTAACATTGTTTATTACATTAATTCTTTTGGAGGTTAAACCAGCCTTGCACTCTAGAGTAAGCTTTACTTGACTGTAATAGATAATTCAGACTATGTATTGCTAGATTTGATTTTTCTGATATATTGCTAAGGATTTTTGCATCTATATTCGTGGTATTGTTCTATAACTTTGTACTTGCATTTTCATTTGATTGTAGATTTTATTTATTTCTTCTTGAATTTTGGCTGTGACCCACTTGTTGCTTGTGTTATTTAATTTCCATGTGTTTATGGAGTTTTTTTTTTTTTGGTTTTTCTCCGGTACCGGGAACCGAACTCACGACCTTACGCTTGCGAGGCAGGCGCTTTTGCCGCTGAGCTAAATCCCCAGCCCCGTTTATGGAGTTTTTGCAGTTTCTTTTGCCATTGATTGCCAGTTTTATTGCACTATGGTCAGATAATATGCATGAGATAATTTCAATTCCTGTGCATTTACTTAAGCATGTTCTATGGGCTAGTATATGGTCTATTTTAGAGAACATCCCATGTGAAGCTGACAAGAATGTGTATTCTGATGTTGTTGGGTGGAACACACCATAAATGTCTACAAAGTCCATTTGTTCACAGGTTTGGTACAGTTCTGTTATTTTTTTGTTTTTGCTAATTTTTTTGTCTAGTTAATCTGTGTCTTTTTGATAATGGAGTATTAAGGACCTTCATTACAATTGTGTTATTCTTACTTAATTTTTCATGTCTGTTAATATTTGTCTAATATAGTTGGGTGCTCCAATATTTGGTGTATATATATTTATGATTGTTATCTCTTCCTCATAAATTTTTCCCCTAACAAGTATGTAGTAACCTTCTTTTTCTCTTTTGATCATTCTTGGTTTGAAGTTCATTTTGTCTGCAAACAGAATAGCTACCCCTGCTTTTTCCTGGGTTCCTGTTGTATGCAGTATTATTTTCCATCCTTTCACTTTCAGTCTATGAATTTCTTTTTGAGTTACATGTTTCTTGTATACAGCATATTGTTGGATCTTATTTCTTGATCCATTCTGCCAGTCTGTTTCTTTTGATTGGTGAGTTGAAACCATTTACATTGATGGTAATTACTGATATATATTGGCTTACCTTTGTCATGTTATTTTCCTGCTGTTGCTTCCATACTTTTCCCCTTTGTTTAATTGCTTGCCCTGCTTGGTGATTTCTTTCTGTTGTAGTTCTTGGAATTGTGGTCATTTTTGTCTCTCTCTAGAATATCTTTTAGCACCCTTTGTAGTATTGATTTGGTGGTCCTGAATTTCTTCTGTTGTTCTTTGTCATGCAAGTATCTTCTTTCTCCATTAATTTTGAAAGATAGTTTTTCAGGGTACATCAGTATGGATTGGAAGTTGTTCTCTTTCAGGACTTAAAATACTTCACCTCAAGCTCTTCTTGCCTTCGGGATTTGTGTTGAGAACTTTGCTGTGATTCTGATGGGCTTTCCTTTACATATGATCTATTTCTTTTTTCTGACAGTTTTTTATTCTGTTCTTGTGCTGAATTTCTGGGATCTTGATTATTATATGTCTAGGTGTAGCTTTATTTTGGTTATGGCTAATTGAAGTTCTATATGCCTCACTTACGGTATGTCAGATTCTTTTCCCATCCTTGGGATATGTTCTGCTGTTACTTCTTTAAATAATTTTTTTATGTCACTTGTGTTGACTCCTGCTTTTTCCTTTGACACCAGTTATTGTTATATTATTTTCTTTGTGTCATCTTGCAGCTGTTGAACTGTTATTTCCTGATCTTTTGATTTTTTTTTCAAAAGATCTTTCTTTTCATGATCACAATATGCCACAATCCTGTCCTCAAGGTCTAAAAGTGTGTCTTCAGTTTTGTTTAAGTGGTTTTGCCAGCTTTCAATGGAATTTTTAATTTCGTTGTTATCTGTTTGAATCCATCTCATGCATTCTGGTGTTTTCTATATTGGTAATTCATGGTTTCCATCCTCTTCCTATCATCAGCTATTTTTTAAATCTATCTCTACTCTAGATTTGCTGAGCATTTGCTTTATACATGTTGACATCTCTTTTCTTTTACCTGAGATTATTTCTGATTTGATTTCCTCTACAGCCTCATAGACTTGTTTCTTTACTTTGATTGTTATCATTTTAGAAATGTCAAGTATGTGTCTTCCATTTTCTTCTGTCTCAACTCCTGGACCTGTTCTGGGTGGGCTGGAGGTGTGGGATTGCATTTTGCTTTTTAATCTTATCATTTTGTATTTCAAAAAATTTTTTATCTTGTTTGCTGCGATGATCCTTATGGGTTTTTATAGTAGGTAGCTATATCACTAGTATCAAGGCCTCTCTAGGAAAATTCTGTTCTTCAGGGATATTTTCTGTGTATGGGAGGTTCTTGGTTTGTGTCTGTTACAAGATCCTACCTTCCAAGTTAATTAAGAGTGGGATGTTGATATCTTTCTGGCTCAGTCCCTGTTCCTTTGGTGTAGGGTTGTGTTGAGGTTATTACCCCCAGAGTTTCCCAGTATTGTTACAGAAGAGAGAACAACTGATTACAACAGATATGACATCCTAGCTAAAGTACTAAAATTAGCAGTTATGATAGCTTTAAGCTCAAGTTAGAAACTGACAAACAGTAGTAATAGTTACTGATTTTGTACTTTAGACCATTGGAGCAGAGTCTATAGTTATATAACAGAACTGATTGTAAATTAAGAATTTGTATTCAAAGTGTTTCCCCTTGATAGAATGGTTTTACCCCATGGTGGGGCAATTTAGGAAGGATAGTATATAAAACAAAGATAAGTAGAAAGGAAGTACAAGCAAGGCTGGTGGACAAACGATGATCACACAAGGTTTAGGAAACTAGAGAAGGGGGTAGAAAAGAAAGAATGAAGGAGTAGTAAAGGGATTATTTGAATTTGGTTTTTGGGTTTGGGGGATGGGATTAGATTTCTGTGGTTGGAGTTCTCCCCACCTATTTGAGACAGAAAAGAGCAAAAGAGAAAAAGAAAAACAAAGAAAGGAGTAAACAAACAAAGAAGGAGAAAAGAGAAAAAAGAGAAAGATGAACAAGAAAAAGAAAAGAAAAAAAAATTAAGAGAAAAAAAAGGCCAGTTACTGAGTTCTTGTTTTCTTCCCCAGCTTTGCCAGTCCTGTGGAGGCCTCAATCACCTGTTAGCTCATATTGTTATTGTTACTTTGGACTTTTCACACCACTAGTCTGGCCTGTCCATCCTGTGCATGTTAGTTGGGATCCTACTGTGTCACTGGTGTTCCTTCTGGTCTCTGGGCCGTCTTAAGCAGTTCAACTCAGTCATGGGGTAGCAAGGGGAGGAGCTGCTGTTCTCTGGCATGGCTCACCAAGTTTCCCTAGGTGGGGAGAGGCGATGGGCAGGATATTCAGTTTCTTAGGTCTGTGGCTTTATGTTTCTTTGCCAAATTTGAGGATTTTTCAGCCTTGTGTCTCATTTACTTTTTAAATTGGATCTTTTATTCTTCTATCACTTCAGTAACCTGGTGATAACTCTTTAGTCATACTTCCATAGGTCACTGACATGTTTATTTTTTTTAAGTCTATTTCCCCTGTTGCTCAGATTGAATGAGTTTTATAGTCCTGTCTTCAAGTTGTTCTTTCCACATTGTTGTTCACATTTGTTGAGCTTTTTATTTTGATTATTTCGGTTTTTAATGGTACAATTTAAATATACATAATGGTAACATTCATCATAGGAAATTTGTACCTGTACGTAATATATCTTGCTGCTTCTTTTTTTCTCATTCTCTCCTCACCCATTAGCCCTTCTTCCCCTCATTTAAAAATGCTTTATTTCCATTTGTTTCTTCTATTCTTTTTTTTCTTGTCTCTTCCCTTCTCCTTTCCCTTCCCTTATTCCCCTTCTCATTGAACATTTTCTTCCCCTTAAAATTTCCAAATGGTTATTCTTTGTACCTTCTGCTTCCTTGTTGAGTCTTTTTTACTTTTTGCATGTTTCAAATATGTTCTTAATTCCTAACTGAAGCATTTTAAGGATGGTTTCTTTAAAATCCATATCAGATAACTGTAACATCTATATCAGGTATTGATAACATCTATCTGCTTTTTTATGCCAATTACCATATTCTTGGTTCTTCATACAAAGAGTAGTTGTTGATAAAAGCTTACACAGTTAGAGTTTACACAAAAAGAACTGAGGATCTTACTTGATTCTGTTTTAACTGAATTCTTCTGACATTACTGCAGTGGGGGCAAAGGGTCGCCATCTCAGTACTGCCAGGTAGTACTGAAAGTTTAGATTCTTGCTTGAATGCTGTGGACATGAGACCTCTGCTGATGCCTCCTGGCTAGAGGGTCAGGGACTAGGCAGTCCATGTAGCCTCCACTGACACTGTTGGGGAAAGGCCTTACTACTTCTGGGCAATGGAAGGCCTTGCCTTTTCACTAGGCCTCTTTTGATTCTACTCCATGGCAAAGCAAGAATGACATCTATTACTAACTAGTGGGGATGGAAGTTCAGGGTCCCCAGGAGGTCTCTACTGAACCACAAAGAGAGGGGACTTATTACTTCTCACTGGGAATGAACATCCCAGCTCCTCCTTTTCTAATGTTACCCCTCAGAAGCTTGTGAAATCTCTTTCTGCTCGCAGTAGTGGAATTCTGGGCCCTGTACTTGGCCTCTCTTGTCTGGGTGGGATTGGAGCCAATTGTTCTGTGATGTTTGCTGTTGAAGAGAAGTTATTATCTAAACTTTTCTGTCTTACCAGGCTACCTCCTTTTCTTAACTTTTCTTGATTTTTGTGGCTTTTGCTTGTCTGTGCCATTGGCATGTACAAATTGCCAGTTTTTCTGAAACACAGTCTGACACATATGTGACAAAAATAAGCTTCACAAAACTTACTTCCATCTCCTCCTGAGGTTGCTACTTAGTCGGTCTTGTTCTCCCCAGGTTTCAATATCTTCTTGTGATTGTTGATAGATAATGTCCGCAGTTTCAGCTATACTTAGTACGATGGAAATAAGGGAAAGTATTTCTACTACATTTTTCTACTTGTAGAAATCAAGTACCAAGAATTTTGATATTCCCCTGGCAACCTAGAGGGATGTGGCTTTGAGTCATGGGTTGTGTGGTTGATAGGGAAAAGCAATCCACAGTAGGTTGGAATCCAGCAATATGGTACAGGCTGGACAAGGGGAGAAAGAGGACTGGTAAGCAATTCCTTGGTGAGTCTCAGCTGATGGCTGGATTCAGAGAAAATGGTAGCTGCTGTTCTATTTGCAGTAGTCTCCTCTGTATTACAGTGACTGTCCATTTGCTCCTAAATCTGTAACAAGCCTTTATTATCCATAGAACCTTCCTATTAGGGAAAGCAGGTGATGAGGGGAAGGTTCTACTACTGCATTTGTGGCCCAGGATGGGGGGAAGCAGTAATGAAGACCCCACTCTTGTGATGGAGCCTGAGCCTGGCATGGGCATGGGAAGTAGCTGTGGAAGCCTGCATATTCTCGAGTTCAGAGGAGAGGTGGTGACAGCAGGGACAAGGAGCTGAGTCATTGTGAGAAGAGAGTTTTGCTACTGCTTGGTCCTCTAGGCTCACCACTTCACTTTGGGGTGAAGTGCTCTCCTGCAGGTGCTTTTGAGGCTCTGCAGGAAGCCCATGTGTTCTGGCCCATAGAGCACAGCTCCTTCTCTTCTCCAGGTAGGCTGTGACTTGGAGCCTGTTCTTAGGGCTACTCTTCCTCTCCCTTGTGGCCTTTCTGTCCCTGGCCTGCTTCATGAACCTTGAGCCTAGAGTTGCTAAAGTACAAACCCAGTGGAGCAGAGACACCCCTGGCAAAGGCCTGGGTCTATCAACCCACTCTGCTTGTTTGGGAGCCAGGCCAACAAGAGTGACTCAGCATGAGACCGACCTGCCGAGCTTGGCATAAGCCTTTGGGGTATGGTAAGGCAGTGAGCTTTGAGTTGGAGTAAGCTCTGACCAGGTTAACTGTCTAAGACTCACTGCTTTATCTGGAAGTGGAGAGATGATACGTACCCAGCCAATGTGGTTGTGATTCTGTCATTCCAGTGAGAATGTCATTCCAGTGAGAAGGATGCTGCTGGCCACTTCATGGCATACTGTGACTGGGCTCTGTACAGCAACCACAGCAGAGGCTGTGTGGGGAGTTCTTCCTCTCAGTCTCAATTTTTAATGAAATTCCTCCCACCAATCATCGCCTGAAATCTAAGTATTAGTGTTAGTGTTATTTTTCCTACTCTCTAGGGCAAGAGGGTCTTGCTGCCTTGGCCCTTTTAGCACCTGAGGGATGCACCTCCATCTCTGCAGTGAGGTCAGATTTTCTAGGAGCTTAGAAGCTTCTGTAAGGGTTAGGGCAGCAGCTGTTCCGGTCACTAGTTCTGTCCTGTGAGCACCTGAAGAAGGATGGACAAATGAAGACAGAGGAATGAGGAGCTACAAAGGGAGGGGATGATCACTTGCCTGGTAGAATTTGTGCCCTGTGGAGATGGGAGGGGAAAAAGTTAAGAAAGGGCTCAGCACAGGCAGCCACCTGGGTATCTAATGTGTTTCAGAGGTCAGTTTTGGATGATGTGTTGAACTGAAGGGGACTTGAGCTCAGCAGAGAAGGCTGTCTAGAGACAGAGACAGAAAGAGATGTGCAAGCCCCAGGTCCATGGAGTTCCCAGGATGGATGTGCAGAGCAGAGTTGCACATTTGTTATTTATTTATTTATTTATAATATATTGCAGTGCTGGGAATCCAACCCAGAGCCTCATACATACTAGGCCAGCGCTCTACCACAGAGCCCCTGCCCCGGCTTCCTCATCCATGCTTTATCCCACACCCCAAAACTTAAAATGATTGCTGAGTTTTAGTTTCTATACTTTGTATCATGAAGATAGTAATGATATCAGTAGCTGTTTGGGGCTGAACTAGATCCCTTAAAATTCATATGTTGAAGTTCTGCTCCCAGTACCTCAGAGTGTGACTATTTAGAGACAGGATCATTAAAATGTAACTAATTATTATGAATTATATCTAGATGTTCCCCAAGAGCCTCATGTGCTCACAGGATGGCTTTTGGAAGGTGATTCAGGAAGCACTACAGCTATGAGATGTTAAGAAGTAGGCCTGGTCGGAAGAGGGGTTCCCTGGGGGCATGTCGTGGTAGGGTATGTCTCCCTCTCCAGAGCCTCCTTTTGCTGTCTGCTTCCAGGTGGCCAGGAGGTGAGCCGCTCTACTCACAAGACCCTGCCTTCCTGCCTTGAAGCTGGCCAACTATGGACTAAAAATTGAACTAAAATAAACCTCAGGCCGGGGAGATAGCTCAGCAGCATAAGCACCTGCCTGGCGAGGACAAGGTCCTGAGTTTGATTTCTGGTACCAAAAAAAATAAAATAAAATAAAATATAATATAATAAAATAAACCTCTCCTCCTTTAAGTTGTGGTTATCAGGATTTGTGTCCCAGTCATGAGAAAGTAATTGAGATACTAAATTAGAATAAGGCCGTTAGGTTGGGCCCTAATCCAACCTGACTGGTGTCCTCATGAGAAGAGGAGATTAGAACACGGAGTTGTAGAGGAAAAACTATGGGACAAACCAGTCACACACAAGCCAAGGAGAGGATCCTTGAGAGAACTGAACCCTGCTAGTTAGTACCTTGGTCTGGGCCTTCCAACCTCTAGACCTGCAAGAAGATGGACACCTGTGATTTGAGTCCCCAGTCATTGATACTACATGATAAATCCTGAGCAGAATGATACAGTGGCCAATAATGGACACTTAGTCCCTGTTCAGTGCTAATCTAAGTATCTCCACGTTTAGCCTATTTACTCTCCATAGCATTCTAGCCCAGGGATGGCCACCAAACAGCTGCTCTGGGGCCCCTTGGGTTCTCCCAGTGCAGGGCCTGCCCATCTCCCCACCTGACTCCATCCCATTCCCCATGACAAAGCTCCTCTAGATTGTGATGTGCCCCCCCCCCTTGGCTCTCAGTACCAAGTCTTCCATGAGCCTCTGGGTCATCCACTGAACCCCCCGAAAACACACGCATGCATCACCTGCCTCTTATCCTATAGGGCTAGTTTTCCGTTTGGCATGACGTGGCACTATACCATTCACAAAATGAGAAAATAATGAAAACAGCACTTTCTGAGCAAGTACTCTTGATCATCTCATTTATTCTCTTCCAGTTGCCCTGAAAAGCAGAGACACAAGGGTATCTACCTTTCCACTCAGCTGTGTGGATAAGGAGACTGTGGCTCTGAAATGAGCTGCATTTCCCAGGTTCCACACAAACAGGAGTGGAGGACGGATGCTAGCAAGCCCAGAGGCACGCACTGAGGCATAGGCTTTGTCAGTGGGGGAAGTTCCTTCCTGCTCCCTCCACGTGGCAAAGGAGAGATGGAAGGAGGGAGAGGAAGGAAGGAAGGGATGGTTTCTCCCCGATAGTGGCATAATCTTGTCACTCCCAAAGCCACTAAACTTTGGCCTTTGCCCAGAAAGAATTTTGACGCTATCGCATATAGTTATGTTCCCAAGTGTCTAGACAAAGCTCTCCTGCCCCACTGGCTGCTCAAGTGCCCTCAGAGGGTGCAGTTGCAGAAGAGAGATCTCCTTGTGACCAGCACAGAAAACAGGATGAACCACTGCCCAGCTGAGAGCCCCTAAGTGGGAGAGCAGTGCCAGCCACAGCTCTATAAAGGCTCCCTGCCCCAGAGGACCTGAGAAGAGAGTCCTCCTTCCTCCCAGAAAGGGGCCAGAACAATGGCCCTAGTCCTGTGGGCCTTTGGCCTGCTGGGCTCAGCTTGTTTGGTGTCAGCCAACATCTTTGGTGAGTTCTCAGGCTGAAGCCATGGAGCAGGGGAGGGAGGGAGCCTTACACAGTTCCAGGGTCAACCAGGCTCTGCCTTGGGGATTTAATTAGATGCATGTTCTACTTTAATCCTCACAAAGGTCCAGAGGTGGGCTACTTTCTCTTCTTTTTTCCAGGTGAAGAGATAGAGGCTCAGAGAGATGACTTGACTTTCCCAAGGTCACAGCTCTAGTTATTCACAGAGTGGAGAGAGGAAACCATATCTTCCTAATTGAAGTCTAGCTCCCCTCATGCCTATGTTAAATTTTTGGTATTAACATTGAGGTTTTCTATCTACTTGGCTACTCCCAAAGTCTGTGTCATCCATGTGAGTGTTTGAGAAGTAGCCAGCAGGCAGTAGAGGAAAAAAAAAGAAATTGACCTGTAGAATGAAATAGACCTACGTTTTTGCTCACATTCCTACTTTTCTCACTTTGGATAAACTGCCAAGCTGCAGCTTCTTCATTAAAAAGTGCCAGATACCACTTGCCTCTGTTGGTGGAGGTGATTTCTGAGCAAGAGCCTGCGTGTTACATGGTTCTCAGTGAATGATAGGCATGTAGATGTCGGTACTTGCTCTGCGTTCCCGCTGTGTGTGAAGAAGGGGCTGCATCTGCAGGAAGTGGCTTGATAAGTTCAAGAACGACCTCCTGATCATTTTCTGACCTCAGCCACAGTGGCTTGGGTAAACGCAGTATCTCAGGGTTTGTTCTGGAATCCTTCCCTCCTCAGCTGTTGACCTCGGGTGAATGATTTTGCTGTCTGAGCCTTGAAGCTACAAGGGTAAACAGAGGTATTACTCATCACCTCCCAGTATAGAGTGCAAAGGATTAAAGTGAGCAAATATCCCACTGGGAACAGAATGCATGGCTGCCGCACGGCTGGCAGACTCTCCTCGGAGGCTGTGCTCTGAGTTAATGATGATGCGGCCAGAAAGCAGCCATCCTTCAGCGAGCCTGTCTGGATCCACCTGCACCCAACTCTCATGAATTGCTTCTCTTTGCACAGAGTACCAGGTGGATGCCCAGCCACTTCGTCCCTGTGAGTTGCAGAGGGAGAAGGCCTTTCTGAAGCAGATGGATTATATTCCCCAGTGCTCTGCGGATGGCAGCTTCCAGTAAGGCTGACTTCAGCGAGGTCTCCTACCCCCCACTCCTACCCCTGTCCAGGCTGTACCCCCCAGCTACTTGGTGTGCGTTGGGAAGTGGCTGCTGTCATTTAGAGGGCTACTTCTTAGTTTTCCAGACTAAATTGACACTGGTCAGCATGACTGAGATAGGTCAACCTTCCCCTCCCCACTGAGGAAGGGCAGCCTTTCTCTTTCTGCCAATACACTGTCCTGGGTTGCTTTAATAAAAAATGCATGTGGCCTTTGGTAAAACACAAAAAGCGGGCTCCTGGCCACCTCCCTCATTCCCACAAGCTATTTTCTTATGAAATCTGGGATAGAGGGAAGCAGATGCTGACTGTACCTTTGGGTCCACGGCTGCCTGACCAGCTCATCCAGTTCTTCCTGCTGTATCTGGGCTTCTCAGTCTCCATACTTCTTTGAGGAGTTTCACAGCTACCTCACACAAGCTTGGTTCCTGAGACTGTCTCCATGCAGAGTGTGATGATAAGTAAATAACTCTTCCCTGTGGAGTACATGAGAATCCTTATAGAGTGTATCCAGTTGAAATTTCCTTTTTTTGTGCAGATATGCTGAATTTGGGAAACTCTGTGTATGGCTGTGCTCTAAAAAGCAGCAGTGAACGCCCCCATCCTGTGAATTCCTTATGGGTCTAACCACATTTTGCATTCTCCTGTTCTCCTGAGAGTGCAAAGCAATGACCCTAGTGCAACCTCTGCTAGGAGGGTGTTAGTTAGATGGACTTCTCACTTTGGCTAACCTTGTCCAGGTTACTATTCCCACATCTCTTACTCCAGGCCTTTGCAGGCTCAGGCCTGCCGTGTCCCCAGTAAGCTTTGCGTACACTCTTCTCTTTGCCTGGACTCTTGTTGCCATTACCACTCCTGGTCTCCCTGAAGGTCTCAGTTTAGCTATTACTTCCCTGGGAACCAACTCCATTGCCTGGCTCCACCCCACCTGCTATGCCCCATCTCGTCTGATGGTCTCCAGCCTCACCATCTTAGAGGCTGTGTAGTAACTTCAGGAACCCGTAAAAGTGTCATCTGCTGTGTCCCTCCTCCTCAGGACCATCCAGTGCAAAAATGACGGCCGCTCCTGCTGGTGCGTGGATGCTGATGGCAGGGAGGTTCCAGGCAGCAGGCAGCCAGGGAGGCCAACAGCTTGTAAGTGTGAAGCAGGCACCTGGTGGGATAGCAGGGGCCTTGCTGGGGCATGTCATGTCCTGGCAGGAGCACTGGACATGGGCTAATATCACAGCCCTATCTCCCTTGGGGCTGCTGCTTCCTCCTCTCTTAATAAAAAGAGTCCCTGGACACCATGCAACGCTATCACTCCTGAGCATCACTGTGAGAATCGAAGGAGACATTTGAGTCATTGTTTCAGCAAGAAGCTGCCAAGGTTCTCCCAGGTGAAAGGCACTGAGGGAATATTGGCAAGAAGACATAATAGTGTCCTGGAGCCAAAAAGTGGTTCTGAAAACCAGGAGTGTTTGCTCACCCATGGTATAGGGTAGCTATAGGTTTTGGGACTTAGGTAAAAGCTTTACAGATAAAGTAATCACTATGGTGAGTAATCAAAGAAGACAATCTCCATTTAAGGTATGGCATAGCTTTAAAACTAAGGTGAGTTTAAATTGATTATTTAAAATGATGAAATTGAGCCTAAAAAGCAAGTCACTCTTTAGTAAATAGCAGGTCTGTTCGGGGCTCTGGTTTTATGTGGCTGATATGGCTGACTTGGGGCTCAGGCTAGCTCCTTACACTCTGGGGCAGCATAACCTTGGCCATATCATACACCTGCACTGATCTGAGGTTGCTCCTCCGCAACATGAATGGGAATCTGCCTCCTAGTGATGTGAGGATGTAAACACACAACATAACCATGGATATAGTAGGTATTCAGTGATTGGACCACTCTCCCTCATGTACCTGGAGGAAGGCAGGTACCTTTCAATTGTGTAGATAAGGAGAGGGAAGCATAGAGTAGTGAAATAGTTTTCCAAGGCCACATGCCAGGCATGTGCAAAAATTCAGATTCAGACAAGCTCTGTTAACACTGATCTGAATCTCCCAGCTGTAGAGCCAGGGTGATGCAGCATGTGTTTAATAATATACTAGTGATATATGCCTTCACTATCCAGGATGCTAAAGCCTTTTGAATGTCGATTTGTTTTTGTTGTTGTTTTGGTTTGGTTTAACTCTAATTCAGGCTGGCCTTGAACTTGTGACAATCCCCCTGTATCCACCTCCCAAGCTCTGGCATTGCAGGCGTGTGCCACCAGGCCTAGCTTAAATGCTGGTCTTGAACTTCTTTGAGCTGGTCATTTTCCTCTCCATTCTGTCCCTCAGGGAGGGAGTGAGTGTCTTCTTGGGCTCAGCACCAGGATATCCTCCCAACAGCACTCCTCTGATGCTTCCCTTTGCACCCTCAGGCCTGTCCTTCTGCCAGCTGCACAGACAGCAGATCCTGTTGAATGGCTACATTAACAGCACGGCCACATCCTATCTCCCTCAGTGCCAGGACTCGGGGGACTATGCATCTGTGCAGTGTGACCTGTGGCAGGCACAGTGCTGGTGTGTGGACACAGAGGGGATGGAGGTGTATGGTACCCGCCAGCTGGGGAGACCAACACGATGTAAGTCACAATGGGGTTCCTTATGGTAGACCAGATGGTTTAGATCTGCCTGTCCATGTGGGTGGAGAGCCTGGCCTTGAAGTGACCGAAGTGTTGTGAAAGTAGGTTTTATTAGTTCTGATCATCCCTTGGGCTAGATGATCCTCTTGTGGCGTGACCATTAAAAGTACAAACAGGATTTCAGTGAGCTGAGGTTTTGCTCTTGTAGCTCTTAGTCGCTGTTAGGTCTGTATATGTCATAGGTAGCATAAACAAATGCATCTTGACACAGACACATATGCCCTACTCATCCATAAGAACTTAACAATGTTAAAAACCTAACACTGTTTCATGAAAATATTCAGGTCCGAGGAGCTGTGAGATTAGAAGTCGTCGTCTTCTCCACGGAGTGGGAGACAAGTCACCCCCACAGTGTTCTCCAGAGGGGGAGTTTATGCCTGTTCAGTGCAAATTTGTCAACACCACAGACATGATGATCTTCGATCTGATCCATACCTACAACAGGTAAGGGGAACAGACTGAGATGTGCACACCCCTGGGCCAACACCCCTGCTCACAGGGAAGAATTATGAGATGCTGCTGATGGACATCTGCAGTATCTCAACCTTTCTAACAAAGCAAGACACAATCACTATTTTCTGTGTTAGTTAGCTTGTTGTTGCTCTAACCAAATACCTGAGAAAAACCAGCCTAAAGGAGGAAAGATTTTTCTCTGGCTCACAGTCTCAGAGGTTTCAGTCCATGGTCACTTGGCTCTGTTGCTTCTAGTCCTATGGAAAGACAGAATACCGTGGAGGAAGGATGTGGTAGAGAACAGCTGCCTAATTCGTGGCAGGCAGGAATCAGAAAAAAGGAAAAGAGTCAAAGAAGGGGCCAGGGACCAGATACGGTCCCCAAGGTCACACCTCCGTGAACTACTTCCTTGAAATAGCCCTTCTCCCTATTTCCATTGCCTTTCAGTAATGTCATAAAAATATGATTTTATCCAGAGCTTAATCCATTCATGAAATTAGAGCCTTCATAATCTAGTCATGTTCTGAATGCCTCACCTTGGCACACATGAGCCTTTGAGGGGCATTTTAGCTCTAACAGCCAGTAAATTTAAAAGCATATGCACCCTATGGCCCAGCCAGCTCATGCAAATGGAAACACTAGAATTTGAAGGTATGTACTGGGGTGTCTAGTGCATTACTTTTCACTGTAGCAGAAAACTGGAAGAAAAGGTGACTATCAGAAGTGGTGGAAGGGCCAGACATGGTGGTACACACCTGTAATCCCAGAATTTGGGGGTGGAAACAGGAGGATCACTGCAAGTTCAAGGCCAGTGTAGCATACAAAGTGAGTTCAAGGCCAGCCTAAACTACATAGAAAGACTGTCTTAGAAAAAAGTGATGGATGACCGAGTAAATGTGTAGGCACTATAAAGATTTTTGCAGTCTTAAAGGAATGCATTAGAGCTTGAATAGCTGAATTATAAAGGAGTCCAAAGTATGTTATGATAACATGATTCAATATATGATATTATAATATAATATGGTTTAATTTTTAAGAAACAAAAATAAAAATCTTTAGATGGGCTTACATGGTTTTGTGATTGTGCTAGGCTATGTAGGGAGCACAGAAGGCCATCTGAAGCACATATGTGGTTATCAATGGCCGCTTTGTAGGGTAGGCCTGCATAGAGAAGGAGCAGGTAGAAAGCATGTCACAGAGAAGGAAAAAACCATGGATGTAATCATATCATGAGCTTTTATAAATTATATATATTCATTGATAAGTAACTGTAGACTTAGATAACAAATAGAAAAAGAGAGATGAATTATAAATCTTGACCCAAACATCCTGGTAGTTTTTGGCTATTTGAAATGGCTACCTGGCTAGGGTAAAAGGCATACACAGGCTTCGGACATAATTAAGCCATTCTGAGTCAAAAGAAATAAGAATTCAGGTCTATGAATACTGAGGAGCATCCTGTGGCACAACCTGAGTCTCTGTGTAGCTGGCTTCCAAAGCAACCTATCTCTCACCCTGTGATGTTGGAGGTTCTCCTGGGCTGTGCCAGGAGTCACACACCAGTAGCCTGTGTGCAGGGAGAGTTTCTAGATAGACCTTGTGTGAGCTTGGTGGCTCAGATTATTTGAAAAACTGGGAACTTTTATTAGCTCATACACTATGGAGTTTCTATTTTTGCAGGTAAAAAATTTAATTGAGCATCAGCAATTTCATATGTTCAACCTAAAACTCGAAATTATGAATTCCTGGTTTTAAAGAGTAAAGGAGGGAAGGCTGTATTTTCCCATGGTGTTGAGAAGTCAGGTATAAGCTGCCCATTTTAGACAAAGGCTTACTCTCTGTGTTTCAACTCCCTGGAGCTCTGTGGCCATCGTCTTACCAAATCCATCCATTCACATTATTGTCTGGCCTCATGACACTTGCCTTTGTCTACTTTTATTTTTGCACTACTGTGGATTGAAGTTAAGGCCTTTGCATTTAACCTTCAGGGAAAGATTTTGAGACAGGGTCTCACTAAGTCTCTAAGTTGCCTATCTTAGGCTCAATCTTGCAATCTTCCTGCCTCATCCTCCAAAATTCTGGGATTACAGGTGTGTGGCATCACTTCCAGCTTGGCACTTACCTTTGTGACCTTCATTCTGCCTCTGTCATTGCTTAGCACGTGACACCTAGTCACCTTTCCTCTCAGGCCTATGTGTTCTATCTATGAAGTGGGGAGGGGCAGTGCCCTCTCATTAGGTCACTGAATATCTGATGAGACTTCATTTATGAAACCATTGAGAACTTTAAAAATTATAAGTTATCATTCATTGTAGGGAATTCTCATGCATCAGAAAATTTAGGTGAGATGCTTACCCCCAGGCAACTAGAAAATGGCCTACCTGTGAGCATGTAAAATTCTCAAGATTTATTGAATACCTATCAAGGTAAGCCAAGGTGTTCTCAGATCAAGTTCAGCCAAGTGTTCACTGAATGGAATTTCATACACTTCTACTTATTTCAACACCCACAAAGATAATTTCATAGTTTTAGTCTCTAGTATATGAGGAATCTGAAACTCAGCAGTTAAGGAACTCATCCTATGAAGTGTAGGTAGTAGGTTCTCAATATGTCTGGATTCTTTTCTTGTCCTTCACTATTATGACTTTTCTATATTCTCCACAGTGTGTAGCACAGAGTTTTGTGCACAGTAAGTCTACAGTCAATGCTTGATGAATAGGTAGATTTATCAAGAACTTGGCAGGTGCCATGATGAGGTTGAAGCAAAGATCATAGCTATCTCCACAAGAGGGCGGTCTAGTTCAACACAAAAGTTAAGAATGAAACGTCCATTGTTCAGCACACGCAAAAAAAATCCCTTCTGAAATGGAAACCTTTTATTTTCTGTAAGTAAGCATGTTTAAGAACAAATTCCAGTTTAGGAAGGTCATGAGAAGGGTTGGGTTTAGTAATCAGGAGATTTTTGAATAATTATGTTGACCTGGCCAGACCCAGTCCTAGTTCCAGTGACTCTTCTTGGCAAAGTGGCCGGGACCATGGAGGCTGCAGAAAGAGTTTAAGTTTAGCACCTGGGTTGCCAGAAATAATGCAGGACTGCCAGTTAGAGTCGAATTTCAGATAAACAAAGAGCAATCGTTTTGGTGTATGGCCTCAATGTATCAAGTCTTTTGAGGCTGGAGTCAGGGTAGGGTAGGAAAAAACCACCACTGGGCTTAGACTGGGAAATAATGGACTAGGGTGAGGGAAGAACAGAGTAGCTGATGAGAAGTGACTCTGAGTTTGGTGGCTGCTGGCCTAGCTTGGGGTGCGGGGAGATGATGTTGCCTCAGGTCAGAGCAGATGATGGGCAGGGTATCTGGTAGATGGGCGGAACTTGAGAAATATTTACCAGGGGGAAACTGCAGCATGGTGAAGGAACAGTTGCAGAGATGAGGGAGGGGAAGAGTTAGGGATGACTCCTTTATCTGGTTTCTAGGTGGATAGCTGAGGTTGAATTTGAAAAGGGAAAGTCACAAAATTTACTTTGTGCATGTACATACTTTTAAATTTTACCAAATTTACTCCACAATTCTGAATCTGAGAGTATTTCCTTGGTAAAACCTATGGGTAGCTCATTTGCCAGCTTATTGTGAGTTCTTAATGTGCTAGGTAGTGAGTTATACTTGAACTTGTCCTTAGTGTTTGTCCATTCGAAGTATGTCTTTTTGTCTTTTTTGAGGCCACTCCTTACTACATCTATTTGACTGGTGACTTTTAAAAAACATGTGATGGAGAATAATCTTCACCCCCTCCCCTTTCTGATTGTGCTAGTTCAAACATTAACTATGGAGATACATTCTGCTAACCAGATCACACGTAAAGATCTTCAGAGTCTTCAAGCAGGGCTGAGGCCATTATCAAGACTTTGGTGATCTGAATTAGAATTCAGTGAATTGGCTTCTTTATCAGCACTTGCCCTTAGTGACACAGCTACTCATACTTCTTAGCAACAAGTCTCTTCTCGAATGCCTCAGTAATATATGCTTCCCTGATTGTCCAGTGAAATGGGTTAGGGCATCTTAATGATGCACTTGGTGATGAAGAATAGCCCTAGTTGAAGTATAGAAGACATCACATCGAAAATCCCCTGTTGATGTGTCATCTGATCAGCTCCACCCAAGATTCATGTAGTGGTGTTTATGCCTCAGGCACCATGCTAGACTATGACTTCTCCTTTGGGGAATACCTACTCTAGTGCAGGAGACAGTCAAATGCATTGCCTGTTCATTAATTGATGGTTAGGTTTCTGAAGGGGCCACTGGTTGCAGGCGTGAGAGAATCTGTCCGAGCATGGATCACCGTGGGGCCCAGGGACATGAATCCCACTTTGCAAAGTGACCTAACGCTGGTGGGGAACCGCATTTTAGATTCTACTAAGCTTTATTTGTACTTTCTCTGAGTCTATACTGGCCACAATCTAAACATAAACTCAAAAATACCATTACTTTCTCCACCCCTAGAATTTTCTTTCTTTGGGACTTTTTCCTGACCACTCTGAAAATTTGCTTTTCTTTTTTAAGTTTTTTTTTTATTTTACTTGTACCTGTTTGCAGTTCATGTAGTTCACAGGCATCTTGGGGAGTGGTACATATTATAGCATGCTTCTCTTTCTTTCTTTTTAAAATCCCCTTCCCCTTCCCTATAATACCAACAGGAATGCTTTTTATTTTTCAACAGAAGGCAAACAACCTTCTCCACTAGACAAAATGCATGGTATTTTTATTTTCAAGTACTGTGTTGGTTTTATGTTTCTTCTTTTTTCCAGTATGCCCAGAACATAATAAAAGTAGGAACTGCAGGAAATCATGAGGAAGGCAAAATAAGGATAGACATAAGTCAAAGCAAAGATGAGTCCATGCCCATCACTTTATAAAGTTATACAAAGTGGGAGAAATTTTGTATTTATCTCCAAACACCAAAACCCAGAAAAATGACAAAAAGGTGTGAAGGTGAAAAAGTGTTAAATTATTCAGTTTCTGCTAGATAAAAATGATTCAGTTTCTCAAAAGAATACAATTTTTTTTTTTTCTGCTGAGGACAAGAGAACTCTGGTCCTCAGGCACTCATAAAGATGACAGTACTGTGCGCTATGCGATAGGACTTGACAGTCACCTGCTGCCAGGGGTAGTATCAGTTCCCTAAGTTTAGTGCCCAGAACAAGCCACAGACATAAGTTTCCACACACCACATTTTGGTGACAGAGAGGCAGGGGTGCTGGCATTCTCTCCCATATTTGTACTACTTTCTGTGACTACCAATGTTTTTGTGTTCTCCTTTGCCTATGATTGGGGTCTGTCTTCTATGTGGAAGTTGGAAGCATGGTAATGATCTTTCTGGATGCATTCAGAATTCTTCCATTTCCTCCCGGTAGAATGGCCTTTCTTGGTGTTAGAGCCCTACCCTCTCTCACCTCTATTAGCAAAGTCTTTGTCCACTTACACTCTGCCCTGTGTCAGGATGAAACAGTGCTGTCCTGCTCCCGTCAGTTTCAGAATCCAACTCTCCTTGAGTTATGGGGTAGGAGATATAGTAAGATGATTGGAAGCATGACAGAAACCCTCTTGCCCTGGCCTGGTATCAGTGACAATAAATGGCCAATGACAACAGCAGAAGCAGCAACTAAATAATCCTAACAATGCAAAGTATTATATTGGAGGAGGAGTCCAAAGTCGTAGGTGGTGGTATCATGTCAGAAGCTACCTACAAAAATCAGGTTGTATTAATTAGAGTTGTGGACACATAGGAACTTGGGATGATTCGGAGCTTGAGTTCACTGCTGGTTGCTGTACGGCCCCTGGAGGACTATGTCCTGTTTAAGTGGTAGTCTCCCTCCCTGGCCACATTCGGTGTTGAAAGAGCCTTGGAAGAGGATACAAGACACCTTTTCACTGGTCTTGGCTAGGTGAACTTGACTTAGCGCATTACCACTCTAATTTCTCATTTTAAATCTCACTCAGATTTCTCATTTTAAAAGGATTGTTTAGAGAATTAAAATCAGGTAAAATATGGACAGCACTTGGCATAATGTTTGATTGTTAATATATAACACCTAGTACTATTTTTGAGTAGTAATTAATATCAATCACGTGTGGCTAGGTGAGGGAAGAAATTGTGATATGCTTGCTTCTAGGCACTTAGTTGTTCTCACCACATACAGAATTGGAAAGAAGGGACTGCATATGGCAACACAGAGCATGTTCCACAGAGGCAGTGAAGGGGCATTAGAGAGTCTAAGTAGCAGTGACTGGCCTTAGGGCAATCTTTCTGGAAACAGGAAGGACCTTACCTCCAGCTGAAGCCAGGGTGACCTGAAGGGGAGATCTCAAGAACACTGTCCATTCCCAGAGCACGCGTAGGTCTAGGTATTGGGCAATTTATAAGACCAGGAACCAGAAATCCTAGGAGAGGGATTTTGATTATAAAATGGAAGGAGAGATTCACACTTATTTTTTTTGTTGTTGTTGTTTGTTTTTTGGTTTTTCTCCGGTACCGGGCACTGAACTCATGACCTTGCACTTGCCAGGCAGGTGCTTTGCTGCTGAGCTAAATCCCCAGCCCCAAGATTCACACTTATTGTTCTTTGTGCCAGAGTACATCTCAGAATCCACTCTGGCCAGCTGGTTGGTGGATAGTGCGTGTACCTCCCATGTCTGTCTTGAGTACCTACTAAACACCAGGAGAAGTGAGGTGCTGGTATAGGAAAAAGAGGGTCAGGACACAGGAACATGCCTTACGAGACATGGATCAAGAAGCAGGCCTAGCCAAATGCACACTGGGTGACAGCTTTGGCAGAGACAGGTATCATGTGGTGGGTAAGAGCAGATGGGGAGCCCCAGTTCCCACCAGGAGATTGAGGTGGCAGCCCACATACCTCAGCTTCTTCATTTCTAAAATGAGATGCAAATTAATACCACCTTCCTTTTAGGGGCCAGAAGTGGATTAAATGAGTCAGCGTATGTAAGACATTGTGCAGGTTGACTCTTGTAAAATAATATTCTGTAAATAGAAGCAATAATTATACTATTGTTAACAATTTTAGAAATGAATTATCCCACTTTCCAGTGAATGAACTTTTTGTTATACGCTCCCTATCAGAGGCAAAATGAAATTTCAGTTTTTATTATATAATACATTTTCTGTAACATTTTTTTAATATAACCCACAATATATAACAATGGGCCAATAATACAAAAGAAGTCAAAATGCTACAGTTTTCATAACTTTTACTTTGCATATTTATTTCCATTCAAATTAACTAAGACTTGTTGACCCCATATTCAGAATCTGGGGGGCTGCTACTCTGCATATTTCCTTCCAGTACTGGCCTATTTACACAGTCAGGCCAGCAGCATACACAGCGTTTTGTGTAGCACTTTCTACACAGTTACACATGCTTCCTTGTGGCTGTAGTTTATAAGTATCATCGTTAACGGTAATAATTTATTTCATTTAAGGGATTTGCTATAATTCTTAATTTTCTCAGTTTTGGAACTAAAGATACCTTCAGCATTCTGGTAGAAGAGATTTCAGAAGGTTACTGTTTGTGCAGAAGTAATTGACTTCCTGCTAATATATTACTTGGAGATAGATTTCCAGACATACGTGGGCTTCAAGTACTAATTATACAGGACTTTAAAAATCCCTCAGTGTTATATAAATATGAAAATTCTCTGGTAGTTAATCCTTGCATCTGGGGAGAACTCTATATAGCTCTCCAAACCTCAGCTTCCTATTACTTCCAGGACAGGGATCACCCAGCTCAATCACCAGGCTCAACTGCCAGGTTGACCATGGTTAAGGCTGACATTTCCTGAACTTACACAAAGCCATGATGCCCTTGTTAGTGACAACATATTAATTTTGTGTTTTTTGCAACTATGGAACTGGAAATTTTCCTTCTTACAATTGTCCTATGGTGGAATCTGGCTGCTTTCCAAGCTCTTGAGAAGTTGTGTAGAACTCTGCAATATTTGATCCACAAAATGAGATCACATGCAGTGTACCACTTTTTTACAGCAGACCAAGCCTTTTTTCTCTAGAGTTATATTCTAATAAAGATTCCAGTGAATGAGATGTGCTCACTGTATGTTTTTTCTTTGCCCTGAGAAACACATGCAAAATTGGCCAAACTCTATAAATGAAGAAAATAACTAATTGGTAGATGAAAGCTACATTTTACAAGCTTCAGCCTTGCTCTGACTGGGTAAGACCTGTGTAGGAAAGAAATGCACTTACTGCAGGACTCATGGGGCATATGGCCTGTGAGCCAAAAGTGGACACTCCTCTTCCACAGATGATGACCTGGCTACATTTCTTTTGACCAGGAGAACTGATGATGACTTGCCTTTTATGTGATGGTGGCTAGAAATCTCATTCTCTCTCAGGTTTCCAGATGCATTTGTGACCTTCAGTGCCTTCCGGAGCAGGTTCCCTGAGGTGTCCGGGTACTGCCACTGTGCTGACAGTCAAGGGCGGGAACTGGCTGAGACAGGTGAGCAGCCCATCCTCAGGAACTGGAATGGAGGGACTGCACTCCCCAGGCTCGAAGACTTAACCTCACTGCCAGGGAAGCTGAAATAGCAATCACCACTGGTTCCCTGGACAGGCTTCTGTGGGTAAGGAAGAGAATGTAGCCTCAGAGAACTTGCACCCGTGGTACTCTGAATGCAGCTCTGCTGGCCCGTCCTGTGCCTTTATGCACATTGAAAGAGGCACCACCTCTGGGCAGATGCAGCTCCAAGCTTGGCGAGTAGAACACAGGGTGGATCTCAACCTCTCGTTCTCTAAGCAGTGCGCCTTTGTGCCATGAATGATCCGCATGACTAGACACAGGAGTCCTGACTTTCAAAACTATTAATGTTCAGATCTGATGCCCTAATTGTGCTGGTGAAAGTTCTGCCCCCCTTGATATTTGCCAGCACATCAAAGTCAGGGCTTTCTTCCCAAATGAGCTCATCCCTGAAACACTGGCTGCCTTTGCTCAGGTTTGGAGCTGTTACTGGATGAAATTTACGACACTGTTTTTGCTGGTCTGGACCTGGCTTCTACTTTCACTGAATCCACTCTGTACCGGATATTGCAAAGACGGTTTCTGGCAGTGCAGTTAGTCATCTCTGGAAGATTCCGATGTAAGTGACAAGCTGCCAACAGACGTGTGTTTCTGCTGAGGGGGGAGCTGCTTGGGGTTGAGGGTCACTGCAGGCTGCCTGGGTGTTCTACCAAAGTAAGTGCAGTGGTTTTGAACACCAACAATGGGCGGAAATGCATTCTGTGAGTACACAGGGTATGCCTGACTGGCTTTCATAGTGCCCTTGTTCCTCTGTGGCTCTCTTCCAGGCCCTACAAAATGTGAAGTGGAGCAGTTTGCAGCAACTAGCTTTGGTCACCCCTACATCCCAAGCTGCCACCGAAATGGGGACTACCAGGCTGTGCAGTGCCAGACACAAGGGCCGTGCTGGTGTGTGGATGCCCAGGGGAAGGAGATCCCTGGAACTCAGCGGCAGGGGGGGAAGCTGCCTTCTTGTGGTGGGTTTGCTCTGCAGGGCATCCTCCTCTTGTCTCTGATCATACAATTTATTTTTTCTCCAGACAAGATGCTGTGGAGCCCATTAGTTCAACAGCCCTTCCAGGCCCCCATAACTGAAATCTGTTTGTTGTCACTAATTCTCAATGTGCTTCTCATCTTGTGTCAACTGTAGCTGCTTCCGCAGAGGGCTCAGGGGATACTCAGGGGCTCTGAGATGAAACAAAAGCAAAGAGAATTAGGTTTTCCTGTGCCGTGGAAGAAACATGGCCAAGCCGCAGAAGGAGTTTGCAAAATCCATTTCAGAACGTATGTGAGGAGGGAGGAGGCACCTGGGAAGGCTTTGTGGAAGAGCAGACACTCTATCAGAGTGTCTGCATGGAAATGCTTCTGGGGGAGCTGAGGAAGGGAATTCTATACAGAGAGCTGGGAAGTCACAGGCCAAGGATGTGAGGTGCAGTAATGCTCTGCTGGTGAACACTGGAAGGGTGGAGTGAGCGGAGGGGTGCTCTGCACTGAAAGATGGAGGGAGGCAGGGAAGGGATAGAAGAGCAGCAGTGAGGGTGATGAGGTCTTTCTTATCCTATTGAGGGCTGGGGGCTTCATCTTGGAGGTCAGGTAAAGATCTGGAGAGGTTTTAAGCTGCAGACGCCAACTTGGGCTTTGTGTGTGAGACAGATCATCCATACAGCTTAAGGGAGAGACTGAAAGGAGCATTGGATCTGAGGCAGTACAGTCAATTGGAAGGTCACTGTGACATCCAGAAGAGAGATAATGGGAACTTCATTAGTTTCCTAGGGCTGTTTTAATAAGGCATCACAAGTTGGGTGGCTTAAAACAACCAGAATTCATCATCTCACAGATCTGGAGTCTTAGAATCCAAATTCAAGGAGTCAGAAGGGTGTGCTCTGTCTGCAGGCTCCGTGAGAAGAGCCTGTCTTTCCTCTTCTTAGCGCATGGTGGGTGCCAACCATCCTAGTGGGGCACAGGCTTTGGCTTGTGGCAACACATCTCCAATCTCAGCCTCTGTTGTACATGGCTGCCTTCCCTGTGTGTCTGTCTCTTCTGATGCAAGAATCAGTTACATTAGACTAAAGACCCCCTGTTCGGCTTCTTACCAATTACATTCGCAGCAGCCCACTGCCAAGAAGGAGCCCATTCTGTGGTTCTAGGAAGACCATGAATTTTGGAGGAACATTGTTCAACCCAGTATGGGGACCAATATTAATGTAGAAGGAAGGAAGGCCATGAACTTGAGAACAACTATTGCTAGGCATCTCAGTGAGACCTCATTTCATCTTACCAGTGAGACTGTGAAGAATCCTAGCAATGGGGGAGAGGGAGAGATCCAAGAGTGCTCATAGACTTCTACCACAGGGAGTGAGGTGGCTTTAGAAATGTCTGAACCAGTTCAGGAGAAACACAAGTTTTGAATGGCTTCAAAGTAGGCATCTAGGGGCTAGGGATATAGCTCAGTTGCGTAAGCACCTGCCTGGCAAGCGCAAGGTCATGAGTTCGATCCCTGATACAGCAAAAAAAAAAAAAGAAAACCAAACAAAGTAGGCATCTATTAACATTCATCCAATACTTTCTTCTTAAATCATCCATTTATCCCACTTAACCCTTTAGATTTTCTGCCTGGTATTTGGTAGTATTCTATCTGCTAAGTGTGAGGATTTCAAAACAGGAAATCCAGATGTCTTCCCTTGAATGCATTTACAATCACATTTCTGCCTATTGAAACCTAGGCAAGATTGCCTTCCAATTGTCAGGTAAAAATGAAAAACTCTGGCTTTCAAAATTAAAAATAATATCTCTGTCAAATGTGTAGATGAATCATATATTTTTACTTTTTCTCTTTCATGTGTCAGCCCTATTGCTGTAGAAACAAATGACCCATGGAAACAACATTGGGATTTTTTTGCCCTGGTAGCACTCTGTAACAAATGCACGGAGGGGCTGGGTACAGGATTTCATTAGTAGGTGAAGAAGCAAAGCAGTGAATTTTTCTTCCACATTTGCCTTTAAGATCCATTAAGGAAGCCAGGGCCATGCTGGGTGATGTGTTACGGGTTCTTATGCTGCCAGCTGTTCCACCCCTCACCACATGTTCCAATTCTTTCTCTGTTGTCTGGTTTCCAAGGGAAACCTGTCTAACTTCCTTTCTGACATCTATTTGAATCAAGGGGAAATAATTATTTTTAAAAAGTTGAGGGTGGGATACATGGTATAAAGTGTACCCTAAATGTTATGACCTTATGGAAGAGTGGAGCTCACTTACTTTTACCTATGTGACTGAGACAGCCACTGGCATATGAATCTTACATGCTTTTTCTTAGTGCGATTCCACCCAGCCTGGACATTAAGGTAGAATGGCTGGGCCATGCATGAATGTGGCTGTGTCGATCACCTCTAGGCAGACATTTCAAGAAAAGACCAAGAGACCCAGAGGGATGTGCTTATGTGTTTGCTGGGTGGGTGTTATTGTATTATATTATAGGAAATAACATTTCCTAAGCTATTTTTTTTCCTTTTTTTTGTTTGTTTGTTTTTAGGCTGGCCTCAAACTATTTATCCCAGGTTGACCTCCAAATTGCAGTGATCCTCCTGCCCAAGTCTTTCAAGTGCTAGAATTATGGGCATGTGCTATCATGCCTGGCTTCTCCTATGCTATATTTTTAATATTGTTATAACATAGGAAAATAGTTCTTATTACAAGAAACACTAACAATATTTAAGGTGTGAGTTGTGTCCTTGAGTAGATTACAAACTAGCTAGCCTAGATAAGACCACCTGTAAAGAGGGATTAGGTGAGTAGTGAAGCACTGAAGTTCATTAAAATTCTAACAAGAGAACACTGAACAACATTTCAGTAAATTTGTTCACGTGCTGGTTTCCTAGGGTTGCCATAACACATCACCTCAAACTGGGTGGCTTAACAGACATCTGTTCTCTCATAGTCCTGGAGGCAAGAGATCTGAAATCAGGATGTGACGGGGCTACGAGCCCCCTGAGCACGGTTGCTGGCGATTGTTAGCATTCCTTAGCTTGTGGCTGCATCCCTCCAATCTGTGTCTCAATCCTCACCTGGACTTCTCCCTCACATGTCTCTGTGTCTTCATTTGACCTTCTTTTCTTATTTTTTTCTTATTTTTTTGGTACTGGGAATCAAACTTAGAACCTTGATATTCTTATAAAGACACGAGTCACTGTGTCTACAGCTCACACTAATCTAGGATGACATTATCTTAACTCAATTCCATCTGCCAAGAATCAAGTTCTAAATATGGCTTCATTCTGAGGTTCTAGGTAGACATGGATTTGTGGAAAAACACTGTAAAACCCAGTTCAGTTGGAAAATGGAGTCAGACTCCCAGAAAGTGGGCCACTGTATACGGGGCTTACTGTAGAACAGGATCATGCCCTAGGGAAAGCTAGGAAGGGGGTCACGTGGATGGGAATAGTCATTTTCAACAAACGACCCCACAGACATGGCTTAGAGATAAAGGAAACATAATAAAAGGCTACCGAGAATAAAGTACTCACAAATGAAGGTGTCCTTGGTGGAAGTTTTGGCATCTGAGTACTAGAAGGATCTGAGGGGCTGTGTGGAACTTGCTGGTGATGTTAAACCATATTTCCCATTTCATTTCTGCCCATGCAGCTGGAGACCAGTCTTGCTCCTCAGAACGACAGCGAGCCTTGTCCAGGCTCTACTTCGGCCCCTCAGGCTACGTCAGCCAGCAGGACTTGCTCGCTGCCCCTGAGGAAGGATGGGCTTCTCAGGGAGAAGCGAGGCCTGCCACATCCTGCCCACCCAGGATCAAGCAGCTGTTTGTTGACTCAGGGCTTCTTCACCTAATGGTGAAAGGGCAGGAGGCACAGGTTTCTGCATTAGAAAGTCTGCTTGGAGAAGCTATGAGAGCTATTTTTCCCTCCCGAGAGCTGGCCCGTCTCGCCCTTCAGTTTACCACCAACCCAAAGCGACTCCAACAAAACCTCTTTGGAGGGACATTTTTGGTGAACCTTGGCCAGTTTAACTTGTCTGGAGCCCTCGGCACAAGAGGAACATTTAACTTCAGTCAGTTTTTCCAGCAACTTGGTCTCCCGGGCTTCCGGAATGGAGGGGGACCAGGAGAGCTAGTCAAACCACTTTCTGCGGGATTGGATTCAAATTCTGTAACAGAACTCCTCAGTGCTATGAATAAGTCAATTACGGGCAGCTTTGGCTTTAAAATCAATTTACAAGAGAACCAAAATGCCTTAAAGTTTGTTGTCTCTCTTCTGGAGCTTCCAGAATTCCTTCTCTTCTTGCAGCATGCTGTTTCTGTGCCCGAAGATGTGGCAAGGGATTTGGGCGATGTGATGGAAACAGTGCTCAGCTCCCAGGCCTGTCAGCAGACACCGGGAAGGCTTTTTGTCCCCTCATGCACAAGGGAAGGAAGTTATGAAACCGTCCAGTGCTTTGCTGGAGAGTGCTGGTGTGTGGACTTCTGGGGCAAAGAACTTCCAGACTCAAGAGTCAGAGGTGGACAACCGAAGTGTCCCACAGAGTGTGAGAAGCAAAGGGCGCGCATGCAAAGCCTCATGCGCAGCCAGCCTGCTGGGGCCAGCGTGTTTGTCCCTTCTTGTACCAGTGAGGGGCATTTCCTCCCTGTCCAGTGCTTCAACTCGGAGTGCTACTGTGTTGACTCTGAAGGTCGAGCTATTCCTGGAACTCAAAGTACCCTTGGGGAACCCAAGCAGTGTAAGTCTGTTGGGTATTTGAGCTGTAGACTCACTGGGTCACTCTTTAGACCCTGACCCAACCACCACAGAAAAATGAACTCACTCCTAGATAAAGGGTAAAATTCAGTTAATGGCAAAATTGGCTGCTTAAATGGGGAATTATCCAGGATGGCTTGGATAATGTTAACCATTTTAAGGAGGAAGCAGGGAGATTTGTTTCAGCCTTAAAGAACTACATAGATTTCTGTAGTGCTGGTCAGTAACTCACATAGTTATGGTGCCCTTTTTCCTATGTTATCTATAAATTTAAGGCTGTCAAGATTTCTGCAGCTACATAAGATTTTAGGTAGAGCTTAGGCCCTTAAGTGATTCCATTTCTGTCTTATTAAATTTTTTCAACTAAAATACCTATTTATTATTCCTCCCCAGGTCCAAGCCCCTGTCAGTTACAGGCTGAGCAAGCTTTCCTAGGCATGATACGGGCTCTGCTCTCTAACTCCAGCGTGCTGCCCACCCTCTCCAGCTTCTACCTCCCACAGTGCAGTGCCAATGGGCAGTGGCGGCGTGTGCAGTGTGATGGGCCACCAGAGCAAGTCTTTGAGTGGTATGATCGATGGAGGGCTGAGAACCCTGAGGGCCAGGATCTGAGCCCTGCCAGGCTTCTAATGACCATCATAAGCTATAGAGGAGCAGCTTCCAGAAACTTTAATCTCTTCATTCAAAGTCTATATGAGGCTGGCCAACAAGGCATCTTCCCAGTGCTGGCACAATTCCCTTCCTTCCAGGATGTCCCTCCAGCAGTGTTGGAAGGGAACCTGACTCAGCCTACAGAGAACATCTTTCTGGAGCCCTACTTCTTTTGGCAGATCCTAAATGACCAGCTCAGCCGATACCCAGGGCCCTACTCAGACTTCAGCAAGCCATTGGCACACTTGGACCTCCGGAGCTGCTGGTGTGTGGACGAGGCTGGGCAGGAACTGGAAGGGACTAGGGTCAAACCGAGCCAGGTTCCTGCATGTGAGTTCACTTCTGTGAAGAACTAAATTTGCGTTCCTGGAAAAGGATGTCTGGTGGGAGAGTATGAGTGTCAGAGCTGGACTGGGGTTCAGAGAGGGCCAAGTGTATCCTTCAGTGTGTAGTTGAGAGGATCAAGACTCAGGTCTGGTGACTTCCCCACATCTGCATGGGCAGGTATAACCAAAGGGTAATATCATCCATTTCTAACTATCATATAATTGATCATTCAAACTGATATCTTAAGTTTTCTCAGATGTCTTCTGTTTACTGAGCATTATATAGCCAGTGAAAGCTATGAAAATGATCATCACCTAACCCTAGGGTTCCCAGGATAGATGCTTTAGTGATATAGCAGCCATTGCATGCACCATTCAAGTAATCAGCAAGTGCCATCATGGTCCTGCTACTTCCACATGCTACTACTGGGTGCCTAGGGCCTTGGGAATGGGCCACGTAAAGTGTCTTTCATTGACTTGGAGATATTTAATTAAGACTAATTGGACAAGCACAAATGGAGGTCTATGTGTTCCCCTTGTAAGAAAGTCATGGTGCGTAAAGTATACATCGAATAAATGTGACTGTCTGTCTTCAGTTAAAATGCTATATTTTCAAATAACTATGCCAGCAGTTTTAGAAAACAACCAGATAGATTCAATATTATTATCAAATCAGAATCCCTCTAACCAGCAGTTGGTAATACAGTATAGGTAGTATTAGAGCTGTTCACTTTTGGTGAAATCTGTCAATCCATTAATTGTAATACTGTATACTGTCAGAACATTTTGTGGTAATGTTAAAATGCATCATATCACTTGAGGTTAGTCAAAGTCGAGGCTCTGGCAGAACCTGGATTCTGAGAATGTTTGGAGAAAAGGGCCATGTGATGGGAGCAGTACTGCTCCTGGTCTTTCAACAACCAGGAGACAAAATTACAGGATTAGCCATTGTAACAGGAGGATCCAAGGTCCAATAGGACCTTCAAAATCAGTGCATTCATGTTGGCATAACTGTTACATAAGAAAACTTATTTATTTTTATGAAGCTTATAGAATCATTCTTACACCAGGTCTTCTACCCAGGGATATTTCTATAATTTTAGACAATGTAAGATTGGATTTGGCTCTCTTGGTGCACAATAATAGACACCTGCATTGCTAATACTAAAAGGATGCTGGACTGAGCATAAAATCCAAGTTAGAGTATAGGTACTTTTCACTGAATAACAGGGAGAAGATAATAGGGTGTACAGAAGAATCTGTTTGTAAAAAGCAAGTATTAGAACTATTTTATTATTTTATATCTTCCTCGCAAATTTATATTTTTGTTTTTGAAATTACTCCATGTTAACAACTGAAATGTTGTGAAGTGCATGAGAGGGACTGTGGGTTTAGCTCAGTGGCACAGCGCCTGCCTGGCAAGGGCAAGGTCGTGAGTTCAATTCCTGGTACCAGAAAAAAAAAAAAAGAGTATGAGAACATTTCACGTAGTATTTTATATTGGTATGTGAATATGCTTTACAGATAAAGAAATGCCCATATTTGGGGAGGCAGTGCATATTCACAGTCATTTGTTGATGAAGAAATGTGATCAAAAAGGTTTGCTTCAGAGCCTTGATGCTCAGAGTTCGGTCCAGCAGTATCAGCATCATCTGGGGAACTTGCTAGAGGTTCAGGATCTTAGACTTCCTCTACTGAATCAGAGGTTTTCTAAAATATTTCCAGGCAAATAATAGGCATTTAAAAGCTTGAGTAGGACCAGCCAAGAGGAGAAAATCCTGGTCCTTTACACATGATAGCTGGATTAATACATTTGATGGTAAGACTGTTTCCTGCACACATGCTTCCAGGGATGATGCCTCTAGTCAGACCTTGTGCTAAACTCTTCAGCTGCAGTCCCTCAGAGAATCACTGTAAAACTCACGCACAATTGGAATAGATGCCCCATTATCCCCATTACATATATGCCAGAGACTGAAGCTCAGAGGCTTTAAACACAACAGCCATGACCACACAACTAAGTGACCAAAATATTGAACTTGGAAGTCTCTGAGAACCAAGCTCTTCTTAATAAAAATAACTCTTTACTAGCTGCAATACCTGGCCATCCATCCATTCAACCAGTCTCCTACCCATCCATTCACTCATTTGTCCATCCATCCATCCATCCATCCATCCATCCATCCATCCATCCATCCACCCATCCATCCATCCATCATGGGCCCATATTTCCATTATGAATAGATGGTCAAGATCACTGGTTTTAGAGTGAGGCTTTCTAGACTGGAATTTGGAATCAATTATTTACTAGGTGGGAGACGTATGACTTCTCCAGGGCTGTTTTTCTTCTGTAATGTGGGGCTAAGAGTATCTTCTTAGGCTGTTGTATAGATTAAATTGGATTCTGAAAATGTGGTTAGTACAGTGCCTGGCATGGAGAAAACAGTACCCATTACTCATGCTTTTGTAGTAGGTCCTCCTAAATGTTGAGAGAGTGAGATTATAGAGGTCAGTCAAGAAGCAGCTGAGGTGCAATGTGTGTGTGCATGTGTGTGTGTGTGCGTGTGTGCATGCACACACGCTCTTCAGCAGGGCCAGGGGGAGCATTATGTGATGAAGGAAATCACTTGTGATATTTTTATCCCATAGGTCTTGGCTCCTGTGAAGAAACGAAGCTTTATGTCCTGCAGTTTATTAAGGAAACAGAAGAGATTGTTTCAGCTTCCAACACTTCTCAGTTCCCTCTGGGGGAGAGTTTCCTAGTAGCCAAAGGAATCCGGCTGACCAGTGAGGAACTCAGCCTTCCCCCACAATTCCCATGCCGAGAAGCTTTCTTTGAGAAGTTTCTGCGTGGGAGTGATTATGCCATTCGGTTGGCAGCCGAGTCCAGTGAGTGCTGTGCATTGAGCTTTCTTTATCTCTCTAGGGAAGCAAGAGCTTGCATGGATCTCTCCTCAGTCATCTCCAGGGGTTTTTTCCTTGGTTTCCCTGGCTGAGAAAGAAAAGGCAAAGTGAAGTTGTGACCCCACTCAAAGTTAGAATGCTGCACATATCTTTAGAATGATCTAGGTCTTTCAGCTGAGCCACTGTACAGTAGGGCTTCGTATTTTGTGTTGCAGAGGGCACCTATGGCCTCATGAAAACACATGGTATATTAAAATATTAGGGACCCAGTAGTTCACCAAACCCTTGTGGCCTGTTCCAGAGCTTCTCTTCATTTCCAAAGATGCAGGAACACCACGAAGAGGGAGAGAGAGGAACCCTCATTATTGAGGAACTATTGCACACACGAACACATCAAATCCTGAGAATGGGCTGGAGATTTAGCTCAGCAGCACAGTGTCTGCCTGGCAAGCACAAGGTCATGAGTTTGATTCCTGGTGCCAAAGAAAAACCAAAAAAAAAAAAAAGAAAAAAACGAATCCTGAGAGTGCCTCCAAAGGCATACATCATTTCCTGTATATGACAGAGGAATACCCTGAGGGAGCCCCTCATCCCTCCTCTAGCCCCCACCCACAGCTTTACAGTTTTTAACCTTGTCTTCAACTAAGCACTTACCATGCTGGGTTGATGACCAGATCTTTGCATTAATCCTTTCAGGAGGACAAACCTCTAACCACCATCTATGACTCTACAAATGGGGAAATTGAGTCTCAGGTTAAGCAAGTTGCCCAGGTTTACCCCATGAACAGCTTGCAAAACCTGGACAGGAACCCTGGCAGTTTGGGCCTTGGGTTCATTTCCTTGGTGCCTATGCCCTGTCCAGCAGATCTCAGCCCAACTGGGGTCATGCTGAAGTTATCTTATTCTAGAGACTGTCCTCTTCTCTGTCCTCAGCCTGCCATGTACCCTCTGAATTCTCACATTGACCCCACACTTGCTGGGTTGGGTCAGGGGATTGATCTGTCTCTGAGTCTTCCCAGAGTTCTCTATTCCTTTCCAACTGTTCCAGCTGATTCCCTGTCTGCAGTTTTCTGGGCTTTGGTGACAAGCAGAAAAACTGTCCTCCCCCAGTGATATCTGCACCAAGTCAGAGTGCCTTCCCACTACTGGTGCCTGCTGCTGGCTTAGGATTGGGTTTCTACCATCTGTGTTCTTCCACCTCATGTGGTGAGACTCTCCCCATGCTGTCTCTGTCTCCTGCCTCTTCTCACCAGACACCTCTTCTGGAGGACAAGGCATCCTGTCTTGTTCATCTTTACATCCCAGGGACCGTATAGCACCTGAAGCAGAGTAGAGCTCAAGAGTGGTGGTGAACCAGCCTGTTACCCCTTCCTTCTGTTTCATTTCCTTCCGTCTACTCATCTCCCTCTGTGCCCTGGCATCTTCTGTCTCTGTCCCTCAGAGACATGGGGAATTCTGCTCTAGACAAGAAACAAGTTACTCTAAACTGTGTGCATGGACACGGTTTGATGTGATCAAACAACAGTGACATGAATGACCCCTCAACTGTGACCACTCTACAGGTGATACATGCAGGCTTCAATGCAACTGGCAGGTACAAGAGACGGACTTAGCACTACACTGTAACCTCCCTTACACAGTGCTCCTTTGTCACCATCCACACTCAAGCACTGCACAATCAAGTCATGAAAAATATCACTAAAAATCACATAATAATATTAAAAACTTACAGATTTGGGGACGTGTTACTATCTGTGCAGAGCTGCATACAGCCTATGAGCCTGGTCTAGGGCCTAATGAGGTAAGAGGGGTGAAGGAGTAATGTACACAGCTGTTCCTGGATAAAGTATTGCACTTACCCTGTGCTGTACTCCACCCATTCTATAGATGAGCAAACTCAGGTGCAGAGAGGTTGTCTCCTTGCTCATCATCACACAGCTAAGTGGGGTAGTGCCAGGGGTTTAGGCAGAGGCCAATTAGATCCTAGAACCCTGTCCACTGCACCAGACTTCTTACTTTTTATACTGGGAATTGAACTCTGGACCTTGCACTTGCCAGACAGGCTTGTGCCACTGGGCTATATCCCTGGCCCTGCACCAGACTTTCTTAAAAGGCAGGTCCCACTTTCCCCAGACAGGGCCCTGACTGTGGGTCTGTAGCAACTTTACACCTATACCCTCTCCCCTCTAGAGTCATGAAGACCATCTCTAAGTTACTGTAGATAGCGACCAAGAGTCTTCTGTTCTGCGGCCTGTGTTTATTCTTACAGGACAATCTGTTCCATGTCCACACACTATCCAAGGGGCTTCTGCACTATCTCAGGGTGAAACAGTTGTCAGATAAATGAGAAAGTTGTCCTATGTTGGAACAGGGACATGTCCAGTTGTTCTCAGGGACAGAGCTATAGAGCAGGTATCACATTCTTCTCTCTTCCTTCGACTTCAGCCTTGAATTTCTATCAGAGGCACCGTGCTTCCCGGAGTGACTGGGTTGGAGCAGCTGCCCCTCTGAGGTCAGGCCCCTATGTGCCACAGTGTGATGCATTTGGAGGCTGGGAGCCCAGGCAGTGCCACTTGGGGACTGGTAAGTGGAACCTCAGAAGCCAAGTGACACTTGTCCTTTTTATGTGGAGACAAGAACCCCACCATGTGAGGCAAGTGACTTAGATTCTTGCCCACTCTTGGGCAGGTGGGACAAATGCCTGAGCTTCTCTGGTCTCTAGTTTTCTCCCTAGAGTGAGAACAGGGACCTTCATTTGGCTGGACTGGGGAGAGGGGCAGAGAGGCCCACTTGCTGGCAGTACAATTAAATGCAAAGAAAGTAACATTCAGCAGACAGCCTCCAGTTCATTTCTTGAACTTTGAGTGTGTCTGTGTGTGTTTTTCTAGGATACTGTTGGTGTGTGGATGCGAAGGGCAAGTTTGTCCCCAATTCACTGACTGCCCACTCCCCACAGCTCTTGCAGTGTAAGTATAGTAAAGCCCAAGAACTTGCCCATTTGCCCTCAGGATGCGTTCCAGGCTGCTCATGCCACCTGGGGTCACCAACCTTGGGGAAACTCCACAACGACCCACCCTGACCACAGCCAGACACATTTCCCAGGGCCCAGGGGCTGGCGCTGACCTCCCTCAGCCTTCCTGACTGGAGCTCCTGGAACAGTGGGGCAGGCAGGGGAAGATCTGGGAGTGACAGCAGAGCTCAGGCTCTTGTTCAGTGCATTGCTGCTGACTTGTGGCTTATCACCTCACACCTGGTCCTCTAGCTCCTTCTCCCACCGGAAGGTGGGCCTTGCACAATCAATGGCCCACTCCATGTCCCCGAACTGTCACATTCCACATGCTTCCTTGTCCCTGTGTTCACCTCCACTCCTAAATGCATGGCTCTGAAACCTGGGGTTAGCCAGGGTCTTCACTTTTCCTCAGTGTCCTTGGCCAGTCTGTGAACAGTGCCCCTCCACCCCCAGGCCCCACGCCTTGTGAGCAGTCTCGAGCCAATGGACTGCTTTCTGGTTGGAAACAAGCTGGTTCCCAAGGAGACCCATCCCCAGAAGACCTGTTCACCCCATCCTGCCTTTCGGTGAGACTCTGGGGGCCCCAAGACGGCATGAGGAGGGATGCTGGCAGCAGTGACTTTTCCAGTTTTCCATTCATTTAGCTTAGTCAGGATCCCTGAGAGAGTCCAGGGATGGGAAGCTTGTCCCAAGCCTGTAGACCCTGGCTGTGTGCCCTTGAGCAACTTACTTACCTTCTCTATGCCTCAGTTTTTTTTTTAAGCATAGGATTAGAGTACATTTTTGTCCACTCTAGTGTGGAATAGCTTTGAGACTTCCTAGAAATAGCTTTCGTGAATATTCTTTGAAGATTCTCTGGTCCCCTGCAGTTGTTACCATGTGTTTCCTAAAGTCACCTTGGCCAAATCCCTGTGCTGCTCCCATCTCAGGTCCCCAATCCAAATGGATATCATCCCAAGTCCCTCCCGGCTCCCTGGATGATTGCAGAAATTCACAATTCAGTGAAGCACAGACGCGAAAGTTCACAGAGAAAGAGTTCATGCCTGGACCCTCAAACATTACTTGCCAAGATAGGAATCCCTTTCCCTAAAATAGGGATGATAAGACTACCACAATCTTCCAGGGATTCATAATAATCAGAAATATAGAAGTTCATGAAGCTGTAAAGTGCTGTGCATACCTCATTATTATTATCATGGGTACTTAGATCATGGATCCCAATTATGAATGAGTTTTGTAGAGAAATTATCCATATGATCGGGACCTTTATCCTAGCTCACAACCACATGCAGTGGGGTGGGAGTACAAGTCCGCTGCACATCCTGGGCTCTGGTGCTCACTCAGGAAGAAGGCAAGATGGACATCCCAGCCTCAGTGGGCGGGGCTGGGAATTCTAGCCCGTGCTCTGATTGTGTAGTTCTCTGGTTCCAGCTCCTGCCCAGGGCCTAGTGCTGGTAAATAGCATCAAGAGAGCACAGCAGGTTAACAGGGGACCAGTGGCAGCCAAGTGCTCAAGGAAACAGCAGGATGTATGATGGCAGCTGCTTTCCCTCAGCTCACTTGCTGTGCTTATGACTTTCATTTGTAGACGTGGAAGGACTTTCCCGCCACTGAAAGAGTTTGTGGGAGGAATGTGCTCAGTACCAGTTCCGGGGATGTTTATTTAGGGAAACTGAGGCCCAGAGAACTGAAGTGGTGCGCTGGGGTCCCCAGAGTGATAGATTCTGTTCCCGGGGTCCACAGCCCGTGATGAAGCTTGGGTAGCTGTCTTGTATGGTACTTCATTCCAGGTAGGATGGGGCAACTATTATCTTTGCCTGTGGAGCTTATAGAACCATCAATTCAAATTAAATATGTGGAGGATTCCAGACAAGGCAGTATCTCCTTCTTATGCTAACACCTTCTTACTTGGGGAAGCCCTCACAACTTGTGTTGGGCCAAGAGTTGGGCTACAAAAACCTTGCACTGACAGCCTTGGCTTTGCTTAGACAGGAGAGTTTGCCAGGACGCAGGTGTCAGGGACCGGTGCCTGGTGTGTGGACCCTGTGTCAGGAGAAGGGATGCGGCCCAGCACAAATGACAATGCCCAGTGTAAGTACTTTTCCCACCCTGTTTGCGCCACAGCCTGCTTGCTGAACACTGGTTGTGGAGTCCCCACTTCTGGCTTCCCATCCCCACCCTGCTGCTTCCACAGCGGGGCAAGTGCAGCTTCTGAACTCATTCTGCCCCAGTTTCTCATCTATGAAGTAGGGTAGACTTCTATGTTCCCTACACCTGGAGAAGGCTGTTCTCTGTGACAGAAGAGGAGCACCCATCCCTGTCCCAGGCGGCACGGTGCTGCTGAAGGCTGACAGCAGCATAGCGCTGCTGCACAGTGCTCCACCTGGCCCTGGGCTTCCATCTGAGCCCTGCAGTCTGGGATCCTCAGTGAAGCCCCGGGCCTGTCCCTACAGGCCAGCCTGCAATGGGTCCTTCTGCCTGAGGCTGTTGCTGCTTCATTGTTGTCCAGACCAAGCCTGAGCTTCCTGGCATGGCCCAGGAGTTGCACACACTGGCTCCTGTCTCTCTTCCTTTTGGTCTCTTTCTTCTCCATCACTCATACTGCAGGATCTTCTAAAAAGTTGTAGTCAGCCTTACAAAAAGTAGATACTCTCTTCACCTTGGACTTCACTCCCTCTGGCTCTGCTGCATGCAGTGTGTCCATACCTGCCCTAGGCCACCTGGATGCTTCTTGCGTCCACCAGCAGCTTCCCCAGCAAACCTTCACAGGCCTCTCTCGTGAGGGTGAGCTCCTTGCTTCCAGTGGCTGGTAAATCGCACAGTTGTCATCCCCATCTTACTGACCTACGGTTCTTCACTTCCTTAAATCTCCTTTAAGGATCTAAGTACCCTAAGGGCAGGCAATGGAAACGGAGAGAGAACAGACCCTTGGGAGTTCTGGCAGTGCAGGCAGGCCTGGGGTGGTAGTGGGTGGCAGGGAGGACCCTGCTGCTGTGCCCAAGCAGGATGTGGGAGCCATGTGCTGGGCCTACCTTCTTGTCTCTGTATGTCTAGGCCCAGGTCTCTGCAACGTTCTCAGAAGTGGAGTCCTGTCCAGGCTAGTCAGCCCAGGATACATCCCAGCCTGCAGGGCACAGGACGGGGCCTTTTCCCTGGTGCAATGTGATCCAGCCCAGGGCAGCTGCTGGTGTGTCCTGGACAGTGGAGAGGAGGTGCCTGGGACCCGTGTGGTGGGCAGCCAGCCTGCCTGTGAGCGTAAGTCCTGACCCCTGGAGGGACCATGGGCCACGTATCCCACCTCACTTCCTGTACTCTATCTGGGTGGACTTCCAAGAAGCAGGGACTATGGGAATAGGACAGGGACAGGAAGTATAGGAACGATGTCCTGGTGCTTGATTTCCATGATGTTGAAATTGTGTCTACTTCCTGAAAATGCTCACTGATGGGCTGAAGTCAAGAAGAATCTGACCAGGAATCTCCAGATCTGGCACCTTAGGAAGGCCTAGTGCTGGCCAGGGAGGGCTTTGGTCTTGGTCTCTGTCTTGAACAGTGTAAGGAGGCCCATCTCTATCTCAAAATCTTAGGATGGATAGTTCTGTCTCACAGGGGCACTTCAGGCACTTGTGGAGGTGTCAACTTCTTCACTTCTAAATTTTTCTCTTCAATTCTAAATTTTCTCTTCACTTCTAAACTGTTTGAGTTTCAAATATGGAAATATACATATTACAATAAATAGTAGAATACTGGAAACTAATTGTTACATACTAAAATGTATTATAAATTATTTGCTTTTTACTTCTTCTTTGTACTCAAATCATAGCTCATTACAATCATTTTGACATTTATGTGAACAGTAGGCTAGACCATCTGTGAGCAGGGAATGGAGACATTAAATAATATTTGTTACAATTCGGGCTCAAGTGGTCCGGGAGGTTTGAGAAATACCGTGATGAATGATTCCATGTTTGCCACAGTTGCCTTTCCTTTGTTCTTGTTTTTTACTTACGGTATTTGTTTTTAAGGCCTCAGTCTCTAAGCCATGTTTTGGAGTTGCAGAGTGCTTTAATAAGGCCCAGTCGTGCCTCTGGTTTCTGTGCCTAAGAGGATGGGAGGTGCCTTCCAAGGAAGGGTGGGATCTGGCCTCACGCTGACCCACCCTGCAGAGTGCCTAGGCCTTTGTGGCCCTCCTGCGTTCCCTGGTTTGCTCCCCTGAGTGGGTTCAGCTCATCTTCATCTTGGTGACCCTCAGCAGCAGCTGCCACCAGGCACAGTGGGTGCTTGATGGATGCTTGTGAGTAGAAATGCCTGCTGTGTGCTCCTCAAGTAGGAAGAGAGGTGACACATCCACCTGAAGTCAGCTGCAATCAGCAGTTCCCTCTCTGTCATCTAGGAGTGGCCTGTTCTGTCTGAGACTCAGGAAACACATGGATGAGGCCTCTTCTAGGAGCAGGTCTAGGAGCACAGCTCCTTCAGGGTCGGGAAGGCTCCTTGTGGCCCTGTCCTACAAGAATCCATGGTGATAGTACTGATGCATAGCAGTTTACCTGCTCAAAGTTACTTTTCATATCCCTTATTCCATTTACCTTGCAATGATGCAGATAAATAAGTAGAGTACTCATCTATCTCCATTTTATGGCTGGAGAAACTAAGGCTCAGAGAAGTTAATGGACATTGCCAAGTCACACTGCTAGCAAGTGGATCAATACCAGTCTAACTAGGAGTCTTCTGGTGACTTCATGGTATACAAGCTGTAGGAGAGGTCAGAAGATAGGCTTATGAATGCTATTCAGTGATCACCTGGCAGAAAGCAGCAAACAGTGCCAGGAGTGCTTTGGCCTCTTCTCCTTTATTTGCTGAGCTGGTCCAGGCTGATGAGCTGACAGTTACAAGGGTTCAGCGGTGGCATTGTTGGTTGGGTAAGTCCTCTCTGGATTCCTCAAATAGGGATGATGGGACCTATCCACAAGGGCTCTAGGAAGAGTTAAACAAGTTGATACTAAGTTTCTAACAATGTACCCAACACTGTCACATGTGTAATTTTTAAACAAATACTTCCTCTAGGAGGTAGACATCATTGGTCTCATTGCCATTTTGAGGACACTGAGTCACAGCGAAGTAAAACTGCTCACTTGAGGGCACTTAACTAGTAAATGATAGCGCCAGGATTCACTTCTGGCAAGCTCAGCTTAGAGCCCATTGACTGGCTGCCTCTCTGTCTATATCTGTCACTGTGTCTCTGTCTCTGTCTCTCTGTGTGTGTCTTTCTCTGTGTCTCGTGTCTTCTCTGTCTTTCTGTCTCTATCTCTCTGTCTCTCTTTCTCTCTCTCTGTCTCTCTCTCACACACAGAACATTTGATAAGAGCCCACTCAATAAGCCCAGTGGAAATTATAGTACAAAACATTGATCAGAGGCTGTTATTTTTATTATGAAGAAGCCCAAGTCATACTTTAGAGGTCAGGACGGGTCACTCCTCTTGCATCTTGGAGCCCCTACTGATCCCAAGTACCCTGGTGTCAGATGTAGATTATAGATTTAAAGCTAGACATATTCTAGCAGCATTGATGTACCTTACAGTACAAGTTAATTGAACCTGTAATCAGGTGTGATATTGTGAGTGTGTTTGCTCTTTGACTAATTTACCCGTGTATTTACTACCTATTCACTGAGCTGTTGGTCAGCACTATGTCCATGCTGGGTGGCAGAGGAAAGGCTCCTTCCTGCCATGAACTCAGTTGCATAGGAATGCAGCATCCAGCACACAGATGATTAGAGTCTGGGTGTCTAAGCCAATGGAGGTCCACACTGAGGTCGGGTCAGAGAGGGTTCAGGGAAGGAGACTTAAGTGTGCCTGAGAGACGCACAGAGGCTGTTGGAAAGCTGGGGTGTTCAGCTGATATTTAAAGGCTAAAACTGAACCTTCCAGGCCTTGAGCAGGTGGATGGAGCAGAATGGGTATGGAGGGAAGCAAATCTGTCTGGAGGCAGAGGGTGCCAGGAGAGGTAGAGTGGACAGAGAAGTGTGAGGGCAGCAGGCATATAGGAGAATTGGAGCCAAGTCCAGCATCAGCAGAGGGGCTGGGGAGGGAGCAGATGCTGGCATCGTGGCTGCATCCAGGCCTGGGCATTTGGGCTCTGAGGTGGAGGAGGCTGGTGGGTGATTCACTGGACTGGAGTGGAAAAAAGGTGGAGCACCTGAGCCAGACCAGTACTACTAGGGTCACCCATGCTCAAGATCCTGTCATGACCCAGAGGCGCGGGCTCTTCTAGGAGGAAAGAGGAGAGTGAGGGGAGCCAGCTGCCTGGGGCCTGAGAGCCTGGCACAGCTGGGGTACAGAAGGGGAGGCCCAGGCGACTGGGCAAGGGAGTGTGGAGGATGCACAGGAGCTCAGCCCCTATGTTGTGGTGGGTGCCCACACCCTCTTCTCTCTTCCTTTAGGCCCTCAGTGTCCGCTTCCCTTCTCGAGCGGGTCAGACATGCCTGGTGGAGTGATCCTCTGTAAGACAACCTCAGGCCCGGGAGAGGCCGCCCTCGTCCAGCAGTGCCAGCTGTTCTGTCGCCAGGGTTACCACAGCGTGTTCCCATTAGGGTTGCTGGTGTGTAGCCTGGAGAGCAAACGCTGGGTGTCGCAGCTTCCTCAGCCCCTGGCCTGCCAGTGTGAGTGGTCTTGGGGACATACATCCCACACCCCGCTCTTCTTAGGGTCAGAGCCAAGGATGGGAGGGTGGGTACTTGCCACTTTGCTTCACCACCCAAATGTAGCCTCCTGTGATAAGGCAAGGACACCAAGAGTGGGAGAGGGGGTGCGGAGTGCTCTCTCCTGAAAGGAGCAGATGTGTTTCACACACCCCTGGAGCGAGGCTTTATCTGTGGCTTCTCTGGAGCCATCTGTTCCTTGGGAGAATTTCTGTCATCCCAGCTCTCCTGGGATGTCTTGGATTAAGGCAGATACTCAGCAGGTAGGTGCTCTGGCAGCCGCATCAGTAACTGTAGTATTGATATACTAAGGGCTGTATGTCCAGCCTCAGAGAGTAATCTGTCCCAGAAGCCTCTCCCCAAGGCCTACCTGGACCTCCAGGATAAATACCTGGCAGGGCAGAGGCTCCAGGAGCATCCATGCTATTTAAACAGAGCTCTTCTGCTGTCCCTTAAGCCACTTGACACATGTGAGGAAACATGAGCATGGCTGGGACGGCACTGCGTTCTGAGCGTACCTGCCCGGGTGAAGTCTGGCTGGTTATCCACCACTGATTGGGTTGGGGGAATAGCAGGGACCTCACACTCAGCCTGCCTAATGCAGCAGGAAGGCATCTGGAGAGAGAGCCACATCCCAGGACTGACTGTCACACGGCTCTGGGTAGCTGCCAGAGTGCGAAGGACAGCATTTGCTATAAAGCAATCTGGGCTGTAGAGGATATTCATTAAAGAAAGTTTTAAATGTGGCTTAACTAGATAAGTGGCCTGTTCCTGTGATTATAACAGAGTGACCTAAGCTGAAATGAAGGCCAGGCTCACTACTGCTGACTCTACAGCAAGGAATCTTGGGGGAAGAAAGTGCAGGTCTTTGATTCCCTAAAGATGAGTACAGAGCTGTTGTGTATGATTGTGTAGTTTGTATACAGAATAAACTTAGGAAATATCTACTCTTAACCCTCAGAATCAGAGTGGCCTTGCTTGCATGCAAAATAATGTGGAAGATTGTCCAGGCAGAATGTCTAGGATTCCCCTGGTGTAGAGGGTGAGGCAGGTCTAAACTTGCTGTGGGTATTAAATAATTCTGAGGCAACCAATCATGTAAAGAAGTTACTAGACTCTGAGGATGACAGTATAAAATGGCAGTGCTCGTGTGTTGTAAGCCTAAAGAAGAAGAGTTATTTCTGTAGAGGAAAAACAAAGAAGAAGAAAAAGAACCTCATGGTTCTGCCATCCCTGGCCACTGACCTTCAGTCTCACCTGCAGCGCCCCAGCCATGGCAGACAGTCCAGACCGGAGCACACTTCCAGCTCCAGCTCCCACCAGGCAAGATGTGCAGTGCTGACTACACAGGACTTCTGCGGGCATTCCAGGTCTTCATACTGGATGAGCTGATGGCCCGCGGCTTCTGCCACGTCCAGGTGTGTTGTTCTGTGTCTTTCCACAGGAGGATCTGGATTGAGCAGAGGATGCTGACAGCTCAAAGGAGCGTAGGATCTGCACCCACCTTTACTTACTAGTTTTATCAAAGAGCGACTGAGTTCCAGACCTGGAAAGACATTTAGCTAAGCTGAACTGTGTTGTGGCTGAGATAGGATCCATGCTCACCCCATCGTGGGCATTCTTCCCACATGAAGATGCATGCCAAGAACGTGTCATGTGGCAGTCATCACTCATCCCTTGCCATAGATTATTCAAAGCAATCCTCATTATTGCCATTTTTTGCATGAAGAAAACAAAGACCAAGTACCAGGAGCTCTCTCTCTGCCCTTGTCAGGGCATTATCTAAAACCTTTAGGAGCTAAGATTTCTCATACTTTAGTAAGTCGAGGTCTATTCAGACTCCTTCCCTGTACCAAATTCACTCATTCATTCATTCATTCATTCATCTATTCATTCTGATAATTTAAATGTCTGAATTCCTGTTATAGGACTGGTATAGTTTTAGGTCCTAGAACTGTCACAGATAATCTGATTTAGACACCAGTTAAACTGGTAAGGACAAATTTTAATTCCTAACATGCCGTTGCACTGAAGAAAAGGGTGCAGCATGAACTGAACTCAACACCCATTTGTTCAGAAGTGGCTAGCATTTTAAACAGAGAATAAGAAGGTAGGGAAGGGCTGATGCGGGCTCAGTAAAGTCAGGAAAGAGAATAATTACAAAGAGTGGAAGAGGGGATTTGTCCATGTGAAACATGTCTGGGTTTGCCAGCCAGCAGTTATTAAACTTAGGCTCCCACCACACATAGAGGCTGGACACTGGGGCCTGGCTTCAGGTGTTGGATGGAAGAAAAAGTACATTCTCTTGGCAGCCTTGAGTTTTCTTGGAAGGAACTCTGAGAGAGGAATAGTGTTAGCCTTCAGGTACAGCCCTGAGCTGGTGGAACCATGCCCGTGTTTGTTCTTGGTAGGCAAATGCTGAGGTCCAGGAGGAGGGTTCAGAGTCTGGGCTCATGACTGGGCCAAGAGAACATCTTTAAGGTGCACAGTCGGTAACGTAAGTTTTTGCTCAAGGAGACTTAGCCTAAGGGGATGTGACACTGGACAAATACATATCAGTGATGAGCAGAACCAAGAAGGGAGATAAAGCAGGGCAGGCATGGGAGGGGAGGTGGAGGGATAGGAGTTGTCTTGGAGAGAAGAACTAGGAAAGGCTTTTATGGGAGGAGCCATTGGAGGGGGCCTGAGCACAGTGAGAACAGGACTCTTGCAGACAAAGTAGGAAGGTCAGAGCTTCTGGGATAGGAACACATTACTGTGATCCATGACACCAAGGGGCCCTGCAAGGGTGGGAACTGGAGAGAGGAAACTGGGGTCAGGGGCACGCACATCCTCAGGGCCATGTTGGCCATGGTTAGGACAGTGGGCTTGTTCTGTATGTGACGGGATGCCACTGAGGTTGACAGAGTGACATGATACAGTGTTGGCTCTAGTGTCTGCTGTGTGCAGAGTGGACTTTGGAGGGGAAGAGCAGGAGCAGAGAATCTTACACTCCTCTAGGGTAAGAGGAGATGGTGTGAGCAATGGTGGCACTGCAGAGCATGAGAAGCACAAGGATTTATGCCCATGGCAAGAGCTCTTGGGATTGGGTGTCAGATAATGTGGTCTAGAGAGAGAGAGGCATAAGGATGACTGAGGTTTGGGCTCCAGGTACTGGGTGGAGATGAATGCTGCTATTTACTGATGGAGGAGCATTGAAACTCACATAGCAAGGAGCAAAATGGTTCAGAGTCCTGGGGACCTGAGAGTTGAAAATAAGATTGAAGATAAAGATGAGGGCCTGGAGACAGCCTGGTCAATGGCCCAGTGGTGGGGGCCTCCAGGACCAGGTGTCAAGGTGCAATCAGGAGGTAGGCAGCTTCTAAGGTAAGGCGGATCTTTGGAAGTAGGACATGATGTATAAGCTTCCAGGCAAACAGATCTGCATTCCAGCCTTGACATCAGTCCCCTAGCTAGTGTGATCTGGAACTTCCCCAACCTCACTAAACTGAGCCAGGCCTCATGTCATGGTGAGGATAGGGGAATAGGAGCATCTACCATGGAAAGCCAGGCTAAGGGAGAGAATACACACATCCAAAGCTGGGCTCTGCACACACCGTTGAGAGGTTGGCAGGTTCTGGAATGAGTTGCGTTAGCATCTCAGTTCCACCACTTGCTGGCTGTAGGGTCTGAGGTACTTCCTTAGTCTCTCCGAGGCAAATCCCCAAGTCTACATGGAATAATGATTGTTCCAACTCCATAGATTTGTTCTGGAGATTAAACTAGCTCATGTGTTCAAAGTACTTCACACAGGCCTGACTAGAGACCATACTCAGACATCGTGCCATATTGCCTGGTAGGAGTGTTAAGTGCCTGGCACAAGCCAGGTTGTTGTGACACCTGTATGAAGACCCACCTCCTCTCACCTTCATGGGGGATGAGCAGGCTTCTGCTGCAGAGTTTGACTCTTTCCCTACTTATGCCTCTGTTCACTGTGTGACCAGGTCAGCTTATTTAGTGTCTCTGAACCTGTTCCTTTAAGTCAGGGTTACTAATGCATCATCCCTGAAGCAGGGTGGTGGAGAACTACAAAAAGGAGCAGTAACCTGTTCAGAGCCCTGGCATTTCCTACTCCATCTCTGAACTGACCGCATCCCTCTCGTGCAGGTGAGGACAACTGGGACCCCGGTTTCCCATCCTGTCTGTGACAACTCCTCGGTACAGGTGGGGTGTCTGACTGCGGAGCGTCTGCAAGTGAATGTCACATGGAAATCTCAGCTTAAGGACATCCCGGCAGCCTCTCTTCCAGATCTGCGGGGCATAGGTAGGCTTTTCTGCACTGCTGCTTGAGAAAGACACGTAGCCTCTTAGCCTCAGTTTCCTCACCTATAAATGTAGCTGGCAAAGCCACAGAGCCTTCCGGTGATGACAAAGGGAAAGAGTTATGGACTGATTTAGTGGGTAGCTAAATGCAAGTAATATAGGAAAAGCAATAAAGTTCTGTTCTAGAGCTTACTACAGTTAAATAGCACTAAGAGAAGGCTCGGTGGGCTTCTAATTCTGTCTCTCCACACAGAGGACACACACAGCATGGAGTAGATAGGATAGAGGAGTCTTCACTAGTTCATAATTTATGCCCTGCCACTTCCAGTGATAAACATCTCAGACTGTAGTCACTATTTAAAACAGTAAATCTATGGTCTGGATAAACTGAGATTTCAAAGACCTAAGAAGGAGTGAAGTGGGTTTGTGATAGGTCCTGTGAGCGTGTGTCCTGCTTAGCTCAAGCTCTTTGGTAGGGTAGGGTATAACCCACTCATTTACAACTAGATAATAGAAGCAAGACCCCACTTCTGTCACCCAGTGGCCAAACCCCCTGGGTCATACCCGGCTGGAGCTTGGCTTCTGCTCTGTGAGAGGAACCTGAAAAACACTGCTGAGGTACAAAACAAGAGGCAGGCCCTGCCACTCTCCTGCCTCTCTCCTTGTCCTCATGGCAATAATCTTCTGTGGGAAAATTATCCCCCGCAACAGCATTAAGAAATCAAGACCCTCATCCACCATCCTCCAAAGAGCCTGGGTAATGTGAAATCTGCAAGCTGGGATGCTTATTCCTGGCTTTGGCATGCTCAGCGATGACCATGGCTTCAGACCACAGCTGACTTTCCAGCAGCCCACTGTAGTGCGAGTGTTTTCTGAGTGGACATCCACTCAGCTCCACACAGCGCCCATCTCCTCCCTTCCTAGGAAGTTGTAGGTCCACAGCTGGAGGTGGTCTCCATGGTTAGCTGAAAGCCATGAGGTCACTTCCCTCTGGAAGGTCTTGCTTCTCCTGTGTATGGCCCCTTCAAAGCTGTGCTCTCTGGAGATCCTCTCCAACTACAAGCGTGGGGTGCCTGGGTCTATTCTGTAGATGCAGAAACCGAGGCTTAGACACAGTGGCTTGCTAAAGGTTGAAGTGGCTGAGTATCTGGATCAGTTACAAGATGTGATCCTATACCAAGATGGGCCCCATTGATGCCATGGAAATGGCAGGAGCCAGAGACCTGGGTGGAAGTGTTACTCGCACATTTGAGCCCTGCCTGAGTTTGAGTCAGTCAAATCCCTTCTCCAGGCCTGCTTTTCCCACTGTAAAATGGAACTGCAGATGATGTCTCTGTCTTCTTTTGGCTAGGATGCAGAAGACAGTGAGGTGATTTCTTTTCTTTTCTTTTCCTTTCCTTTCTTTCTTTTTTTTTTTTGGTGGAGGGGTACTGGAAATCAAACTCAGGATCTCACACTTGTAAGGCAGGGGCCATGCTGCTGAGCTATATCCCCAGCTCCAGTGAGGTGATGTCTGCCTCATTCTTGTCTTACAGAAAAGGCCTTAGACGGCCTCCTCGGGCGCTTCACGGATCTGGTCCAAAGTGGCATGTTCCAGCTTCATCTGGATTCTAAGACATTCCTGGCAGACACATCCATCCGCTTCCTCCAGAGGGACAGCTTTAGTACCTCTCCCCAGACCTGGTTTGGGTGTATGGAAGCCTTCCACCGAGTCTTAGCAACCAGCAAGGCCAGCCAGGACCCTCTGGGATGTGGTAGGTGGCCCCCATCCCTGGAATGCTGTTGGGAACACTCAGGAGGCGTTGGGAAAGGCCACTGAGCTCTGAAGGGGTCGTTCTGGACACACAGAGTAGAGGATCACATGTTCATTCGTAAAGGGAAGCTTTCAGCCATCTACTTCACATGGACATGTAGACATCATCCCAGGAGGTAGGGAAGGAGGAAGAAGCTGGTGTCTGAAGTTACACTTTCCATTCATTCTTGGCCAGCCTGGAACCCCTGTGTGAAGAAGCAAATGTCTACCTGTGTCCTGGAAAGTCATTTTTTGAACTGGTTCTGGTCATATGTCACCTACCAAAATCCATATGGCCACTCTCCAGCCCATAGCTTTACAACTAAGGGGAAGTGGTTTGGGGGAGGAGGTTTACTGAGCCACTCTTGCTCTTTCCCATGAGTGTCTTTGGAGGTCATTTTTGTGGGAAGGTAGCTGTAAATTTCTTGATGAAAGGTTAATTACTTTCCTATTGCTACCACAACAAACTAGCACAAATTTATTCATCTTTCAGTTCTGTGGGTTGAATTCTAACATGGGTTTCATGGGGTAAAATCAAAATGTATGCAGGGCTGCCTTCCTCCTAAAATCCCTGGAGGATCTGCTTCCTGTCTGTCCAGTTCTAGGAGCTGGCCACATTCTTTGGGGGTGGCTTCTTCCTTTTGTGGTCCACGGCAGCAGTGTTTCAGCTCTCTGCCCCTTCTCAAGGATCACATCTCCTTCTGCTTTCAGAGCCCTTTAATTACACACAGCTGAGTAATCCAGGACACTCCCCCAGTACAAGGTCAATCCTCAACCTTAACTCCCCCTTGCCACAAAACTTGGCATAGTCACAGGTTCTGGGAATTGACACGTAGACATCTTTGTGTGGGGGGGCATTGTTCTGTCTATCATCAAAGCCTTGAGGGTGTCAGGAGGAGGAGCAGTCCTCTTGTGTACAGAGAGAGAGGCATTTTTATTGAGCTGAAGAAGGATGTTCCTAGTTATGTTTCCCACTATTTATGTTGGTTCCAAAGCAAGAGATACGTGCCTTTTCTTTTTCTGAAATCCAGACCAAATGTTTAACTCCACACAGGATTTCAGAAGCAACTAAATCTAAGCAGAACAGAAACACAGAACAACAAAGAACAGAAACACAACCACTTCCCACTAATATTTACAGAGGATTTTATAGTTGGAAATGTGACTCTGCAAATATTTAACTCTCTCAATGGCCCTTGGTAAGCAGTTGTTTCCTTATTAGACAAAAAGGTTGAGGCCCAGATTAAATGAGATTGTGCATCTAGTGCCCTGAACAGGTAATTCCAGGAGACATTCATGGGTCACCTCAGCAATGAGTCAGCCAGTAACCCCAGTTCCTCTGGGACAACTGTGATTTGTCTCTCTACCTTGCCAGAGCTACCCAAGCATCGAGTGCTAGAAGTGGGAACACGAGTGCATGGTTCTGCCTGCTAGGGGGGGTGAAGCAGAGAGAGTCACACAGGGACATCTGCCACCATGTTTTGACTTTAATAAGAAATATCCTTCATTCTACTGCCAAAGACTCTGAAGCTGTGGGTTATGCATGTGTATGTGTATATGTATGCATGCATACACACACATATAAAAGAAGGGGATTGGCTGGAAATCTCATACTAATGTCCCATCCAAAGAATTAGAATCATTGTGATTATTCATTTCTGTCAGCCTGGAAATAGGTGAGGAATAGTTAGCTAGGCTGGTTCTGCTTGAGAAAGACCCCCTGTGTGTCCAAGGAGGCCCTGGGCCAGCAGGGGCCTCAGGTGGTGAAGGCAACGATGAATACCCCCAGGAGCCACAGGATGGCGCGTGGGGAGGGACTCAAGGGCAGGTGCTGCCTGGGATGTACCTTCTCCAGAACAGCAGTCAAAACCTTCTATAAACGGCCACGTAGTGAACATTTTTGGGGCTCTGTAAGCCATCCAGTCTGTCTCATTGACTCTACTCAGTCATCGTAGGGAATTTATTGGTAAGTCATTGGGTTCAGATAAACTTTCATTAACCAAAACAGCAGGCAGTCTACATTTGGCCCACATGCTGTAGCGTGATAGTCTTGGCTCACAATGGACCTGCAAAACTTCTCAACAAGCACAGCCCTTTACTGACTCACAAAGACTGTCAATCACATGCCTCAGCTCCACTCCCTTACCCTAAACACACAGAAATGTCCAGAATGAAATCGACAAGGGCAGTACTGAAAAACTTGGGTTCTCTCCATGACCAGTTATAATAGCCAGTATTTTTTATTTGGTTTCTGAGATGTGTGGGGTCTTACTGGCATCTCTGTCCAGAGAATTGTGTATCATTAATCCCATGTTATGGATGGGGAATCCAGGGTGTATAGTTATTGCACTGTTAGGAAGATGCTCTGTAAAGTTAAGTGGGCCTGGACTTGAGTACGTCTCCAACACTTTCTTGTTATAGGATCCAGGCAATGTTACTTGGCCTCACGGGGCACAATCTGAAAAATGGGATAGTAACACCTATTTCATTGGACTAGTTTGGAAAACAGGAAACAGTCAATTCAAAGCACATCTTAGGTGTAACCAATTCTCAAGACGTGCTTGTACTGTCACTTGTCTGTTTGGAGATTTAAACTCTGCTCTCTCTGCTTCCAGATTCTTTGTTCCATTTTCTGCATTGCATGCCTCCCTTCTCAGCAAGGGAGTCCTAGTGGAATCATGGCCTCTGCTTCTTATATCCATCCTTATTGGCTCTTTTCCTTCTGAAACACATCTGGAACACAGCTGTGAAGCTACAAGGCAGAGCTTTGTTCTATGGAAATGAAGCAGGGTTTCTGTGTGCCATCTCAGAGAACTGATCTAGATGACCCCCTTGGAGAATGCTGACTTGGGGCCAGGGGGCGTATGCGTCCCTTGTGACTCACTGGGACGTGACAGCCCATCCAGGGAGATGATAGTGCTGCAGAGTGGACGCCTTACTTGTTCTCTGCCACATCAGTGTTTTCTTCCCTCCTTCTCGCAGCCCGCCATATGGCTTCCTTTGGAATTACCTGCTGGCAGTCTTCATAGTGGATTGGCTCATTAGTGAGGATCACAGCAAAACTGTCTAGGTTTTCCATTTTCCATTCTGGATGACATTAGCTTTCACTTACTCACTATGCATTCTTATAATAGAACTAGTTCCCTATGGATATTTTTCCACAGTAATGTGTTATGGCCCCCTCCCTCTTCCTTCTTTCCCTTGCTTTTTTCTATCCACCTATCTGTCCATTTATCTGTCCATCTCAGCTTTAAAAATATACTTACATACCAAAGGCGTGTATTTCCCCAATTCTGGTGAAGGATGTAGTTGAAGGTGGGGTCTTGTTGCTGTGGTGGATGCCAGGTCATCCATCCACTTCCTCATTCTAACTTACTGCTTTTGTGTGTCCTTTGGGTGGAAAAATAGGAAAAGACACTTGATGTCAGAGATTGAGGGGATCAGTAGAAGGTGACAGCGTGTGGGTTCCTTGAGCAGAAAGGAGGCAGAGGATTTGTTGACCTGACAGCAAAAGATAGTTCACAGAGGTGTGGAGTTACATGCTTGTAATCCCAGCACTCTGAAAGATTGAAGCTAGGGGATCTCAAATTCAAGCCCATCCGGGGCAACTGATGACTTTATGATACCCTGTCTCTAAACAAACAGACGAATAAACAAATAAATCAAGAAGTTAGAAGGGCTGGGGGATGTAGCTCAGCATGAAGACCGAGTGTTCAGTCCCCAGTAACACACACACACAAAAGAAGGCAGTTACCAGCTCTCACTTTTCAACTCCTCCCCTGCTCCTTGGGGTTTGGAGACTGGAATCCTCAGGCTAGCCAATGAGTTTAGAAGGCACTTTTGAAAAGAATTGCAGCTCTAAAGCTCTAGCAATGACTGTCAACAACCTGACTCAAAGAAGTACCGAAACTCCACTTGGAGGGAAGGTATTCTTGGCTACGACAGAATGGAAAACACTATGTGGTTTCCAAGCCATGCCTGAGTTTCTGATTTGTGAGACCAATGAGCTCTTGAACTGATCTTATGTGTGTGTTTCAGAATTGTGTGAAAAAGCAGGTGTCTTGTTCTTTAACATAGCGTCTCTGTGTGCTCTTCCTAGTTATGTGTCCTGAAGGAAGCTATTCTCTGGATGAGCAGTGTATTCCTTGTCCTGTTGGGTTCTACCAAGAACAGGCAGGCAGTGTGGCCTGTGTCCCATGTCCTGCAGGCAGAACAACCATTGCCATTGGAGCATTCAGCCAGACGCACTGTAAGTCCTGCAGGGTTGGTATGAAGGAGAAGCCTATACAGCTGGAGGGTGCAGGAGAGCTGCACAACCTTGAACTGCAAATGTTTGGGGATTGTGTGTGTGTGTGTGTGTGTGTGTGTGTGTGTGTGTGTATGTGTATAACTGTCCTGACCATAGAGGAGCTGTTTAGTGGTATCACTAGCCCACATTAACAAGATGCTAGCAATACCTCTTCCCCCAATTTCTGACAAGTAGATGTATTGCTTGGGTAAGGGTGAGGGCAGTTTTGCTAACTGCATAATAATCAAAGGGGCCACCGTCTTTGAATATCTATCCCTTGCCATGCTCCAGGCCAGGCATGTTACCTATGCCGTCTCATTTGATCCTCCCAACACCTCTTCCAGGTAAATAATTTTAGCCTAACTTTTATGGATACAAAGTCTAAGGCTCAGACAAATGAAGTAATTTAGTCAAAGTCATGCGGCTAATTGGTATTTGATCTTGATTTTGTCTGATTCCAAAAACTTCTGATTTTTGTAAGTCAATCTTATCAGATCAAGAAGTGAAAGTATTTTCCACCCGTATGAATACTTATTACTGCCATGTCACCCGTATTCCCTTCTGGCCCTGCTTTTGCCAGCACCATATGTACGTATGGCCTTCCCATGTGTAATATGATTTTACTTGGCCCACTTACCCATTACCTGATATAGTTAAGGTTTTCCCAGCCAAGACACATAACTTCCCTTATAGGACATCTTTTCATGTTAGTCTGAAATTGTGTCAACGTGAGGCAAACCATCATTACTTGTGCTGAGAGTAATTTCTAGAACTTTTAAAGCTAACTTTCAAAAGAGATCAAGTCACTGTCTTTGACTTTGCCTTTGTCAAATGAGCAGTACTTACAGGAAAGTAATTCCAAGAAAGTCAAAGTGGGAGGAATGGCGTAGGTGGAAGTCTGCCTCCCCTCTGGAGTGGAAACTTCCCCAGAGGCACAATGCCCTGTTTGTCTGGGCACTGCCCTTCCCTTGTACACACTCACTACAGAGCTGTGGGTCAGGGATGGCCTGAAGTGCTATCAGCATGCCACTGAAGCACTTTCTTAAAAGGACACTAGCATCAATACTGATACTTCTTTATGAAGGGGATGTGAAAGAAATGGTGGGAAACAGAGGACGAAGGCTAAGGCTTGCACTAGCCAGGTTCAGTCCCTGCTCTGAGCTCACATTGCCACATGATAGCTTAACATTTCTTCTCTGAATATTAATTCTGTTGTCTATTACACAGGGCCAGCAATGCCTCACTCACAGGCATGCCTTAGTCCAGGCCACCCTTACACATTACCATTGACTGAACTGCTTAAATAGCCACCATTTACCTCTGCAGATTCTCAAGCCTGGCCACCCGAGGTCTTGGTGAAGGAACTCTTCTGTTGTGTCCTCACACACCTTTTCTTGTTGACTATGTAGAGAGGAAGAGAGCTCTCCTGTCTTCCTCTTTTCAAAAGAGCTTCATTTATGTTATGAGGCCCCATTTTAATGATCTCATCTATACCTAGTTATATTCTAAAGGCCCCCCTCAAAAGGCCGTGACATTTGAGGATTAGACCTTCCATATATGAATTGAAAAGAGGGCACAACTTTCAGTCCTTAGCAAAGCAGAATCTTGGTGTTTAATATGAACAATAAGCAACCCCTACACCCACTTTGCTCATGTTTCTGTGTCATTTTAGAGGGCTCTGCTACATCATGCTCTCTACACAGCTTCCTTGAGCCCAGAATCAATTTTAGTAGACTGCCACCCAGGATCAAGGTTGGAGTCTCTGCTAAGGTGTTCTTCATATTGAAGAACTTCTCCACGATGCATTAACTCTGTCATTCTGCCTTTTGCCTTACCTGGTATGTGTTGGAATCCTTCTGAAGAGAAATGGAGGGGAACTGCTGAGTTTGAAGTGATGCACAGCACTTGTAATCTTTCCCCTTTTTGGTGTTAGGATAGCTTTGATTATCCCAATTCCTCCAGAAGGCCGAGGTCTGCATTCTTACTTATACTTTCTTCTACTCTAGTAGGCTCATTGGACCATGTTTGAGGTTCTGTTGACAGCCAAGTAACGAATGATTGATTGATGTATTAGTTCATATTTAGCATGTATGACATGCAAACTATTCTATAAAATGTAGCATTTGTAACTCCCAAAAGTTGTTACTAATCAGTGATTACTAATGTACCTAATAGTCTTGAGAAATGGAAGCTCACATATTATCAAGTCACTGTGTACCACAAAAACTACCTTTCTCCTACTTCCCAGCTTTGGAGAAAGGAGTCATGGAATTCTCTTTTTAACATCATGAATCAAAAACGCATTGACTTTCTGCATTCTGCCAAGTATATACTAGATATTTACAATAATTAATATTTCTTTCATTGAGGAGAAGGAAGTGAGTGAGTACATAAATACGCTGTGATGTAATTAATGGTTCAGTGGAGGTGTGTTTGAATGGTGTTGCAGCAGCTTTGCTAGAGCTTGAAGGACTGGGCTGGGTGAAAGGCTAAGCTAGGGGGCCAGATGTAGAAAAGACTTCCATGAAAAGGAAATAGCCTGAGCACAAGGGCAGAGATATTCACCCATAGATTTGCCCCTGTTTATTGATTTTGGTGGAAGCTTGTATTATATATCAGGCACTGTGCAAATCAGTGGGATATTTGTGCACAAGACCATTTCTAGTCCCTAGATCTTCAAATGAACAGCAATGTCCACCAATCTTTAATTCATAGAAAAGTGGAAGTGACAACTATGCTCCCTGTTATGGTGGAGAGATGCAAATCCCAGAAAGAATAACTGGCAGTCAGATAGATCTAGCTCTGGTGCCTGGTGTGTCTAGCCTATTCAGGCTTCTAGAACAAAATACCATAGACTGGGAGGCTTACTGGCAGTAGAACTTTGTTCCTCACGGTTCTGGAGGCTGGAAGTCCCAAAGCAAGCTGCCGGTAGATTCCATGTCTGATGAAGTTATCATAGATGGTGCCATCTCACTGTGCTCTCAAGTGGTAGGCAGGGCAGATGAGCTCCCTTGGGCCTCTTTTACAAGAGCACTAATCCCATTCATGAGAGCTGCATTCTCCTGAATTCATCACCTCCCCAAATCCTTACCTCCTAATAGAATTTTATTGAGGATTAGACTTCAACATAGCAAGAATGCTTCCTCAACCTTAGTCCAAGTAAATGAGGATTGAGATGTGTTGATCTAGTTTTTGTTACTTTAATGAAGTACTCAAGGCAGAATAATTTTATAAAGAAAAGAGATTTACTTTGGCTCATGGTTCTGGAGAGGTGAGGTCTTGGGACTGCATCTGACGATGGCTCTACTGGCTAAGTCCCAAAGTGATATAGGCACCACTTGACATGAACCAGGAAGCACATGTGTATCTGTTTGTGTCTCTTTTGTGATCTCTTCTCTTTATAAAGCCACCAGGATTCAGCCATGATGGCCTTACCCCAATGACCATCTCTAATCTTAATTACCTCCTAAAGGTCCCCCCATCACATACCATAGTCTGATTAAATTGCCACCCTCTCATTACCTCATGCTGGGAATTATGTTTCAACCATATCAGGAAGTGGAGACCTATGAGTGGCAGAGTCTGCATAGTGATGGCAGGGAGGAGAATGCATCAGCAGAGTGACCAGGTGCTGCCAACACCTGTGCTTGAGCAGTGGGAGTGTGGAACAGTGCAGTCAGACACTGGAGGCAGCAGGTGGGTCGGGCCATACAGTCTATGGCAGAGCTGGGGAAAGGGAATTATACATCCCAACAAGGAGCCTGCGTATTGTGCTTTGGTGAAGGTGAAGCCAATGTCTGGGCTAAATGTGAGAGTTGGTCACCTGAGAATGACCTGGAGCCTGGGGATTGGACGGGGATGACTCCAAAGGCTGTCACTGATTAGTGTGTCTCTCTCCTTCCAGGTGTCACTGATTGTCAGAGGAATGACGCAGGCCTGCAGTGTGACCAGGATGGCCAGTACCGAGTCAGCCAGAAAGACAGGGACAGTGGAAAAGCTTTTTGCATGGACAGTGAGGGACGCAGGCTGATGTGGTCGCAGACAGAAGCTCCACTCTCCGATTCTCAGTGTCTGAGTATGTGCCTGCACTTAGATTGGCTGAAATGCTAGGGAGGGGGTCTTTGCAGAAAGGTAGAGAGGCATGTGATATTTCTGTCTCTCACTTTCTATTTTGAAAAAAATTTAGCAGACACAGACTCAGAAGAAATGTGGGATGAACAAATACCTTTCAGCTAAATCCAAAAATTTTTAATATTTTGCGCTTTTTTTGAATCATTTTAAAAGTAATTTTCAGACAACCTGAGACTTCACCGCTAAATACTTCAGCATGCACAAGTGGTAAACTTTTATAAAAGTGCATCTCTCAAGTCTTTCTTCCATGTAGCCAGGTGGCCTCTGAACCTGAGTGTTTCTCCCTTGGGAGACATTGTGGAAAGACCGAGTATCCGTACTTGTTCCTAAACTTCCTTGCTGGGTGACCCAGAGCAATCTGCCTCACCTCTCTGGTTCTCAGTGTCCCTAGGGGCCTCCTGTCCATTTCCTTGAGACATTACGAGAGTCATCATGATTCTATAACAGATACTCACTGAGTGCCACCCTGTGCCAGGCACAGTTCCTCTGTAATATAAAGGTGGTCAAGACCTATATCCAACACCTTGGAATATAAGGCATGACAGGAGTCTGCAGACCAGAAGGGAGGAGCATGCTCTCTGGGATCAGAAGTGGTTTAATCCCAATGACTCCCTTTGTTGACTGTGTGGTCTTGGGCAAGCACTTACCCTCAGTGGTTCCCTTGTCTGTGAAAGGAGGATGTCCAGGTCTGCCTTGTGTGGGTGTTGGGTGCATTTTAGCAGTGATGCAGCCATCAGAAGTAATGGACATTTCAGAAAGATGAGTAGACTCAGCCACAGAAACTGCCTGCGCCTTCTGTGCATAACCAGGAGCCAGCTGCACAGTCCCTCTTCCTTCTGGTCTTTGGGCTTTGTGTCCTCTTCCCCAGCCCCGCCCTCTGCTGGAGGTCCCCGCTGTCCTTCCTTCTCACTGTGTAGGCCAGAGTCAGCCCAGATAGCTAGATTCTCAGCATCTCTGCATGAGGACAGGGCCTGGCATACATGAGCTTGCTATGTGACCAGCACCCTGTATATTCCTAACGGAGTACATACTGTCATCTGTAGTAATTTAGTGGGGGAGACTGAGAAAGAGTGCTGAAGTGAACATCTTGTTTGATCGTTGGGGTACCACATCTAGAGTTTGAACTGAATGTGTCTTATAAGCCCTTGTTTTCCATTACACCAAGCTGTGATTCTACATGGATTAATCTCATTCCTCATTAAATACAGATGTGCAACACACATGCACACACATGGCTTCACATCAGTGCACACACACCCATGTGCACACACATGCGCACACATGCATACACACACACACACACACACACACATGGCCTGCCTGTCCTCTAGGGAAGGTGGTACACCTAACTACAAACACCAGAGAAAATCCAAGTGAGAAATTAATCATCTTTCACTATTCAGAGTGGTTATTCTTGTTCTCTGGCAAAGAGCTAATAAATCCCTAGGCCCTTTTCAAGGGGAGGGGCTGTACGTGTGTGTCCCATGGATAAATTGCAAACCCAGCAAAAATCTTAGTTTTTCTCAATCTCTCTTTGTGGGCAGAGCTAGCAATTGTGGGAATTGGAGCTGACAGATGCTTTAAGAGGTGATCTGGGCAACTTCTTTCCAGATGCAGGAAAGGGTCCACAGAGAGGAAGCCACTTGCCCAGGCATACTGGCCATTCTGGGATCATTGCCACCTCTCATCCCTACTAACAGCTCAGCTCTGTGGACATCACATTCACATGAAGTTTGCAAAGCCTGTCATGGCCTGTTCTACCCAGCAACCAGAGCGAAAAGAAAATTTAATTAACAGCACTAGAAGCATCCATGAGTCACAGCTCAGCTCTGACAGCTCTGAGGATGCCTGCCTAGGTTGCTGGTTTGTGCATAGCTCCCAGGGAGTCCTCAACATCTTAGGCTTCTTATGCAAAGCTCTGCACTCAAGGCTGCCTTTCTAGATAGGCAAAGGATTTCCATATTAATAAACTGCCCCCACTGGAATGTCAGCTTCTACCCCAGAATCTCTTGTGTGCCTCTGAGAGGAACTTGTTTCCTAGAGTGGAATTGTGGACTCATATTTGAGAATTTTGCCCTTCATAATATGCAAAGGACACAGCTTTATAACAGTGTGGAAGATGACTGAAGCAATTCATCTTACCAGCAAGTACCTATGGCTCTGGACGAGAACAGAAAAGCAGCTACAGATCTAGCTCAGAAGAACCTAGTCCAGTGAAGTAAGAATTCAGAGAGGATGCTTTGAAACTACAATCTTACTTGATCCCAGGGAGTCCTCAACATCTTAGGCTTCTTATGCAAGAAGAGCTCAGCTTTATACCTCCCCAGGCAGGTGTTTCCCTGAGTGGGATTTGCCTCTCCTCTACCACTGCCATCCTCAGGCCTGGCCTCACTGCTCCCTCAGGCATCACTGCCACAACCTCTGTACTGCTCCAGTCCAACAATCTCTCTATGGAGTTTCCAGCATAATTATTTTAAATGACAATTTTGCTTATTGAGGATCCCTGCATTGCTCTTGGGATCAAGTAAGATTGTAGTTTCAAAGCATCCTCTCTGAACTTTCACTTCACTGGACTGTAGGTTCTTCTGAGCTAGATCTGTAGCTGCTTTTCTGTTCTCGTCCAGAGGTATAGGTAGTTGCTGGTAAGATGAATTGCTGCAGTCGTCTTCCACACTGTTTCCTGAAGGTCCTGAGGAAAGGAGATTCTCCACCAGCATCCCTTTTCTGAATACCAGCAGATTCTTGAAAAGCTACACTGACTATAGTTTCAACAAGATTTAATTAAAAATTGAAAACCTTTTAAATATTGCTTATTCTCCTAGAGTATTTGAGCAAGTGATCTCCAGAAATTGAGACTTAGGGACACGCCCATGAGTGTATCATGGCATATGCTGGACGGAAGCTCAGCATTTCCAAACAAAGTATCACAGACTGTAAGAATAGTAAGACAGGAAGAGACAACAGAAAGGCTCAGTATGTGTTAAACCTGTGAGCTTAGTAACTTTCTGGAAGGGAACCCTTTGCCAACTTAGAATGCTTTTCTTATGTCAAAATTTTTGAAACTTTAAAACATACCATTTCTATATTAATGTGCTCTTCCAGCCCCATCCCATGAGAATAAACATATTTTATTTGTATGCTTTTATTATGACAGCTGAGAACAGATTGCTTTGGATGGCCCAGATATATTTTCTACTTGGACTTTTTGCTTCTTCAATAAATACACATGAATGTACTGACCTGATGAAAGCCAGTCTAGACATAGGCTCATTTATAAAGCAATTGGATGTGTATGATAATGAGTGCTCACATATAGGTTTATAATTACATCTGCAAAGAACTGATGCTCATAGAATTTGGGGCTGACTAATGAATGTTGCTTTTTTATAGCTGCCTGCAAATAACACACTTGGCCATTTGTGGGTTGAATGATGAATCTCATTCCTTGGGTTATCTGCCATGCTTCTTTTTTTTTTTTTTTTTTTGGTACTGGGAATTGAACTCAGGACCTTGCACTTGCCGGAAAATCACTGTGCTGCTGAGCTATCTCCCCAACGCTCCCTGTTTCTTTAGTTACTGAGGAATGAATTCTAAGTCACATAGCTTTGACAAGTTACCTTTCTTCCTCCTCATTCAGCTATTTCCATGAGCACATGGCTATGTTATTCCAACCAAATAGGCCCCAAGTACTGTGTGTTGATGACAGCAGGAGAAACCGATGCTAATATATCAATTAAACAAACATTTTCTTATAAATGCCCGAGCCACGTGACACTTCTCCAAATTTACAAAAACCCAAATATACATGATCTGATTGTATATATCCTTGTATAAACAATTACCTTGTCAGAAAGAGTTTAAGATTTTTTTTATAGAAAGCAATATTATTTAATGAAATAATTACATGATATAATTAGCATTTAAAGACAAGGGTAGGGAGATACAAGTTGAAATAGAAATAAGTGGAAAGTTTTAAAATAGCATCAATATTTTGTAGTACTTGCCGATAATGAAGTAGGAAAAGGGAGACAAGGTAAGCAATAGCTATCAGTATTAGATATGGGTAACATGCTGGAGCTCCCTAGTGTAAGAATTGTTCTCTCTGTGGGATGAGGAGGTGCTCATGGGAAGTGATTTCCTGACTATCTTGTTGGCTAACCTACTTTGACTTATTTGCTCTGCTTAACACTCTGTGTAGATGCGTTGCACCCTTCACGGTCGGATTTTATAAGTCTGCTTTATTTTCAGTGATGCAGAAATTTGAGAAGGCTCCTGAATGGAAGGTGATCTTCAGTGCTGATGCTCCTGGGATGCTCAGGTCCAGAGTTCCTGGTTTTGAATCCCCGCTGATGCAATGCTTGGCAGGTGAGGGGCACTGGGGAAATGGGCATATGGGGAGTGGTGTGAAACATCCTATGCTGACTGGGAAACAAAAGAAAGCATGCCATTAAAACCATGATGAGAAAACACAGTTTGTCAAAAACATGATGAATCAATTAATTTTTAACATGTATATTCAATCCATAGTTTCATTACAGTTTATAGCACATCCACTAAATGGTAAGAAATATATGAAAGATTAGGGAACCAAAATGAACAAACTCATTATAGAGCTATTTAGGGTATCAGCCATGAGGCCAGAGAGCTAATAGGAACAGCTAATATTTATTGAGCTGTTGTCTGCACACTGATAATCTCATAATCTTACAACCACCCATAAAGGAACCATGCTGATCCCAAGTTACACGGAGAGTGTAAGTTCATTGACACAGAGCTAGCAAGTGACAGAATTTAAGTTCAGATTCAGGCTAGTGGATATTAAACCTATGGTCTTACCATTATTGCATTATTCCTCTTCAGCAATGAAATGGTTTAGTTGTTAGTGAGCACTTTAGCATAGGTCTATTTGGGTTATCTGCTGTGGCTATGATGAGCATATGTTGTTTGTAGCACACAGTGCAGGAGGTGAGGAAGGTGCTGAAAAAAATGGAGCCTGAATGGTACACATAGGGTCTAGAGCAGCAAGCTGTTTGCAACATTGAAAGCTTTAAAAGGTTCTGCATCACTGGTGTAGGGGACCAGAACCAAGAGGAAGATGAGGAGACATGAGGAGCTTGTGCCTGGGAAGCACACTTGATAGCTATGGCAGTAATTTGTCTTGACAAGGAATATTATACTCATACCCACGCATGCACTCACACACTGTGACATAGCTTGAGATTGAAAAGCAAGAAAGAGAGGATGCAGTCTTACAGAATGAGGTGAGCAGAGAGGGCAGGTCTGTCTGTTAGAAGCAGAGGTGGTTTATGTAGCTACGATAAACTCAGTGACTGAGGTAGGTAACAGTTGGGCAAGAGACCCATGTCAGGAGAATGTAGCAAGGCAGTGTTTTATCAGACAAATGAAAAAAGTCTATCCAAGACAGGAAATTTGTGTGATGAGAATTCAGGCATTCAGCACCAAGTACCACAGACCAGGTAGCAAAGAAACTTACTCGCTCAGAATTCATTAGGCTGAAATTCCGAGGGGAAGGTCTGTTATCTCCCTGGCTTGTAGATGGCTGTCTCCTCCCATGTCTTCATGTGGTTTTTCCTTGTGGATGTGTCCGTGTCCTAGTTTCCTTTTCTTACAAGAACACTGGTCATATTGAATTAGGGTCCACCCTAATGACCTCACTTTTCACTGAGTTACCTCTTTACAGACCTTATCTTTAAATTTAGTCACACTTAAAGGTGCTGGGATTAGGACTTTAATGTATGAATGGATTGGGGCACCATTGATCCCATCATAAACATCAAGAAGATTTTATAGATGGTGAAAAGGCCACTTAAGAGGATGGAAAACAAAGGCATTATGACAATGGGAGAAGAGGATACAGTGATGAGAGAAAGGGACCAGGTAAAAAAACCAAGTCCCCAGTGCAGTGAGGCACATGAGAAAGATGCAGTACAGTAGGACACAAGATGATGCTGCGTTTGGGGCCACAGCAGTAGCCTTGGGTCTGGGTCAGACCCAGCTGCAGTGGGCTCCTCTATAGTCCTGATCCACAACTCTTCTGGCCATCCTAATGGGCCTTGTCCCTGAGCCTGGAGCAGAGACTGCTTGCAGTGAAGACCAAAGTCATACAGCTGAGGGAAAAGTTGCTGTAGGGCCAGAAATGGGTGATTCAAAATGAATTGTTTTCTTTGGTTCTGAATGGGCCTGACGGTGTGTGGATGAAAAGATCCAGCCTTTACTTCTCAGGGCCCACTTCATGAGAGCAGTGGAACTATGCGACACTGAGGTGAACTTCCAGAGAGCCCCCTTCACATCTGGGGTTCATAGGCAACCACCTTCACAGCCAAGACAAACCCCTAGGGGACAGCTGGGGTTCACCCCTAGCAAATGACCCTCACAGCCAAGGTACATCTGTAGGGGGCCACCTTTCCAGCTGAGGTTTACCCCCAGGGGACTGCCTTTATAGCCAAGCTCACACCCCACCTTTGCAACCAAGGTTCCAGCTTGTGAGTTGTCCCGTCAGAGGACAGGAAAACACCTCAGTCACCAGATACATGGTTCTTCCTTGCCCTGCAGCTGGGAAGATGTAGGGAATCACAGGGCAGGGCCTGGAGTAGGAAGCCCCTTGAATGAGTACTTTGCCACCATCCACCTTGTGACTTTGCTAGTTCTCAGCCATGTTCCTTTGTCTCTAAATTTGCCTCTCCTGAAGGCAGTATGAATAGTATATTGACACTCCAATGGTGTCTACCCCTCAAATGGGGCTTGCACATTTGTAAATCTTTTTTCAGTCAACTTAAATTTTTTTACCGAAATCTTCCATTCTTGATAAATTATTAGTAGCTATCATTATTCATGAATTTTACACAGTTAAATATGGCTCAGTTTAAGAAAATATTGTAACTTCATCCATTTATTTAACAAACTCTTTGAGCCTTCTGTGTGCTGGTTGCCACTTTTCATGCCTGTGGTACAGAGAGACATCTGGCCTGCAGTGTGAAATGGGGCCTCATCACGAGAAATGTGGATTATTCTATACTGTCATATTCCTTAGTGTCCCTCAGCTGCCTAGTGTATGAAAAGTACAGCCTCTAGCACACTTGTGATCGCAGTGGATACCAGGTGCAGTTCTCTGAGAATAAAGTGAGTGAAGTGGAAAAGGTCCCATTCACTAATTGCACAGGTTCTCAGGTCTGACTTTTTGGATCAAAATTCCGGCTCTCCTGCTCAGATTTGTGACCTTAGGTGAGGAGCTGAACCCAACTGTTTTCAGCTCCTGGGCTGTGAGGTGCGGGAGAAGGGTCCCAGGACTTAGGGAGCACTTGTCATAACACACACTGGGCGATGTACCTGTAGTAAGCATCTCTGATGTGTGTGCCTTGTGTATATTATGTATTCATGTGTGTCTGGATGTGCCTATCTAGATTTGCATATGTGTGTGTATTGGGAGAGTGGATTTGTGTATGGTAGTGAGTGCATGTATGTGTGTTTGTGTCTGTGCATGTCTGTATAAGTGTGTGTGTGCAGTGTTTTGGGTACATTGTGGACATGTGTGTATGGGTGTCTGTACATGTGTGTTGCGTGTGTATTTAGAATGTGTCTGGTATATTGTGAGTCTGTAACTAATGGTATATTGGGAGTGTATGAGGTTACATTGTGAGAATATGTGGGTGTGTGGCAGGGCAGGACACCTTCTGTTCTTTCTGTCACCGCCTTTCCAAGGTGATGACTGTCCCTCAAATGGTTTTTGCAGATTGTGCAGAAGATGAGAGCTGCAGCTTCTTCACCATGTTCACCACAAAGTCAGAGGTCTCATGTGATTTCTATGGTTGGACAAGTGACAGCTTCTCCTGCACGACTCCTGCCCAGGTGAGGCGTGGTGTGACGCTCTTTGGCTGTTCCATGTCAAACATACTCTGATGCCATGCTGAGGGCTGGTGAGGTGATGGGAAGAGATAGTCCACATCTGATCTTTATGGCCACCAGCCCTTCAGAGAGATGGGACTTCAGGAACTGAAGCTGCAATAGGTCTGAGACTGACCACAGAGGTGTAAGGAGCAGTATCATTTCCTGGGGAGTCAGGCGAGAGACGCAGTGCTGAGCACCCACTTCCTGTCCCCACTGCTTACTTCATCAAGCAGCTCGGGCCCACATACCATGAGGTCATGGCCACAGCCTCAAATACTGTCTGCCTCTCTGAGTCCTAGATAGGTCTCCAATTTAAAGCAAGAGCTTGCCGTCCTAATTTTCTAACTCCCAAGCCTGTGCAAATCTCCACTTTACATACCAATTTCTAATGAATCCTTCTGGAAAGTGTCTATGTATTTATAAATAGGTTTTTATGTTTATGCTAATATTTTCTCGTATCTGTTCCTTTCTACCTTGATTTCCTCATGACAGTTATCTGTATCTGTATCTTTTCAGTGGTAGCATACCAGTTTGCATGCATTATCCATTCCACATTCCCTCAGTTAAGGACACGTACACTTGTGATAGTTTTGTAACATCACAAACACTAGTGCTGTGTCCATGCACTGGTATGTGTTCCTAAGTGATATCCTGGAAGAGGTGTGAGTTTCAGGGCCTTCAAGCTAGGGTCTGTAGCTGTAAGATACACAGAATGGGCAGGGAGGGACTTGGGTGGGAATCCCAGCTCCCCTACTTGATCATTGCTACTATTTAGGTTCTTGGTCCCTCAGATTCCCCAAATCTTCCACAAGGATAGCAATAGTATCCATGTCACAGGGTCATTGTGAATAGTAACTAAGTTCTTACATGGAATGTGGTGCAGAGAAAGTTCTCAGTGATCATTATTACAATTATCATCACTGTTGTTAATATCATCACACCCTTCCCAACTCAGGTTAGCAGGAAATTCCATCCTGAGTATTATGGAGGCTCCTCTCCAGGGCCCTGGGCTTGCAGTACACTGCTAGGTGTGAGAGCAGGGCTTGGACACTTGTCATTACTGGTCAGCCTACCCTGCCTCATGCTTGGGTCTGAAGTCCCAGGTTCTGCTTTAAACTTCTCAGCTTTGCTGCTTCTGGACCAGGTTTGGGCTGTGGGGTAGGAGGAGACTCTTCACAGGGGTCCCTGTGCATTGCATTTAGCCTCCCCAGGTCCAATCATCCATCTGGCCTCCTGCTGACCCTGCCCTACCAGCGAACAAGCATAGAAGGGCCAAGAGCTTCCATTCCCATCTGCAGCAGCCCCTTCCCTCTGTGCTCTCCAAGATCCTCCTGCCCTCCCCAGGCTGTCACCTCTCCAACAAGCTCAGACTGTCCAAAGAGCAAGAGACACTGTTGCCTTCCCATGTGCTTTTGCCTCTGCTCTCCAATTCCCCCAGGAAACTCAAAAGTTTGGCAAACAGAATGGGAGAGCAAAATGCCAGGTTAAAAACACAAACCGATCTCGTCAAATGTATCCCACACACCCACAGGGTAGAATTGCTCAAAATAAGTCACAAGAGAGATCAGAGATAACCGAGCATTCGAAACCTCTGGAGGTGTGACCTCTGCATTTCTACGCTTCATAACCCCCCTGGATAGAAACTGTGTACCTCCACGTTCTCCCAGGAGCGGGTTCCCGCCTCTATCCCCTCTCTCTTCAGTCCTCCTCTCACTGGAGCTAGTCTAAACACCCACTGAATCCCAGTCTTCCATGTCTGTTTCCTCTGCTTAAAATCCCTTCTTTTGTTTCTACTTAGCCAATTTGCTTACTCATACATCAGCGCCTTACCCTTACCTAGCGCCTTTACTTTTCCTGGGAAACATTCCTCAGTTCTGTTTCTCCAGAGAATTATGCGTGAGCATGCGCGTGTGTGTGCGTGCGCACACACACACACACACACACACACACACACACACACACACATGCATACACCACCACCACCACCACCACCACCACCACCTTGTAATCGCCTCCTCTCTGATTGCCTGGCTCTTTGCAGCTGACATTCTGAGCCTGATTTATTGCTTACATGTGTGTCTGCTCCAATACACCAGGAGAAATTGACAAGCAGGAATCTTTCCTTTTTTTATCTGGTGACCCCAGTGCCTGGCTATGGTTAGTTTGAAAAATGTGTGTTGAATTGAATTGTTAAACATCCTAGGATGGTGATGTATCTGCTTTCCATCTGCAGGAACAAGATGCTCTGGGGAGCTCGCAAGTCGCTGGCTTTGGAAGTCTCAGGTGCCAGGTGAAAGTGAGGAACCGCGATCAAGAATCTCTGTCTGTGTATTTGAAAAAGGGTAGGTTGGCAAAGCTGAATGTTTCAGGGCCCCTTGTCATGTGTGGAACTGGTTTCCAGCAGGGCGGGTTTAGGGAGAGCAGACCATCCCTCACCTGACTCCATGCCCTGAAACTCCCACATCTGTCCTTCAGCAGGTTCGTCCCACTGCCTTACACAGACAGCTAGCTCCCTAGCAGCTGCAGTGGTTTGCACATCATACTCATTTATGTCATCGGATTTGACCCTCATCTGAGTCTGTGGGGATGTGAGCCTCAGGCTGCAGATGAGGATCTAAACTGTAGTGGATATGGAACCAAACTGAGGAGGATCCTGGCCAGACTCAGCAGATCCACCCTGTGAGCCCTCATGTAAGCCCCTGATGCCACCTGTAATGTTGGCATCCCGTGAGGGCCTGGGCTCAGCTCTCTGCAGCTGTCCCCCACTCTGGCTGTCTAATTCTGGCAGCTTCTTTTCCTCCACCCTCTGTGGACATTGCCAAACCTCTTCTTCCCAGGTAGTCTGAACCTTGAAGGGATCTCCTCTTCTATGCCCTGTGCTCAGGGCACTGCTCTGGGTGTAGCACATGTGCATTACGTGGGGAACTAGTGAACTACAGATTCCCGGATCCAGTAAATGGAGTAGAGCAGAGATCCCGCATTCCTAATAATCTCTCTGAGGATGCTTCTGGTGTAGGGACTACACTTCAAGGAGCAAGAAATACAGTATGTTATAGTTGACAGCTCATTTTCCTATTCAGCTTTTTATTTACCTTTGTAGCAACTCCTGCAGGGGGTAGCAGGAAATCCATCTGGGGCATAGGTAACATGGCGGGGATGAGCAGCAAGCCTTCCCAGAATCCTGTGGCCTGTGTTCTTTTGCCCTGCCCTGCTCTGCCCTGCCTCCTGCCCCAATCTGTCAGGTACATGGAGTTGCCAGCAGTATGGACCTTGGTCCTGCCCTGTGGCTTGTGGCTCTCCCTGCAGTCCTTGCTATGGACCTTCATTTCCCTGGGGTTTAGGATGTGGGATCCACCTGTGTAGGGTGAGCTCCAGCTCTGCCCCATGCCAGATGTGTGATCGTGGACATATTCCTGGACATTCTAAGCCTCCATGTCTTCACCAGCAAAGCCAGAGTCTTACAGGGACCCAGGCTATCTGGTGGCCTAAAGTGACCCATGTGAAGTGCTCAAGGATTGGCATGTGGGAAATACCCCAAAAGTATGGAACATTTCTATGACCATTTTCATTCTTGTTGATGAGTTTCCTGATGGCTGGAGCTATGGCTGTGGAACAGAAGACAGTCAATTGTGGCTGGAAGAAGGACCTGGGGGTTGGAATAAAGGGGAATGGGGGTGTCATTCTTTGAAATCTACAGCAGGTAATCTGGGCTCCCAGGAGCTTTAGACTTGTGCTGGAGCAGCTGGCAGAAAGTGGAGACAGTGCTCTGGCCCGGCTCCTCCTTACCAGACTGCCATAGCTGTCTTTAGCCAAGCAAAGACAAACACTTCCCCTCCGTTCCTCTTTTTCCCAACACCTCTGTCTTGACTTAACAGGGTGTGTGTCTGGGGACCAGAGAGTGCTGGAGCTCATGTTTCTTTGCTCCATGCCAGGTCATAAGAGTTCAGCCTGAGTGTTTATTCTAAAGACAGTATTTTATTGCTTGTCTTTAAAAGGAACAAAGCACGGGAGTTATTTTCTAAAAATGAAAATAAACAAGTAACCCCTATGAAAAATATCCTTTAAAACTATGAGTTAGCTTCTTATCGCATTTTTAAAAGTGCAGTTGTGTTTCTTAAATGTTTGTAATTTCTTCTTTTTCTCCTCATCCCTGAAAGTTTATACCTGGGGGAAGATTATAGGGGAAATTGGAAAACCTTCTTGTGGCCAAGATAAATCAAGGGCCGAAATTATGTTCCTTTTGTTTTGTTCTGCACTTTTGTTTAGAGCAGAGATACACAGTGGCTCCACTCTGGCTCCTGCTGAGCTGGAGAAAGAAGGTGGCCAGAACTGGTTGGTTCAGTCTCCAGGGTCCTACCTCCCCTTACTGCCTCTGTCTCTGATCAGCCACAACTCAGTGTTACTTGAAACATAGACTGTTTTCTGTAAAGCTGGAATAACTGTCACAACCAAGGAGGAAAGCAGGCATTTTCTGAACAGTCCTTGGTCCCTGAAGGCAACTAATTATGTCCAGTCACAGCCTTCACTTTAAGTGGCCTGAAAGACAGGCACAAAGATCGTGACAGAGATCCAGAGCTTCATCCGTAGCCCAGTGCCATTCGCTCTGATGTAATGTCTGTGGGTTTAGCGCCTGGAGAATATATATGGCCTTTCAGAATCAGAGGAAATCAGAGTAAGAAAGCTCCTCAGTGTGTCTAGCCCAATCTCTCATCATACTGATGAGGCCTAGAAAGAAGCAACATCTTGCTACTCACTACATCTGGGCAGCATGTCTCCCACCGTTCCCTGGTCTGAATGATCTCCCTGGGCAGCTCCAGTGTCCAGCACTGCACTGTCATGTGGAGATCTCAGCACATATCCTTTAATTATGTGGTGGCAAACTTATGGCACATGTGCAACAGTGAACTGTTTGTTATCATTTAAAGCTCTAAGAGGTTTGCCATCACTACCTTAACTCATCACTGACACCCTCTGCGTGGTAAGTGTTTTGTAGGCAATGTGTCTGCAGGTGTGAGCAAGTAGTCATTGATCCATGAAAGAACTAATGCAGCAGTAAGATCATCTCAAAGGGTGTTCAGTGCTTAGATGAAAGTGAAATGGGACATTGGGATGAAGATAGACAGGAGAGGATTTAGGGTGGTCAGGGAAGGAATTCAAAGAAAGGGACACTGGAACTAGAGCTGAAAGACAGCAAGGAGCTCACCATGCAGTCAGGGTAGATGGCCCTCTACCACCCGCCCTGTGTGGAGTACACCAAGGCTAGCTAAGCCATGGGCTTCAGCCCTTGACCAGCACTGTCCAGTGGAACTTCTTTGCTGTGGCCTGTAAGGCTCTTGAAGTTTTCTGGGGACAAGGAGAAGGATAGTGAAAGAATAAAGAAATAAAGATAAGAGACAGAAAGCTGAGGTCAGGTAGTGCCCTCACTCTGGATGGGAAGAAAGGAACTGCTTACCCACTGTAATGCATTTATTTATACATTTGACAGGTTGGTGTCACGTGACACCCCTTTGCCTAGCAACCCATTGCTTGGATTGTCTCAGGTCTGGTGTTCTCTGGACTGAGGCAGCTTGTTCATGTGGCTTGCCTCAGATGTTCTTTGTTCTCTGACCAGCCTTTCCTCACCCCACATGTGTGATCAATTTCCAGCTTCAGAGGCTCTCTACACTTCTTCAGTGATAGAAATAGTCTTTGAACCTGTGCTGTCCAAAAATGATCATCATTTTTCACCTGTGCAACATTAACTTTCATTAGATGAAATGGGTATTTAAATGGTCACACATGGCTAGTGGCAACTGCATTAGACATCAGGGAATTGCTTCAGGGAACTGCCAGCTGGAAGGGGAGGGAAATACTATTTCAAGTGGCTAAGCATAGAGACAGGATGATGGAGCCCCTTGTAGAAGCTCAATCAGAATGTAAGAACAATCATTAAAAGGAAACATGCATTCTAACTATGACAAGCTAGAATGGATTCCTTAAGGTAACTTTGGCTTCAGTGGTAGCTTTTCATGGCATAGTTAGATGTTATAGGCAGAAGGGGCTGAGTGAGCTAACACTTGGAGAGAGAAGTTGCTGGCATTTTGGAGATGTGCAAAGCATATGCTAGGCCTAAGCTAAGTGCCAGGCCTTTTTTCAGCCCTTTTATGTATAGTTTGTCTCTGCTCTACACTCATGAGGACTGCACATTATCATTCAGAGGAGCTGAGGTTTTCAGGGCCTAGAAGCTTGTTTGACAAGGCTGCTGTTGGGATCTGACCTCAGGTCTATAGGGTTCTAAGCTGTCCTGGGCCACAACACAAGCCTCTCCATGGCTCCAGTCATGACAAAGCCAGTGCAGGCTTGGTGGGGAGAGCCTGGACTCAGTGTTCCTACCACCATCCACCAGCTAGAGACCCAGGCAAAATGGTCATGAGTCAAGGGTGTCTTTCCTTCAGGGTAAAACGGGCATAAGAGCAGGGTAGGCCTCTTGTTTATAGTCCTATGTAGATACATAAAATCCCTGAAAAGCCTAATGCTTGGAAAATGGTACCATACAAATAACAGGGCTAATGGGAAGACTAGAATTAGCAAAAGACTAAAGCAACTATGTTACTTCTAACCAAAGGACTGGCCAAAACAATAACAATCCTATGTAAAACATCAACATAGTTTTAGCAGAGGTGTTTTGGGTCCCTCATAGAAAGTGCCACAGACTGTGTAAAAGGACAGTAGCTTGACTAGCAGGAGGTGAGGACAGGCTGAGGCTGCTGAGTGAGGGAGACAGGGTCAGACAGAGCAAAGGGAAAACTCTGCAGCTGACCCTTGGAAGGCAGAACTCAGGAGGCAAGAGGAAAGACACAGGGGTGACTGTACCTGTCCTGAATGTTTCTGCAGCAGGTGCACTCAGCTGTATTTGTCTACACTACAATCTTCTGTTGGTGTTTGATGTCATCGGGAAGTGAGATCCAGGGGAAACAGTAGATATAGCAACCAATGCAATTTGGGCTTCCTGTCTGCCACAGGAAGCTTCCCTGTCTGCCACGTGTTCAAACTGATCTGTGTTGCAGAAACTACAGTAGGACAGAAATGGACTGACAGAATGCAGAGGAAGCACAGGCCATAGTGTCTTTGTGTGTATGTAGAGCTTAGTAACTATTTCTGGCAATAATAAAAATAACAATAGAAGCCAGCTTTGTAGATGAGCCCTTAGACCTTCTTAGGTGTCCAGGTCCTCTGAGTTTAGGACTGAGGCCTTGGTTGTCTCCACACCCCTGTCACACAGTCAAGTCCAGCAGTTTGTGACAGTTTTGTGCCCTGGCCTCTTCTCTGTTCAGCACATGCAAGGCCAGCACAACAGACTGTTGTTTGCAATTAGCTCTGCTCAATGCCACAGTGTTTTGAAGTCTTTTGCATCTTTTGTTCTGCCTTTCCTCAGGCCAAGAATTCACGACAGTGGGCCAAAAAACCTTTGAACCCACTGGATTCCAAAACACGCTGTCTGGACTGTACAGCCCCATGGTATTCGCAAACTCAGGAGCCAACCTGACCGATGCTCACCTTTTCTGTCTTCTTGCCTGTGATCGTGATGCCTGCTGTGATGGCTTCATCCTTGCACAGATCCCAGGAGGTAAGGCTGACAAGGAGGATGGGGTCTAACAAGGGACAGCGAATGGAGACACAGCAGCCATGATAGACAGCATGGCACAGGAAACTGATACAGAGCATGGTGCAGGAGGCTTCAGGGAAAGGGCCACTCTACTCAGATAGAAGGCGCTATTCATACATTCCAAGTCAGATCCAAGGATAGCCCCTTCCACAGGTCACATGCAGTGCTAACCACTTCACATGGTAACAGTGGTGTGTTCTCATTGCTATGTTCAGTTTTACAAGCCCAGAAACTTGAGTTCGGAATATTTAGCTCATTTTTCTCACGGCAGTTCAGCTTTGGTGATTCATGATACCAAGAGCTCACTCTTTCCTCTCCTGCCTTCACTTCCTCCTCTCAGATCCCAAGAGAGGAAGGATAATTGTTTATTCACAGGCCCTATAAAAAGTTAAATATCACCTTGAAAATATGTAACACAAGTTTCTCCCAATTCATAAAGACTTCCTTAAGTCTTAAACAATTTGTAGGTGTGATTCAGTGGCGGGAAGGGGGAAGACTGTTCTCAGGAGAGGGGACAGCATATGCGAAGGCCATGCTGGATGAGCATGCTTGGTAAAGGAAAGGAACTGTGAGATCAGGGAGAACAAGTAGAGGGTGAGGCCTTGGCTTGAGAAAAACAGGAGAGAGAGGCAGGGCATGTGACAGAGAACCTTGTAACCCACACTGACAGCTATTTTTCATTTTAAAATCAATTGGAAACCACTGTAAGTTTTAAGCAAGGAAATGTCACAATCCCACTTGGATCTCAAAACCAGCGCTCTGAGTTTAAGGGTGGAGGTGATGGAGAGGGACTTCAGTGGATAGGGAGGTCAGTGATGAGCAACTGCAATGGACCAGTAGGAAAGGATATGGCTAGGTGATGGCAGTATAGTCAGAAACAAGACATAACAACTTCTTTTTAGGAAGCAGATTCAGCGGGACTCTGGATATGGGGATTCAGGAAGAGGAAGGTGCTGAAGATCATTCTTGAGCGTCTAGCTTTTCACCTGGCTGGGGTAGTCTGCTCCTACAATGAATAATAAAGGCATCAGTGATGAATTTGGTGATGGAGGGGAAGATTTAGGAAGGTCATGCTTCCATGTGAGATATGCTAAGTTTGAAGCACCTTTGAGACATTCACAAAATGTCCTTTGGACACAGAGCTCTGGAGCTCAGAAGGGAAATCTGGACTGGAGGTATTCATGTATGGATTAGAAGCTTTGCATAGTATCAGAAGGCAAGGGTATGGCTGGGATTCCCTTGAAAGAGACACAAAAGAGTGCAAAGATAAGTGGGGGGGGCAATTCCAATGAACACCCATAGAAAGGGTAGGGAATCTGCAGAGGGACACAAAAGCATCCACCACATGGAGAGGAAGTGACCCAGGGCAGGGTGCCTAATGGATATCTCAGAGGGAGAAAGTGATCCACGAAGCATGGTGTCATCTTGAGCGCTGCTGAGGGATTGGGAGATGATTATTGAAAAATTCTAAATTTAGCTCACAGTAGCTCATAGTAGTCAGTCAGTGAGAGTTAAATGAGAATATTTACAATATTTATAGGAGAGGTGAGACAGGAACCCAGGTTAGAGTAAAATGATCCCTAAAATCTCCTCTAGGTTTAATGCTCTATGACTATATGATGAAGATTTGTGTTAGTGTTTAGACAGGGGAAAGTATGTTTCACACACACACACACACACACACACACACACACACACACTCCTGTATAGGGGAAAGATAGAGAAAAGATAAGAGAAAGTAAGTTTTACACAAATGTCTGTATCAAAGCCTTTATATGTATCCCTTTATGTTCCTAACTCATAGCTAGAAACCCTCTAATCAAACCCAGGATGCCTCTTTAACTAGCTGCCTCTGCTATTGAAGGCCACAAACTTCCCAGATGCTCAATTACTTACCAGACCACGTGGTCTTTCAAGCTGGAAAGGTTGATTGCATTTTCCTTAGGATCATATATGGAAAAATAGTTTTGCTCCATGGAACAACCAGCCCACAGTCCTTCCTTCCATGATATTTCAGGCTGGCAGCTTGCTCGCTTTTCCCTCCAAGTTTAACCTGTGGTCTGTGATTTCTGCTAAGCTGATGGATCAACTCATGGTGCCGGCAGCCAAGCCCTCTTGTAGGCACAGGCAAAGTGCCTGGCTGATGTCCTCTTCAAGCTCATGCAGGGTCAGACTTGGAGCTTTTACCTACAAAGCTTTGGCTGGATCTGCTGATGACCAGGAACAGACTCATACCACACCCTTCTACCACAGCCTGGAAAGTCATTTCACTTTCTGGTGGATTCCCCCTGTCCTCTTCCCCTCCTAGCTGCTCGTCCCAGACCCCTCCAGCTTCCTTCAGTAGCCAACCCCAAATAGCTCTGTTTCTACACATAGATATTAGTCTAATTTCTTGAGGCTCAGAACCTACATTTTAGTTGAGGCCACTTGAATGTGGGGCTCAGGGGCTCTTGTGTGCCCTGAGGATCACATGAGCACTGCTGAAGCTGGCAGGTTCAGTCAGGAAGGTAACCTGTAGTTTCCAGCTGGCCCCCAGCTCATAGACCACCAGACTTCTCACCAATGCTCCAGCACTAGGAAGTTGCGTGGATGTCTTGAGCTAGAAGCAGGACAAGCACTCACTTTGTGTTTAATTCTGTCCCTCTGCTGGAGCGACTGGGGAAGGAGGGAGAAGGAGGGGAGGGGAGCGAGATGGAGGTCAGACCACAGTGCTAGGGCTTTCTCTGAGGCCTGCACTGTCTCTGGGCTCCATGGTCAGCTCTTACTGCCTGTTGGCTACTCTACTGTTGCTCTGTAACCAGCAAAAAACCATTTCCCCTTTCCATATCTCAGTTTCCTCTTCTGTAAAACAAGGTGGCCTAACTGGGTCATTGAATTGGGCTGTGTACCAGAAACATCTGTGTATGCTCTGCAAGCAGTAATTCCCAAAATCTGCTCCCCTAATGTGTGTCCTACCAACTCCAAAGGTCCGTCCATGTTTGGAGCCTGGAAGTGAGCATTTTCAAGACTCTCCCTGCATTTTTTATATCATCAGGCCGAGCACCTGGTTGGGGAACCCTATATAAGAAGGCCTCTAAGGCCATTTTTGGAACTGGATTTAAAACCAGTCTCTGGAGTTCTAGCGTCCCTGTGTAGACTTGAGCTATTGCCAGCTGTTCCTACTTACAAGGCTCCCCAGGCACAGAGGGGAGTTTCTGAAGGGCCCTGCTGCTTCCTTGTCACACCTCCCCCTTGTGCCTCTATAGGTCCCCTCGTCTGCGGGCTGCTAAGCTCCCCTGATGTCCTCCTTTGCAACGATGAAGACTGGATGGACCCCTCCAAAGTCCGAGCCAACACTACATGTCCTGGAGTGACATATGAGCAGGGGTCCCACCAGGTGACGTTTCTTCTAGGAGGCCAGGAGTTCACGGAAAGTAAGTCTTTGCCTTTCATCCTCATTCCTTGCAAATGGTTCTTCCACTGGCCAGTGAGGCCCTCTGCTGCTTCTTCAGCCCTCTACTTCTCCTGAGGAATTTACCCTTGGGAAAAGAAAATAAAGGATGTCAATGATGATTCTGAGAAAGCAGCTTTCCACAGAAGCACCCATGTCAAGTCCTCATAGCTGGCTGACCTGCAGGTTGCCGGGGCAGGTGGCTCCAGGGAAGGTCTGCTCCCAGCAGTTCATGTAGGAGTTTAGGGTCAGTTGCCTATAGTCTGACCTGGTCTGGGTGGGGTTAGGAGCCTTGGTGCTATTCCTGTGGGTGTTACTTTCCTCTCCTTTTCCTTCACTGGGCTGAGCACGGTCTTCTCCTGCAGGGTGAGAGGCAGGGTAGAAAGAGGAAAAAAGTGGGCCTCTTAAAATCAAGGCTGCAACCTCACTGTCATCTCTGCCACATTTTCCCGAATATGACAAATCACATCAGAAATAAACTCTGTTCCATTAGTGACAGGAGGCACAAAAATCATGGGCAAGATGTGTGATTACAAGTAAGGGTGAAGAGGTGGTGCCCAGCATGCAGGCTGTCCCCAGAGCTGTCCCCAGGGAACCCCCTGTGAGTTACAGAATTCCAGGTATGGACAACCACACTGCACACTCTACTTAAAGGAGTGTGGGACAGTGGCCCATCATGCGGACTCGGTGAACAGAAGTAAATTTCGTGCGTTCTCCTTCCCTTTTGCTCTTTTGGAAGCTCTTTGGGCCTTTCTTTTTTACAAACTCATGAATGTTAGAGGCAGAAGGCCCCTCTCTGAGCACCTGTCCCATCCCTCAATTCAGAGATGGGTGGGAGTGCCCCAGGCTCTGCCAATCAAGCCCCATTTCTGCCTCGTGAGCTCCCCAGGAGCCTCTCTCTGTGGACTCCCCCTCCCAGGAGCTGGGCCTTCTGCAGTGTCCTGCAGACTGGCCAGGCCAATGTTATTCATGAGATTGGGCCAGCAACAGCAGCAGCAGCACTGGGAGCTAGAATGGACATGCAGATTCTCAGGCCCCCATATCCCCAGGCTCCAGGAGTCGGCTTTTCAAGTCCCTGGATAGCGGAGGCTTCCTTCAACCCCAAAAGTCTGTGTGCGATGAGAGCAGACCAGATGCTCACTCCCTCTTTCAGTTCCTGTGTGTGGCTCAGAGGACTTGCTACCTCTCACCTCTCTGCTCTGGTGACCCGCCAACATCTGTGCTCAGAAGGCAATGTCGATTCCTTTCCACCTTCCAACGCTGGAGAGTTGGAAGCATCTGGGGTGAGGGATAGGGGTCATCCTAGGGGCCTCTTGTCACTGCTGGACTTGGTCTCCAGGCACTGAAAGAAGGAACCTGAGACCCATATCTCCAGGGACGGCAATTCTCAGGACCTCGTGATGGCAGGCCCACCTTCCCCTTCTCCCGGAGCCATCCTGGTCATTGCTCCTGCAGAGCTCCTGCAGGCCCTCTTCCTGTCAGGCTAACCCTCCCCTTTGCTCTGCGGGTCTGTCCCAGTTTGCCTGTGAACCCCAGCCATGTGGTCTTGGATGAGTCACTGCTGCTGGCTGGGGAGTGGGTACTGATGGTACTGGCTCCATAGAGATGGAAGGAGGTGAACATGGCCAGAACATTTATCTCAGAAAGGTCTCCTGTGGTGCTTGCTGAGAGTCCAACCCACACAATGGCCTTGACTGTACTCACACAGCACTTGCAGCGAGGCTCTTTTGTTTTTACTGCCCTCACTTTACAGCAGAAGAAACTGAGTCAGGTAACCCCCAAGGTTCCAGAGCAAGTGAGTAGCAGGGGGAGTCCGAAACCATATTCTGGCTCGAAAGCCAATGTCTTGGCCACTGCCCCATGGCAAACACAGATAACTACTGGGAGAACAGGGGTCAATGTGTAGTGTCAAGCTTAGATAATATCACTGTCATTGTTTTTAATGTTGGGCATTGTTTTCTGTGGTATTTCAAGAATTGAGCTATGTCTTATTAATTTCTGGGTTCACAGCACAGAACATCAAACCTGGCATAGAAAATATATGAAACATCTGTGGAGTGCATAGTTACCCAAATCTGGAAAAATATTTCAGAATTTGGTGGAATTCCATGAGGCTTAAATGATTTCATTCGGTGTAAATAAAATCAAATACCTTATTTATGTGAGGATTACTCAGCACCTGGTATTCATTGTTCTGAAAGGTAGCCTGGGGTGAAAACAGGCATTTCCAGAAGGACATACAATATATTCATGGGCAATAAATCCAGAATGAATTGCTTAACCCAGAGCATGTGCTTGGTATGGACCCAAGAAATGAAGAATGTGCCTTTGACTAGTCTTCCTGGAAAGGAGTGATTACTAAAGACCTTTGAAGGTTTGGATTTTTTTTGGTGCCTTCTATGTGTAGCTGCATGTACTGAGGTGAGAGCAGTTCCTGCTGTGAGGAGCTCCCAGGCTGGTTGGGGGTGACAGGTTTTGACATTGCTAGAATCCAGGAACTTCCTGTTCGCTGCCTTTGTGGACCGACAAGGATTGTAGCAATGCAGAATGCTGCGTAGCTCACCTCTGCTCCGTTGTTAGACACTACACAAGGACCAGCCAGCGACTATGTCTCCCACATTTCCCATGAGTACCTCTAGGTGTTTCCAACTATTTGGTGTTGGATCGATCAGCTTTCCGGTATTTAAGAGAAAAGGCTTAGTAGTCTTTGAGGCTGCATATGAATAAGTGCTCACAATGTCTTAAAGTGTGAATGAGTGAAAAACAGGCAGATTAGATGACCCTGATTCCCATAAAAATTTAATATTTGGTAAGAGGAAAAGGCTTTGTCAAAAATACTCCTGGATTTATTTTGAATGCTGAAGCCTTCATAGTTCTGCCTGATGTCTGCTATTCCCTTAACAGGAGGCTGTTTTGTGTCAGTGATGGTCACTGTTGCATTCTCTTCTTGCGAGAATATGAGTGACGCTACGATACTTTATTTAGCCCATATCTCTGCCATGACTCTATTGACGAATATATACACATACCTAGCATTCATTGTGCTGCTAATAAGGCCTGTGTGCTAAGAGGGAGTGAAGAGGGGTTGGTGCCCTTTTGGCTCCTCCCTGGAGGGCAGAGCTCCTGGACAGCAGCTTGCAATGGCCCTCGATGACTCTCGGAGTGCATTCTCCTGTTTGAAATTCTGTCCATTCTTAGGGCCTAGGTGAAAACTGTTGGCGACAGATGCAGCACATAGTCTCCACAGGAGTATTCCTGAGGAGGTTGAGACTGCACAGATCCCACTAACATCAAAGACTCGGGCTCATGCCAAGCACCGTGGCTCTCAGTGTGAATGTGTGCCTGCAGCCTTGATGGCAGGAAGGGCTGTCCTGCGTCTGAAGGCCTGTGTGGGCAGCGGAGATATCCTCCCTCTGTGGTTGTCAAAGGAATGGCAGAGATGTCCCAGCAGTCACATCATCATTGGGTAGCAAGGAAGAGAAGGATAAAGTTTGCCTCAGTTTCATGTACCTTCTTAAAAGCAGTAAAGTGAACTAGATAAGTGTTGGAGAATGGAGTGAAGGACTAGATGTCTGCCTTAGAAAAACACATTCGGTAACCTTTTTATGCATGGAAGCAAAGGGCTCTACATTTATTGGTTGGGCTCTGAGCACCACTGGTTGTTCTGTTTTCCTTCACTTGTTTCTCCTTGTATTCATTTGTGTAATGAACACCAGTTGCACATCAAGGGTTGTGCTGGAGATGAGCAATATAAAAAGGAACAAGGCCTAGTCTGTAGCTCCAGAAGCTCACAGTACATTCTGGAATCTTGGCGTTGGTCATCAAGTATGAGACTAAAGACAGGTGTTCTCTGAGTGCTGTGTAAATCCGGGAGGGGAGGATGTGTAAGCCTCCCAACCCAGGCCCAGGGAGGCCTCCAGAAAGAGCTGCTTGCTTGCCTTCCTCCCTCCCTCTCTCTGTCTCTCTTTTCCTTCCTTCCTTGCATTTTCCTTTCTCTCTCTTTCACCTCCCTCCCTCTCTTCCTCCCTTCCTTCTTCCGTCCTTGCTTTCTGTCTTCCAATAGTAGAAAATGAGTTCAGAGCTTTCTTGCTAAGCTACATCCCCTGCCCTTTTAAAAATTTTTATTTTGAGACAGGGTCTCACTTAGTTTCCCAAGCTGGGTTTGAATTTGGGTCCTCCTGTCTCAATCTCTCAGAGTGCTGAGATTATAGGTATATGGCACCATATGTGACAAATCTGATTCTTAAAGAATGAGTACATGCGAATCACAGGAGATGGGATTAGGGCTGTAGGCAGAGATAAAACAGTGGCACAGTGGTGGAGAGGCCTAGGAGCCAACATTAGGTGTGCCTGGGGAGAGGGGCCCTGGGGACAGAGCTGGTGTGTGGTGGCTCAGAATACTGTGGGAGAAGAAAAAATAATTTTTAAATTGGAGTGGATACCTGAAACAAAAGACAGATTACAAGAGAAAATCACATATTTACTTGAGAGATACCCGTGAGGTGGCTTTGCATTACAGCTTATACAGCGTCTTCAATGGTGAGTAATGCATATTTAGAGAAGTGACAGGACAAAGAGAAGAAGCTCTGCATCTCTAGAGGTGGCAAATTGTGGAAAGACAAAAAATTGACAGGAAAAGGCTGGTTAGTAAATCTTGTTCATATCAGTCCTCTGGTGCTGTCACCAGTCCCATCAGGGTCCAGCTTTGTCTTCAGTGGTCATCGCAGCTCTCCTTGGTAGAGGGGGTAGGGCACCTTTTTCTACCTCTAACCTCCTAGGAGACCAGGCAAACATTTTAATGACGCAAAACACTAAAGCATTACTACTTTTTTGTAAATTACAAAGATGACCCCATGGTAAAGTATTTCTTATAGTGACCACTGGTTTTAGTGTTAGATTTGAGAGCAGTAAAACATCTTAGAGGTGTCATTTTACCAACTTTTATAGGTTAAGTATGAATTATAATGTCTAGACCAAAGTATATTGAAAACTTTTATTATATCTATATTAACAAACTATCTATTTACTACTTTGAAAAAAATCAGTCAATTAAATGGATTAGAATACAGAAAGACCTAAAAAATAAATTCTCTGGTTTTCATTGTGACAGAGTCCAAAACTCCACAGCCTGACCTTTACAATAAGCAAATGATGATATCATGATGGAGACTGACAACAGCACACCAACTGAGGAGTGGCTGCCAGCCCTGTCAGTGTCATAGGAGTGTAGTATGTTCTCCTTCATGATGTGGAGAACAAGACTCCCAATGTCAGACATCCAAGTGTAGGTCTCCCAGGTGTTGCAGCTCACACTCCCTCAGTTTTATTAGTGACTTCCACACTCTGAAGAAAACTATGAGAGAAGTTTGAGTGGATCCTTTAAGGAAGCATATTATCCCACTACAGGACAGTGTAAGAAGTCCTAGCATCACTGTTTATTCTCATTTCTATTATTTTAAGATGATTTTTGTGGGGGGCACTGGGAATTGAACTCAGGACCTTGCACTTGCCAAGCAGGTGCTTATGCCACTGAGGTATATCCCTGGCCCTATTCTTATTTCTGAAAGAAAATAAAATGGAATCACAGCTCAATATTTCACCTCACCTCCAGAATAGAGCATGATCATCCTTGGGGAGGGTCCTCACTTTGAGGGTGAGTTTTCCATACAGTTGAGTGTATCTCTTTAAACACAAGAACCTTGACATGTTTTGAGCATTTTAGATGGGCAGAATTGTAGAATACATTTTCCTTTCCTTAGTGTGTTGGTTAAGAGCATTGCTGTGGAACTGAACAGATAGGATTTGAATTGGGACTTTTGACTTTGATTTCTTCACCTTGAACTTGGGGACCTTGCTTGTAGCATAATTGTGAAGTGTAAATTAGGTAAAATATAAAAGGTGCTCCTTACAGTGCTAGATAAGTGACAACAGCAGTTTATCCATAACGGGATCATAATAATAATTAAAAACAAAATTTGATCATTTCTTGAGGTCTCAAGTGGTGATCCAGGTGTCTCCTGCAGGGTGTGGGATTATTGTCCTCCAGACTCAGGTTTTCTGAACACTTTCCACAGTCTTCTCCATCGGAGAAGGAGTCGGGAAGAAACAGAGGGATGCACATGGGCAAAAAAAGGAGCATCGACCATCAAGAAATAGTGTGGGAAATCTAGTTTTACTCAGGGTGCCATCAAGTGGAATACAGTTTTCCAGAAAAGGGAATTTAATAATATTAGTAATAAATAATAGCAATCTTTCAACAAGTGGGTGAGGACCCCAGAACGTTCTCATCCTCACAATTGCATTCCCCACTTATCAATGAGGCAAGAGTCTCAGAGGAGCTAGGTAGTATTAAAAACTAGATTTGGAGTTTCCTGGGAATCTAGTTTTCTTCTAAAACCAATCTCTAGGTCCTTAAGTTATTCTCCTGTGTCATGATTCACAACCCTTCACCCAAGTAGTCCCTTTGGTGGCCTAAGCTTCACACCAGAGGTCTGACTAGCTCTGGTTTTATACCATGGAGCTGGAATACAATTCCAAGAGGCTTTTGAAGCACACTGTGTGTAAGCAGAGTTATCATTGCCAGGATAATTTGAGGGAGAAGCTGGGCAGTTGTGGTAATGGTGGACATGCACGCTCATAAAATTCACAATCTGCCTTTGTAGGTCTGGCACCCCTGGAAGGAGCTCTGGGCACTGCTATCGGTTTCCAGCAGGTTTATCTCTGGAAAGGTAAGCTTCCCTCTGTGGTACAAGTGGTACAGCTGGAGACTAGCCCTGCCTGTCCTCCATTGGGCACTCTGCTCCCTTGAGAGAGAGGGTAGATATCTGCTTTCTAAGAGAGTGCTCTCTGTATCGCAGGAGGGCCCCATTCATCAGATAAGATACCACGGTCTAAAAGGAAAATGCACAGTGCAGAAACCCAAGAAAAGAGGGAGAAGGAAGAATGGAGTTCCTGGGAGATTGAGTTCACTGAGCACGCACTGCCCTGGTTACCAGGAAAGGGGCATTGGGGCTGTTGCCAAGTACAGCAGGAATTCATCCAAGGAACTGGGTCCCCTGTGCCTGAGGCTCAGGGTCAGAGGACAGATCTCCAGAGACAGATCCTCAAGTGGTGCTGTGGAATTTTGTTAAATTTCTTCAAACTTCAGTTTGTCTTCTGATCACCTGAGTGATCTAGAATACATCATTTAACTTTTCTGGGTCTCAGTTTTCTCAAAAATAACATGGAAATCTGATTCTTCACCCTTCACAGGGTGCTGGAAACACCAGTATTTATGAACATTTTTTTTCACACTACAGGGCAAATGTTCAGAATTGCAATATCGAGGACACTGAGAATTCTATTACCGAGAGGTTGGCTGGCATTCAGCACAAGGCCATGGCATGCAGACCTGTGCCACTAGGTCCGCTCCAGTCCTTCTTGAGCTCCTGGCTGTGCACCATGAGAATTTCCTGCTTTGCTACTACCACTTTTTCCAAAGGAATACCACTCCTTCTCCTCAATGTTACATACATTCTTCTTTTTTCCTCCTAGATTCTGACATGGCATCTCGGCCTGAGTCTATGGGATGCAGAAGAGATGTGGTACCAAGGTCTGAATCTTCAGCAGACACAGGTATCAGCCCCCAAACATTTACATGCTTGAGTGTCTGACTGTAGAGGACAAATGGGGGCGCCAAGGGTTTATTCAATGCATGGACCCCTCGCTATTCCCTGCTCACTCCATTTTGTAGCCTCAAGTGCCCTCTGTAAGCTTCTATCCCATTTCACAATATGGCAGCTCCTTGGCACAGAAATTAAGGTACAACTGTTAGAAATTCACCACTGTTATCGGAAACAAAAACAACCATAAAAATAAAACCAGAGGGGCTGGGGATTTAGCTCAGCGGCAAAGCACCTGCCTGGCAAGCGCAAGGTCGTGAGTTCAGTTCCCGGTACCGGAGAAAAACCAAAACCAAAAAAATAAAAAAAATAAAAAAAAATAAAACCAGAAAAAAGACATATATTAAAAAGCAAGGTACAAGTGACTATGATCAATGACTATTTCTCCTGTCAGCCTTGAAGAGTAGAAACAAACGTAAATATTCCAAAATTGTTTAATGAATGAGAAAGATTTTGAACATGAGTCACCACAGGCAGTGGGAGCAATGAATTCAAACTAATAGGGATGACACATATGGAGTGTCTGAGACTTTACCTCTAGAACCTGCGGTCCTTTATTGCTGAAGTGGAGGTAGAACACAAAGAGGGAGGGAAGGGAGAGAGAGCAGAGGGAGAAAGAGAGGAGTAGGAAGAAAGAAGGGAGGGGGAGGGAAAAAGAGCAGCTTACTTTGTGCTGCTATAACAGGACGCCAGCAGACAGACTGTATCATTTATAGCAAACAGACAAGAGCCTTCTTGCTGTCGGTACATGGTGGAAGGCATCAGAGAGACGTGAGGAGCAAGAAGCTGAACTTGCCTTCACAACCCACTCTTGGGCTGGAAGCATAGCTCAGTGGTAGAGTTCTTACATAAAATGTGTAAGGCCCTGGGTTTGATCCTTACCACTGGGGAGACAGAGACAGACAGGGACAGACAGACAGACTCTCTCTCTCTCTCTCACACACACACACACGCACACACACACACACATGCACACACACACACACACACACACACATGGTTGGGGGAGAGGAAGAGGGGAAAGAGAGAGAGAGACAGAGACAGAGAGAGAGACAGAGAGAGGCTACTCTTACCACTTACAGACTGCGTGGCTATGGTCAATCTGCTCACATGTTAAGATCCTCGAATTCCTCAGGTGTAGAATGAAACCTTCTTTCGTCTCTTATCCCAGGAGACGGTAAAACTCTGTGCATTACCTGGTACCTAACACATAACCCCCAAATGGTAGTTTCTTCCCTTTCCCAGAGTTTCTTTCCAGGTCTCATGAGATAATATATAAGAACAGCTGCAAAAGGGCTGCTCCCATAATAGTCAGCTAGCAAGGCTGAGTTCATTCTGCATCCAAAGAGTTGCTCTGAGATGAGGAGGGTCTTCTGTTAAAGTGTGGGCCCTCAGGTCAAGAGACCGGGTTCAAAGCCCAGCTCTGTCTCTGCTCATGGAAGTGAGTCACCTCTGACAGTCAGTGTCTTCATCTATGGGAGTCATAGCAGTAGCCATATGGTAGGCGAACTGGGGAACTGGGAGGGATGATTCTTTACACTGTTGGAGTGTGGAGCCTGAGCTTGCAAGTCAGCAGCTGTTGTGTGCCACTGGTGAGCTACTGGAGGCTGCGCTCCTGCGACACAGCCTGGCCATGCAACCATTCAACTGAGTCTTGTCCCCACTCTGCCTCTCTTCCTATCAGACAGTGATCCAAGTGCTGTGGGATGGACAGCAGGGACACAGTTCCTCTTCTTGTCCCAATCCTGATGCTGTTCTTCTCCCCCTTCAAACATTTTCACTTGAAACATCAGTTTTGCCTTAGGGGAGGCAACCTACTCAGAGGACCTTTCCCCTCCTTGTCCAGTTCTCTTCTACACACTTCTGATTCAAACACCTCTGATGCAAAGCGCAGGAAGATTTTCCCCTTTCCGCATCAGTGATCTGTCTCCTCACCTTTCTGGTTGCTGCCCAGGGCTGTCAATGGGCGCACTAGCTTGGCAAGCACAATGCTGGTATGTTCAAGTTTACCACCACTGCTTTCCTGTGAGGGACAGTGAGCTGACAGCTCTTCGGGGAGGGCTGTGGAGGAAAGCAAGACCTCCCCGCTCCAACATCCTTGGCACCAGGTCCTGCACGGGTGCTTTGTGTATGTCATCTCACAAATGACATGACCACTCCATTCCGCTGGTCAGGGTTCTCATTTTGCTAAGGAGAAATGAAGGGCTTACGGTGCCGTGGTATCCCAAGTTCAAGCCAGCCCAGCACTAAGTATGCAGCACTGCCAGGATCCGACCAACTGACCTCAGAGTCTGGGTTTTTCTCAAACCCTAGTCAACCCCTTATACAGCCTGATGGGCGTGAGAACTCAGGCCCAAGACCTGGCTGACACAGCTGATGTTTTTGTTTAATTTGCATAGTAGACTTCCAGTTTTTTTTTTTTTTTTAATTGAATCAATACTTTTAAATTGGGAAGTATTACGTCAAAAATCAGGTTTCTGGTTTCTGTAGAGAAAGACAGGAAAAACTCTGGCCACACTGACTTCAGACTTCCTCCTGGGGACCATCTTCTGAGCTGAGCGACACTGAGCCACCCTGTCCATCCTAGGTTGCCTGTCCATTGCTCCCTGGTCCCCACCAGCACCCAGCAATCCACTTCTTATCCAAGCCTCTGTGTGGTGGTCGCCAGCCTGGGCAGAGGCTTTTAGGGGCAACTTTACAGCTCACGGCCGGATGAATGTGCATGAGGTGGTGTCACTTGAGAGCGTTTAAGCCCGGCATGAGGGCTGCATCGCTAGTGTTATCACAGGGTCCTTACAGGAGGGCGCCCTGCCCCCCGCCACTAGGATAGGAGTTTGACCCCAACCAATGCCCTGAAAGGAGACAGGGTGAACAGGGAAAGCTCTGCTCAGCTTTCCCTTCCTCAGCTGATCACATTCCTGGAGTGCACAAGATAAAATGCCCATAGAAGAAATGCTGCTGGTCCTTGCTCAGTTTCTCGAAGGCTCCCGCTCAGACTATGTTTCTCAAGTTCCATGGGAAACACCTCGGAGTCAAAGCACAGGAAGATTTTCCCCTTTCTGCATCACGTCCCTGCACTCAGTCTGAGTGTTGGAGACAACCACAGGGAAGCAATAAGAGCAGCTCCATCTGGCTGGCCCAGTCCTGGTCTCCTTCCCTTTAAGGCTGCACAGAGTTTTAAAAATTGTTTCTAACATGGCATCTATGCCAGGTACAGTGAGGTACAGAGTTACAATATTCACTGTTTTGTCTAACAGATGCTTCTTAAGTATATGTGCTATGTGCTTGGACACTCACAGACTACTAAGGTGCCCACGTACAGCCACCACTTGACACCGTGGCAGGTACAGGAAGACAAATGTGAAGTGCAATAGGAATGCAGGGGAGGGAGGGTGCCAGACAGCCCAGGGGAGTCTGGAAAAGCTTCTCAGAGAAATCCAGATGGATCTCCCACACGCTTCCAGGGGACGTCTGGAGAAGGTGTTCCAGGTAAGAGGGTCACCTGTGCCAAGGCTCCAAGGGCAGGTGTGTGTGAAGGAACAGCTGGAGTCTTGTTTCATATTCAAGTAGAGATAAAGGTGAAGGGATTGACTTTCTTTTTCAGGTTCAACAACAGAACTTTTTTCCCCTGTGGACCTCAGTCAGGTCATTGTCAATTTGAACAGATCCCTGCCCAGGCAGCAGTACTGGCTTTTCAAACACCTGTTTTCAGCTCAGCAGGCAAACCTCTGGTGCCTTTCTCGTAAGTATCTTTAGATTGGACCCTTCAGCTTTCAGACTCTGGGGTTGGGTATCACAGCATAGTTCAACTCCAGAGATACAGATAAGATAGATCTCAGTGCTGTAGTTCAGGAATCACTGCGTTCTTAAAGGTAAATAGGATCCAATCCCTGTCTTTCAGAAGCTCACATTGTAGTCAGTCTCTGCTCTGCTCCCAGAACCTATCAACCTATTATCAGTCCATCTCCGCAACCATGCATCCATCCATGCATTCATCCATCTATCCTCCATCCATCCTCCCTCCCTTCATCCATCCTCCCTTCCTCCCTCCATCCATCCAATACCCTCTCTCCCTCCATGCATCTATCTATCCTCCATCCATCCTCTCTCCATCCCTCCCTCCATCCCTCTCTCCATCCGTCCTCCCTCCCTCCATCCATCCATGTATCCCTCCATCTATCCTCCATCCATCTGATGAGCTATTGAATACACATGTTATTCTAAGCCCTGTGCTTGATCTTAGGTATAAAAGACAAAAAGAATCAGCCATGATTTTTCCCTCAAGGTGCTCACACATACCTCTGTCAGTGACTGATGTGCCAACAGGACAAGAAAATCACTCACAAACTTCACAAGTTCTCTGGTTTACAGATCTTGCCTCTGATGTGGTCATTAGTAGATGCAGTAGAATGTTATCCTTTCGCACCTGTATTGCTGAGTTTAAGGTCTCCGTTTATTTCCACTTCTACTCTGCCTTTATTAAGGGCCAAACAGCCCCTTCCCAGGCAATAGAATCCCAGACTAGACAATTACTGGGCATCTGCCCTAAGAAGAGCTTCTGCCAGGCATTTTCTCCCAGTGGATCCCATAAAGGTAATTCTCACCTATGAGCCTCCTGAGATCTGAGAACCAACTGTGCTCTTGCTGCAGGCTGCTCCCAGGAGCCCTTTTTCTGTCGGCTTGCAGAGGTAACAGAGAGTGAGTCCTTGTACTTTACCTGCTCCCTCTACCCGGAGGCCCAGGTGTGTGATGATGTCCTGGAGTCTAGTGCCCAGGGCTGCAGCCTGGTCCTGCCACGGCAGCCGGGGACCCTGTTCCAGAAGAAAGGTGAGTCCGCAGGTGCCTGTGCATGCTGGGTTTCTAGTGGGAGGCTGGATTTGTAGTTTCACAAACAGCCAGGTTTATTTTTCCTTCTTTCAAATGCACTCAGAAGTCAACTCTGGAGACTTCTGCTCTAGAGCCTCATTCATAGAGAGAGCTGCGACTGGTGTGCTGGTCACCTAGAGGCCCATAAGCTTGTGTGGTCCTAGCCTCTGTGACTGTAACACCATCAAAGTCGGGGTTTCTCATCAAGAGCACTAAGGACACTATAGTTTGCGTTCCTCTTTTTACCCTGTACTGTCTGTCGTTCCCCCAGATGTTGCTGCCCTTAGCATCCCTTCTATCTTCTTTTCTGGAGGCTCTTACCAAGTACCTGGTGGCCCTAGGTTTTCCACTCAAATGTACGTCAAACCCACAAGGCCAGAGTGAAGCTTTGACTGTTTGGTGAAAGTTTGCTGGCTTTAGAACAACCTACTGGGCCATGCTTTGGGCAGTCCCTCATGTCCATATTTTTAAATCCTTGCTCTAGAGGAATCTTGCAATACCTGCTACAGCATATACCTGGCTGCCAGTGATTTGGACACCAAATCAGGTTAGAGAAGGTAGGGAGCCTCAGTATGGAGACTGACTGGAAAAGGACCCTTCTTTCAATGCAGTGTGCATCCCGTCCACTCTCCAGGGCACCCAGAGACCCTGTCTTTTGTCTTCTCTAGGAATAAGCCTTCAATATTCTTCCCTGGTGGGAGCCAGCTCTTGTCAGTTGGGGAAACACAGAAGGCACCTGGATGCCTCATTCTTCTGAAGGAGATTCTCAGCCCATCCACCATGTAGGCTTCTTTCTCCCTTCAGGGCTGCGGATGCTTGAACCTTTAGAGAGCCAGAGGCACATGGGCTTGCTTCTTGGTTCTCCCCACAGAAAGTGGAGTCTGCCTTCTTAAGTCTATGGAACCAAGTTTTAATCCTCTGTGTGCTTTCCAACTCCACAAAGTGTGTAACTATATCCCCTCTTCTATTCCCTCCATCGTGATGTGCTTATGCCTTCACAAGAATTCCAGCTGTCATTTCAGGGAGATTTGGGGTGGGAGTGAGAGTCATTGTGTGAATTCAAGGTGCCATCATTAATGAAAGCTTTTGGTCTGGTTTCTACTCATTGGTTATCACGCATTCACAGGTATAATAAGTTTCTCTCCAAGTGATAACACTTCTTTCTTCTTCTGTGCAGTTGTCCTGAACAACAAAGTGAAGAACTTTTACACTCGTCTGCCATTCCGGAAGCTGGCAGGGATTTCCATTAGAAACAAAGTGCCCATGTTTGAAAAATCCATTTCCAATGGGTAAGCAACCTCTGTGCTCCCATTTATATGTATTATTAAAGCTCTTTTGCCTCCATGAGAAGGGTGAAACCATAGCTGTTAAAGGCAAAAGTCTAATACTAACTGCACAGCCCAAAGCTAAGTGGAAAAAATATAATAAGGAGGTAGTCATACCAAAAATCTGGGCTAAGACAAGTTGTTGATATTAAATACCAAAGTTAGCTCTTAACTTTTAGTCAGATGATGGAAAAGAGATACATTGGGCTATGTCTTGTCAATTAATAAAAGTTATCAAGCATAGCAATGAACCTGGTCCTCAGAACCTAATGGTACTGTGTATTTAGAATCTGGAGAGCAAGCAGAACTTTTCACAGAACCCTAGGCTTGCAAGGACTTTTTGTTCCATCATTGTTTCAAAAAATTTATTTTATTGTCTATGTGGTTAATGGTTTAGTTGTTCTAATTGAAAGTGAGGTTTTGCTCAGTACAGTCCATGGATCTCACCCATCAGAATCACCAGGGGGGATGGTTATCAACTACTTTCCTGGGGCTTATCCTGGGCCACTAACTCAGGCTTCCTAGGATGGAGCTCAAGAACTGGAATTTTAAGGAATTTTTAGGAAGATTCCCAATGACTCTTTTGATTTTTTTTATTAGTATGTGTTTGCAGTACATGAAGTTTACACTCAACTTAAGGAGCGGAACATATATATACATACCACAGCTTGATTCTTTTTCATCTCCTTACCCTTCCTACCTCCTCATTCCTTCCATCTCTTTCCCCATTTTTATTATTATTGTCTTTAGTTCATGTTTATGACATAGCATTTACATTCATTGTGGGCATTTGGTACACATACTCAGCACATTGTAAATCTTTTTACTTATTGATCGATGAACTATTGAGCTATGAACTATATATAGCTGGAATTTAGGATCTTCTTTTGAAAATAGAGATAAAAGAATGAGTCAGGCTAGTTTGTCTTGAGGCCCAGATGGACATCACTCATGCTGACAGAAGGGTAGAACAAGGGATCAGCCTGACCTCAGTGCTGGGATAGGAGCTGGGAGAATGGAGCTGGGGTAGCCCAACGCAGGGATGTGTGGCTAGCTGGGAAAGCCAGTGGTCCAAGCTGAGGCTCAGCAATGTAATTCCGAGAAAGGAAAAGGAAGTAGCAGGTGACAGATGGGCAGGGACTTGGAAAGGAAAAGGAGAGGTGGTTCCTTGGTGTCAGAGAAGAGATGTAGCCGGCATTGCCCAGCAGATGAAACCTTCAAACATTGGGATGTGCCTCGGTTCATGGAAAACCAACAGTAAGAATGTGGCGGGGTCCAAAACCAGAAAAAGGCAAAGAGGCTGAGTAAGTTCTTAGGAATCAGGTTGGGACACATGGTCAGGACAGGAGGAACTTAGAACCAAGCTCCAAAACCCTGGTTTGAAGCCACTAAGTTCCTCTTACCATTGCTGGTTCCAGAAAGTGACAGGTGGGTCTGGTAGCTACACTAGGTAGATAAGTGAGGTAGGCACTGGGGAGATAGCCTAGTGGGATGAGCCAGGCAACAGACACATCTTCCTAGAATTTGAGTAGCTTATGTAGCAGAGTACAAGGGGAAGCCAAGGAGATGCAGGCTCAGCTCTTTGTTGCTTAAACAGGCCCCTGGTGGGTCACCCTGACTGTAGGGATGCCTTTTCTGCTGTTTCTTCCTTTTCCCTGGTCCAAAGCTAAGACTTCCTTCTTATCTGAAAGGATTGTAGGAGCAATTCAGAGTCCTGGGTTAGCTTGACTTGGAGACTGGAGTGTAACTGACACAGAATATATGCTTGATGAATGAATGAGTGCATGAACAAAGGATGTCAAAACAGCATTCTCTAGAAAGGAGAACTTTGCTTTCATAAAGACTCTCAAGGGCTGGGGATTTAGCTCAGCGGCAAAGCATCTGCCTGGCAAGTGCAAGGTCGTGAGTTCAATTCCTGGTACTGGAATAAAACACAAAAAACAAAAAACAGAACAAAAAAAAATTTATAAAAAAAAAAAATAAAAAAAAAAAAGACTCTCAAAGCTAGGAATCCACCATACACATTGACCAAAGCACCCACACTTTAGGTAGTTACAAAGAAAGCTGACCTCCAAAAGTAATATTGATGACTGCTCAGCCCACTAAGTAGGTGCTGGGCCACCCAGAAGCCCTCAGACCTGCCCTTTCTCTTCTGATGCTAGGTTCTTCGAATGTGAACGACTGTGTGATTTGGACCTGTGCTGCGTCGGTTTCGGATTTCTAAATGTGTCCCAGTTAAAAGGTATTAAGAATAATAAGTCCTCCCCTATACACAGCACTCTAGAGACCAGAAAACACATTCATACTTAGGACCTCTTTTCATCCTCAGAATCTTCAAGTGAGTGGAAAGGGGGATCCTCATTCATAAACCGGGGCTTCGAAGTGTCAGGGGCTCATCAGTGTGACAGCTGGATGTGACTCCCAACCAGGGGCCTGTTGACCTTACACAGACGCATCTGCATGACCCATTTAGCCTTCCTCTCTTTCATACTTTGCTGAGCAGTTTTCAGCTCATCTTTTAGCACTCTGGTCAGGTGGTTTTGTGGGGTGGACTTTGGACACATCCATATGACCTGCATTTAAAATTTGGTTCAGGGTCTGAGCGTTGGTGTGTAAGTCAGTTGCTTGCTGGGCATAAAGCCCTAAGTTTGAACCTCAAGACCAAAACAGGCAAAACAAAACAGAAAAAATAAATCAAAACAAAAACAAAAACAGACAAACAAACTTTGTGCAGTAACTTTCTGGTGATAGGATTCTAGATGAGGCACATATTTTCTCCCCAAGGCTTAGTTCCACCCATAGGTAGGAATACATGTTGCCTTCCTCTTTGGGTCCTGTGAGGACCAAGTGAAGTGATGCAGAGTCTGACACAATAGCCAGGTGCTCAGTCAGAACCAGATGCCTCCATCCCTGAGCCCCTAGGCCAAAGTCTCCTCACACAAATGTACCAGGTCTGCATCAGAGGCAAGATTCTCCCAGAGGACAGGGTGAGCATCATTTGTCTGCTGAACACTGATTTGTAGGACTTCCCTCATTAATTTATAATCTCCTGTTTTGCTCACCATCCTGGTCTTGGCTATGTGTTCTGCAGGAGGAGAAGTGATGTGTCTGACTCTGAGCAGCCTGGGAGTTCAGACATGCAGTGAGGAAGGTGGAGGAGCCTGGCACATCTTGGACTGTGACTCTCCTGACACGGAAGTCCGCACCTACCCCTTTGGATGGTACCAGAAGCCTAGTAAGTAACTGATTCCTAGCAGCTCTGTTAAACTGTGTCCCAGCCATGCATCAGGACAGTTTCCTCAGATTGGGGAGCACATGGATCAGAATTCACTGAATGCAAGCAACAGATACTGATTCTCTTTACCGCAAGCAGAAATTAATTGGGGAGTCCAATCATTGTCTCAAAGGAAAGATGACCACCTAGATCTCAGGAAAGATAGAAAGAAAGCAGGCTTTACAGATACATTTAAGAAGCACAAGTGGCCAAATCCATTGGTGGACCACAGTTGTCACTGGTCTGCTCCAGAGGGGCCACTTGTATTCAAGCTTTAATTCAAGCAACGAGTTTGGTACAGCTTGAGCTGAATCTACCTACTGCCAGAAGGAGGGTTAGATGTTTGAGAGATGGTGCCAACAAGCCTGGATGCACTGGGGAAAGGGAGGTTACATGGGTAAGATCTTGTTGCCCAACAGGCCAAATGGACAGACGTCCACTCTGCCATCTGACCCTAATTAGGGGAATTAATCAGAACAGTGTGGCATGTAGCAATCTTAGGGAAGGAAGGGGTGACAATGCTTGTGTTTGACAGTGCTCACGCAGTTGGAGCTTCAGCAACAAGGCGGAGTTGGCCCAATATGGGTCCTTAAGGCACGTGTACCGAAGGCATGTAAGGCATGTGTCCTGGCACCTTGTTGGAGCTCAGTTTGAAATTGGTGCAGGAATGAGTGAATGGAGACACCACTGGACTCACTTGAGTTTGTCTTCAGGGAAGTCATGACGCTTCTCTGTTTCTCCATCAGTGAAACAGGTGAACAAGACTCACTGCAGTGTCATCGCCTCTCACGTTCTGGGTGCGTGTGGTAGGCGTGGACCTGCCGACCCATGTGTGGGTGGAGGAAAAGTGGAGGAACTAGACATCTCCCCGTGCCCCAGAATCAAACTCACAAACCTGTCCCAAGCCCCGTAAGACCGAAAACCCTGTCTTAGGAAGAATCACACAGACAGGCTGAGCAGACTGTCGGTCTCTCCAAACATCTCTTTGGTGTTCACTGCTCGCTTTCAGAGTAAATCTGAAATGGCCCTGGCCCTTCCTGGCACTTCTGTAGAAGTAGGAACCAAAGGTTTTCTGATTTGAAAGCAGTCTTAGAGATCCATAACTGATCTCCATGTACTTCACACTTCCCGGCCCATAGCAGGCAGTGAGAAAGAACTGGAACTTCTCAGTGCTTTCTAGGTGTCAGACACATATGAGAACTACCTGGGCTACCTCACTTCATATCCAGAGAACTCCTATGAGCAGACATAGTTACGTCCACTTTAATATGCAAAGTGTGTGCCATAAAGTGTTAGAGGTGCTTGACTCAAACCACACAGCTAGTATGAAGTAGAGTCAAATTGCAAGCCCAGATCTGATGGCCGCAAGTTCCCCTCATCCCTTTTAGAATGTCATCCCATGGCAGGCCTTCAAGTGAGTGGATAATAGAAATTCCAGATGTCTTGTCTGGCTGGTTTCCTCCAACTCAGTTTGCTAACTAGAAACGGACTAATCAACTGAAGAAGAAGACTAGGAAGCCGGCAAGCCAGCCCCCTTGCGGTTTGGCCTCCAGGGTTGGAACTGGAAGGTATAGCTTGGACTCCCAGGCAGCATCTGTCCTTGACCTTGCTCCTGACCCTGTGCATTCCTCAAGTCCATGGTGGACTTTTCTTTTTTGGAGTTAATTCTTTCCAGGCTGAATTGAATATTCCTGCTGATATCTACCTTCAGTAGCCTGTGACTTGATTTGAATTCCTTCTATTGACTTTTTCTTTTATGTCAACATCTTGAATTATTTTAGAAAAGATGTCAGAGTGGTGTAATGAAATATCCCCACCATCCATATACACCAGTCTCCTGGACTCACCATACAGGGGCAGGGAGGAAAAATGCTTTCCTAGGACTTCTAGCCCTCGCGGACACCAGAGGCCAGCTCTGAGCCTCCTGCCTGCCTGTCTGTCTGTCTGTCCTCTTACCTCCTCACCCCACCAGAGTCTGAAAAATGTCCTTTTCTATCTTCAACTGACTCATGGAAGAGTTGGGTAAAAAGTTTAAGCAGGAATTCATGTGTTCAGAAATTTAATGGAAATCAGACCAGAGTGTTACAACATCTTGACAGGAGTTGGCAAGGAAAAGAACCCAAGGTGCTTCTTATCCCGACTTGCTCCAGCTGTTTGCTTCTTTTTATCTGAGTGCCAGACCACTAGGGCTTCCAACGTGTGCTCCCTGGGGTCAGGCTGGAGGCTCAGGAGTTTGGACTGGAAACTACAGGGCAGGGAGTTAGAATTCAGAGAGGTGTTCTCCCATTTAACCAACATGGCCCGACACCAAACACCAACCAGATCTGGAAGCTTCCATTCACTGGGCTTTCACAGTGTGCAGATGCCAAGCCCTTTGCAAGCATGATCTCCTTTAAACCCCACACCCTGTCACATGAGGAGCTAGAAGCCCAGGGAAGTTACTTCACTTGCCCAATATCACATGGCAGGCAAATGAGAGTTAGGTTGGGACAGAGGCCTTTCTGACTTAAGTCACTTGTTATACAGCTGAGTGTGGAAGAGTCATGATTCCTGTCCTCTAGGCACCGACAGTCTAAGGAGGAGCTACAGTCTCTAAAGTAAATAACCCAACCTTAAGTAAGCAACTCATCCTTGTTATGAGTCTCTCATAACATAGGGTAGAAGCTTGAAAACTTTGTTGAGTGTTTATAGTGGGTCACATACTAGCCTGAACATTGAGAAATGGGAAAGTAATAATGTATAGGGTTTTTTAGATACAACCTAGATAACAGGACACAAGCATATAGGAGTAACTGTAACAGAACTTACTTAGGGAAATTGGCCTAATAAATAAGACTATTCCCCCAGTTGGGTCATGTTGACCACTACAAAACCATCTTTTGATTCATGATATATTTTGAGCCAAAGCATTTTCCCTAGCTGGGTTCTGCATATCATACAGTCTTAGATCTTCTTTTCTTCTGTAGACAAAACCACATCAGTATTCTTATGGGTCATCCTAACACATAGACGACATCACTGTTACCGTTTTCCCTCATCCTTGTCTTTGTATTAGCCAATCACGTAACGGTATGGAATGGTCTTATGGGGAAAGTAAAGGTGCTTAGAAGGGGAGTCCCTGGGCCTTAGCCCTGAAGGGTGGGCAGGATTCCAAGTTACCTCTCATTCAGCACTCACACATAACACATAAGCTTTACCAAGCAATTCTACTGAAGAATATTGATAATGGTCTTTGGGCGTGTTTGACCTGGTCTGATTATCGAGCGTATGAACACTCTATCTTGTGGTGACTATGAGCCATTGATGCTGAATCCCCTGAGGCTGAGGAGCAGACAGTAGCCTTCCCTAAGTTCATACTGTGTGCTGAATGCCAGGGAGCACGAGGGGAAGTTCTTACTGCCCATAGCGGATGGCCTGGTTAAGGGGGCAGATGTGAAAGCAAAGCCCTTTTCTTCAGCACTTGCAGGATGGCAGACACAGAATGCACTTTCCTTGCATCAGTTTCACCCTCTCAGAGGTGAGTGCTCTTCCCATCCCACGCAGAGGAGACAGTCATCATCTCTGTAGCCAGGGAATCACAGTGATGTGACTGGACACCCTGGAGGCAGAGGAGGTGCCTTCAGAGGTTGAAAGGGGATAAAAGAATGTCATTCTGCAGGAACTATGCCAACCTGCTGAAGTTGTCACCAGACAGTGTCCGAGGAGATCCCCTTAGGGAGGAGAAGGGGATTTGAACACTTTCTGAGCAGGTCTTTGACATCTTGTTTCCGAAAAGCACTTTAGAATGTCAATGACAGCCACAGGCTGATTTATTAGGTAGAATTAGAAAGTAAGAGAAAACAGGAAAGACTTCAGTTCATGAGGCTGAAGGGGATACAGCTCTGATGGGGAAGATCAGATTGGTCCATTAACAAAGCAAAGAGACCAACTTTTACAGCGGGACTGAACTGGGCTAGGGTTTGCTGGATCATTTTCTGAGCTCAGGGTTGACAAGATAGCTTTTGAGAGGTCATTATTGCTTGACACAGAAATCTGGTCCCCAAGAAATAAGTGTTTCTGCTTGGGGCAGTCTCAGTTTTGCATAGGCTTTGCTGGAACCTAAGGTGACTATATTTAGGACAATGGCTGGAGCTTTTTAAACATCTATTGGTAGTTAAATGACCCTGTAAGTTGCTTATCTGAAAGTCCTCAGTTTTGAAGGGGGATGATAGGTTATTTCTAGTTTTTAGGCAGACATTCCCTGAATGAGTACCATGACTTGTGTGCAAAGCTGAGAATGCATCTGATCCAAAATTACTCATTGGGCATCTGTAGACCCAAGTGAATGTCACCTTTTTTAAGTCCCTGAATGCCTCAGAAACAAACACAAATAGAACTTTTAATGTGTCTTCTGTTAAGGGCCCAGGAGTACACCTGCCTTTTCCCCCTTGGTGGTCTCTGACTGTCTCAAAATGACTGCAGGGCAGAACTGGCCTGAGTGAAAGGACAGATGTTAAAGAGCAGCCTGTGGTAGACCCTGGGTTACAAGAATGAGGGAAGCATCTTCCTGACTCTGGAGCTTCATGCCTCAGCAGACAAGTCTACACACCAGCCATTGCAACCTTTGTCCCATGACTGTGTTCATAGAGAAGTGCATGAGTCTTCTAAGGTCCAGGAGGCAAAGACACAAACACAGAACAAGAGGGACCCCCCAAAAAAATCTTCAGTGATGAATTCTGAAGTTAGTGTTCCCAGGTGAACAGAAAGTTCCATGTATCTTAGCACAGAACTGCAGAGGGTCGGGCTAAACAGTTGTGAATGCTAAACAGACAGGACGGATAGGTTCTCGAAGCTCAGAGGATCTGGGTGAGCGTGTGGGGAAGGGAACAAACTGCTGCTCTATAGTCAAGCAGTGTGAGTCCAGGCTTCCTGGAAGGGGTGAGCTGCAGGTACTTGTTCTCTTTACTTTCGAGGAGAATCAGAACTGTCTCTCCTCTTTGCAGCTATATGTGTCTTGCAAGTGGGGCAGGGCCTTTGCTTTGCTCAGAGTCCTATAAAACTTCTAAGAAAGCAGTCAAAGCCACACAGTTTCTCTCTCCTGAGAAGAAAGGAGAAGATGATTAGTATCCACACATCACCGTGTATGGGGGGTGGGGTATTTTCTCATTTCATCTTTTTTATCATTTTATTGTTTATTATTTTAAAAATTAAAAAAAAACAACAGTGAAGATAAAATCAAAATAACACAGATAAAACAAAAAAGATACATGACCTCAAAACAAAATGATAGGAATTCACAATGGTTGCTACACTACATACTGTTATCTTTAATGAAGTTGCTCAGTCCACCAGATGTAAGAATGTAAATTGATCAATCAATCAAAGACAGTAACAAGTAAGAAAAAAAAAAACATTGGAAATGATACAAAACTTCACCGTACAAGATGGTAGGAGTTCAACAATTGTTCTTATACTGCATATTGTTGTTTTCAGATCAGTCATTCTGATTACCAGATTCAAATGTGCAAAACTGGTCAAGAAAAAAGAAAATTTTAAGCACTGACCGTTCCTTTCAATAAACCACAGACATCAGCAATACACCCATTCCAGCTATCCTTATATATATGTATAAATTTTGTTTTTCATTAAAAAAACCAAAATAACAAAAACAAATACAGAAAACAGAACAGCACAGGGAACAATAAAAATGAAACAGAATTTCAAAACATGGTGATAGGATATTAACAATGGTTGTTATATTACATAATGTCATCTTCAAAATGGTTGCACACACAACCAGATATAGGCATGCAAGATTGATGAAACTATTACACATTAACAGTTCCATTCAATAAACCAACAGATATTAGTAGTACAATTATCCTACCTATCCTGTGTATACATATGTATTTTTTCCTCTTCTTTCTTTTTCCTCTCCCTTCCTTCACTTTATTCTTTTTTGGTTGTTGTTTTGTTTTGTTTTTTGTTTTTGTTTGTTTTTTTCTCCAGTACCGGGAACCGAACTCAAGACCTTGCGCTTGCCAGGCAGGCGCTTTGCTGCTGAGCTAAATCCCCAGCCCCCGACTTTATTCTTTTAAAAAAGTTTTAGCTGTTTAATGACAGTTGCATATATGATTACTTTATCCTTGCATGTTCTCAATACTTTCTCCTTATACTTGCCCTTTTTCTTTCTTGTGGGAAAGATTTGGCTTTCTACAGAAGGATCTTTTTTTTTCAGGCTTTGTCCAAAATTTAGCCTGGTGATAACCATCTTGCTGGGGTCAATGCACATGTGGACAGCTGTGCTGTTTCCCTTTTCCCACTGCAACTGTTCAAAGTTGATGACATACTTCCTCTGTAAACCTGGATGACTTGGCCAGTCTGCTGAGTTTTATAACAACCTTGTACAACCCGAGCCTCCTCATCCTTTCAAATGGGTATAGACTGTGTGTTATGCTTGTGCCTTAGATCTTTGGTATGAGAGGAAGACATGATCTTCCTGTGGATGTGGAAGGTACGCTGAACGCTTTTGCAGCTTTTCCATCTAAAGCATGAACAGATTGAACTTCGTTTTGGCTGCTGTAGCGTTAGCGTTGGCCACAAAACTGAAGCAGTCTACCTCCCTTCATTCTTAGATCATCCTCATTCTGCCAGTGCCACAACTGGTTACCAAAAAGGTTAGCAGAGTCACTGCTTCTTTGGAATATTGAATTCAAATTCAGGTCTGTCTGCCTCCGAAGTCCATGTGTCCTTATGTCACGAGGCCTACCATTAATAGCTGTCATTGACTGAGCTCTTCTGCATGGCATAGTGCTAAATACCATACCTTATATCATCTCCTGTGGTCCCATAGTCCTTGGTGAGGTAGGCAGCACTGTGCCCATTGTGCAGATGTGGAAATGAGGTTGGAAAGGCTAAGTGCTTTGCCCAGTTTACAGAGCCAGTAAGGGGTGATAATGGGCATTTGCAGGGTTTGCTGTGTGTTTCTGGCTTCCTGCTCTGGGGTATGATGGGCCATGCCTCTTCATCTTGACCAGTGGACTGGCCAATGACCTGTGAGTGAGTGGTGTGTGTCGCTTCTCCACAAAAGCTGTCAGAATAAGACTGAAATTCACTGCATCTTTGTTGGCCTGAGTAGCAAAGGGAAAGCCTTGGGGCAAGATAGGGCCTTTCCTGGCCTAAGCCTTGAGGAAGCCATCTGTCACTCCCTGCTTTAGGATAGGATGCAGAAGAGGGAGCCCCATGCTGCTGTCAGCCACTGAGTTGTGAGGCTGGTTGTCACCTCACCTCAGTAAAACATAGCACAACCTGACTGGCATGGTATGATGCTGCCCATCTGTCTACTGAGAGTCTGACTTCCTCCCGCCATCCTGTCCTGGGCTGTGCTGAAATCTTCAGGGCGCAGTTATTTGGACTTGTGAAAATGAGCTAAAAGGCTGTATTTTCTTCTTTCTAGTTGCTCTGAGCGACGTCCCCAGTTTCTGCCCTCCAGCTGTTCCCCCTGCCTTCACCACAAAGGGTAAGTGCATCATCTTCTCACCTCTCTCAGCAGGGTACCAGCTTCTTTTCCATCTTCCCCAGTGCTCTCACATTCACATGTCCTAATGGTGCACACATGTCGGTGGGGAGGTCACATGCCAACCACACACACATGCTGCAGACAGGAGGCCACTCCTGTGGTTTCCACATGTGATACAGCTAAGCAGGTCACAGTGGGAGTGAGCCCAGTTCTCCCCATCCCATTATAGGGATTGCTTCACTTACCAGCGCGGGCTAGACTTGCCAGTACTGGGGCAATGTCCGCACGGTGGTGTTGGTGGCCAAGAAGTAAGGGGAAGCAACTCTGCATTAGAATGCAGCAACTGGGGCCCCTGGTTACTAGGCACAGAGGGTGAGATTGTGGCTGAAGCACTGCCCACATACCCAGGAACCCAGAGCCCAGAGCCTGGGGCGTGGCTGTCCTCCCTCCTACACACTGCCACAGCACTCAGGCCATCACCCAGACATGCTCTGAATAGCTGCAAGGCTGTAAGGGTGTGGTAGTGTGGAAGCAGGGGGCCAGCCCGTGTACTGGGAAGGGCAGTGTGGAGGCTACAAGGAAGTCCAGGACTCATTGTACCATTCTCTCTTCTGCCTCTGTCTATCAGGACATGGTAGGCGTAGCCTGGGCTCCAGGCACTGCTCAGCCCAGAGACCACGTTACTTTAATTCCTGACCTGTGATATGATATGCAAGGGGGCCCAGACACCCGTCATTATGGCCTTACCACAGAACTGAACATAGCTTGTGGAGGAAGGAGTTATTTAACACCAAGGCTATGACTCACAGTCTAAAAATGTCCTCAGCCCATGTTATCCATTTGCTTTGCACACAGTTAAAATACCTTACTTTAGAGGTCATGTGTACAGCACCTGTATGATGTTTTCCCAGAGCATCCTACACAGCATGTGTCTGCAGAGCACTTTACACATGTGTCCTGGTGCTGTTTGCTGAGATATCCTAAAGAAGGACATTTGTCACCATTAGTATGTTGCAACTGGTAGAGCTGTGGCTTAGAGACAGGTTAGGACTCTTTTGGTCTAAGGGATACTACATGTCTGAGCCAGACTTTGGCCAGAATTGGTTATTGGTTCTGTTTTATCAAAGTCATATATATATAGTCATGTGTGGTCTCGGGCGGGTCACCAGGCTCATGGATGCCCTTGTGCCACAAGCCAGGGGGCTTCCAAGGCCCTGGAACTGCAGTGAACAGCTAATACTGCTTCTGCACATGCATTTGGGTCTCAGAAGTTCTGCAGTTTGCCAAGCTGCCCAAGATTATACACTATAACCCATGGGAGAGTTCAGTTGCTCCTAGGAAACCAATTCTCAGGCTGCCTCCAGGTAGCCTTTGTACCAGGGACGTTTGGGTTGGCAGGTCTTGATAGAAAGCAGAGAGTAATCAGGCTCAAGCAGAGCCTCCAACTGTCCACTCGGTGTTTTGCTTGTGAGGAACTTATAATTTTTTATGGAGATGTTGAGGGGGTAGAAATCCATGTAATTTTCTCTTAGTTATAAATTCCTCTAATAGAGTCTTTGAAGTTGGCAGCCTAAGGTATGATTACAAGTTGGTGAACACACAAGCGCATGACCTCACAGATGTGGGACCATTGCCGGTGTCATTAGAGACTTCTGCTCCAGTGGGCCACTGAAGAAAGCAGCTGGGAGACAGCAGTGGAATTATGGAAAGGAGGCAGCTGTGGCAGTGTCGGGACGCGTGGGGGTAGTTTGGGGCCTAACGCTTTGCCTCAGCTTTCACTGATTCTTCAGGACTTTTCATAATAGCACGTGAAAATGCCGCTAGTAATTGAAGTGACAGTAGAGTTATAGCTAGCATTTATTAAGTGTCACTGTCTGCTAAACAGGAATGAAATATCACTGTTTTTTTATAAACTGCCTAATCTGGGTATTTAATAATTAAGCTTCTTAATTAATTAAGGAGCAATGGATTCCAATTCGTTTTCTCATCTCTATAAGAGTAAATAGATGATTATTTGCATACCAGGAGACCTTGATAATTATCAAATAAACTAATTAGTTGGTTAGTCACAAGAGAAACAAAGGGTCATTGGTTTTATAGTATATTATTTCATGTTGTACCTTCAAGTTTATAGAACCCTTTCACTTAAACTACAAGAATAAGACTCAGAGCTGCCACATAGTGTGCCCAAGAGCTCAGCTATGAGTTCCATATTACATAAATCAAAACATCACATTGTACCAAAGAAATCACACGGCAATGAATGACACAAAGTTTTAGAGAAGAGGGTAGTGTTTTGGGAAGGAAGTGAAAGCAATTGGCATCATCTAGTCAATCCCTGCCCACTTGTGGGGTGACTCAGGCTGCTCCACTTGGATGCCTGCTCTTTGCTGCCCCATCCTCCTTCCCAGATCCTGCCCTCCTCTCTGCCTGTCCCCTCAGTAACTCTGTGGTTTGCAGTGGGACAGCATGACATGGGGCTATCCTGAGTTCAAATACTGACTGGCTGCTTGCCAGCTGTGTGGTTTTAGGCAAGCCAGTAGCCGTCTCTGAGCCTCATTTTCCTCTTCTGTGAATCAAGAATAATACTGTTCATCTCAGGAAAGAATTGTGAAACAGAATCAGACAATCTTCATATAAATTCTCAAGCACTCATGCCTGCCCAAGAGACAGTAGCATTTGTTGCTAGTGTATTTGGTCACAGAAGGAAGGGGCCACATGATGTTAGGGAGTCTCCAGGGCCATTGTTTCCCAGCGAATGCATAGGACAGGACCTCATCTCCAACAGCACAAAGGCTTAAAGCCTGTTGGTAAACTCTTCCACATTTCGTTGTCTTTACTGTATGCAAGTGTTGCCACGACTTATCCACTGCAATATGGCCAAGGCCAAGAAGACCTGCTGCTGTGCAGGCCTGGCCGGCCTGGCACTGGCTAGTAGAGGAGCTCCTGGACTATAGCGAGGTGGGTGGAAGGAGCATAGTCACTGTGAATGCTGCTGGGGTCTGAAGCCAGGTTCTGTGACACTGAGGGATCCTCTGTAACCTTGTGTTATGGGATCATGGGATGCCCCTGTGATCTTTCCTCCCAGATCCTCAGTATTCCCACTTACTATAAGGGGGATTGATATGAGTTACCATACATATCTCAAATTACGAACTAAACACACACCTGTTTCCACTTGTAACAATGGGTTTGGTCAGCCAGCAAGTTGGGGCACCCAGGACCAACTAGAAGGGTCTTAATGCAGCTGGAGACCTCAGTGGATACCCCTGATGACCACAGACTTGCCTGGGTCCTGATGATGCTAGGTGGAGGTGCTGTAATTGGATCTGGGTTTTCTAGGAGGCTACTGTGTGAGAATGACCGACGTGAGGCTGAGACTGGCAACAGGAAGGCTCCCCTGGGGTCTGCAGTGGTGACCAGAGTGAAATGGATGAGGCCGGAACAGTGTGGAGAAGAAAAGACCAGGCTCAGGCCAGCTTAGAAGGCAGATGTCACAGGAGGAGCTAGGACAAGGAGCAGCTCTAAATTTTCACCTGTTCTTCCTGGGTATCATCTTTTGCTGCCAAGTGTAGTCTGTATAGAAGGAGGCCGACAAACAGTTAGTGAATGAATAGATGAATGAAAAAGCAAATACATACCTAAATTAGTTAATTCAGAGGGTTCTCAAACTAGTGCCCCATTGAGGCAGACCATTACTTACATGGATGTAATTTTGGTCCCATTTCAAAGTAGCCTCGTGGTGAAGAGCCCACCTTTCATCCATGGCTGAGAGTTGTCTTGCTGTTGATTGAGTAAGGCATGCTGTTAGGAAAACGCCAGCACACAAACAAATGGCTCTCCCTTATGCCAATAGTAACCATTTGGAAAATATAATGGAAAAAAAATCCATTCCATTTTTTTTTTTTTTTTTTGGTTTTTCTCCGGTACCAGGAACCGAACTCACGACCTTGCGCTTGCCAGGCAGGCGCTTTTGCCGCTGAGCTAAATCCCCAGCCCTCCATTCCATTTTTAATGACAAGTATTAAACATCCTAAAATTTCAATGAACTAAACAAAGCAATATTTAACCTTTTGATCATTCCAGATAATAAGCCTGACAGACTTGACAAAATGGTTTTGAATTTCCTCCAAAAGAATAAATAGCCAAGAAAATGTTTTATAAAACATAGTAATGTGGGAAGACGTTTATCATCACATGGTAAAATACGTTGTAAGATGACTTTAGTTTAAGGAGTGTGGGGTGGAGCTAGAATTTACAAAAAGATGAATGAAAAAAGAGGATACACACTAGAGCAAATTCATTTATGTATAAGTATTGAACACATGATAGCAGAGGTTTCAAGTATATGAGATTATATTCTGAAATAAATGGCACTGGTATTTCAATCTATAAACTATGTTTAGAAAGGTAGGACAAAGCCCCAAATGAGATAAAGCAATAAACTATGCACTCAGCTTTTTAGAATGATGCCCTTTTAGGTGGGCTTGGAGACTGTCCCCTCCTTCATCTAGAGAGGAATCCAGCATTATATCAAACACCACTGACTAATTCGCTAAGCTAAGGCAGACTATGCCAACCAGATAAGGTGTGTTACAGATCACCTGTCTTTTTGTCTGTAAAACATGGACAATAGCTGTGCCCACCTTGTGGGGTGCTGTGATATTAAATGCGATAGTGTTGTGGGTTCCTGGGAAGTAAACAGCAAACTTATATGAAATGCTACCAGGGTCTTCCAGCCTTCATGCTTCATCCTGTTTTCTATCCATGAAGAGTTTTTTCTCAGAGTTGTCCTGAGCTGTGTGTGGATGCCCAGGGGATGGAGTTTATGCAACAGCAGAGTCTCATCCTGGGGTGTGTGCAGACCAGGTGCAGACGTGAGGGGTAGGTGGAAGACACGGTAGGGGATTAGCTCCAGGCCCTGGGACAGTGATGCAAAAGCCGGCTTTGACTTCAGAGATGAAAATCACTCTTTAATTATGGCACCTCCTCCAGACTTCAACCTAAACATGGACTGTGGTTGAAGTTCCCATTTTAGGACCATGATTGCCAGCTTTGGTCCTGAAACCCATCATCATTTTTCTCTAAAACTGCAGTGCCCTCACTATCTAAAAATATGCCACTCTATGATCATGTTGTGTAAAAGTGTCTGGCCTGACCCTGGAAATGGAACCTGTGGAAGGTGCCTCAGTGGATAGAAGCCCACAGTCACTTGCCATCTAGCTAGGTCCAAGAGCCAACAGACACTAACCCCAATCTGACGATGGTGCAGGATGGTGCAGGATGGTGCAGGATGGTGCAGGATGGTGCAGGATGGTGCAGGTTTGGGCTCCCTCTTCCTGAGCCTGGAGAAAATTGGTCACATTATTTGGTGACTTCTCTGGATGAATCTTTTCTATTTTTTTTTTTTTAATTTAAAACCTGCATGCTTGTGCTCCCCCATTCCTATGTTGAAATCAAGCCCCCAGGGAGACAATGTTAGGTGGTGGGGCCATGGGACAGGTTGGACCATGAGACCAGAGCCCTGACAAGGGCTTCAGTGTCCTTTTGAAAGAGACAGGGGAGAGGTCGATTGCTCTCTCAGCTGGGTGCCATGTGAGGACAGGGCAAGAAAGCAGCATTTGTGGCAGGAGGAGGCACCAGAACGCATCCACACCAGGACCTTGAATCTTTGCTTCCAGCAGTGGCCTGTGCCAATACAAACATGGGAAAAACTGTGTGCTGCTGTATTTACCATTCTAAATCTCACACAGGCACCCCAGTGCTACATGTTAAAGACAAGTCTGAGATAGAGATTCCAGGCTCTGCACACAGCTAAGAACATGGTACTATCAAAGGAAAAGCCTTCCATGCCTGGAGCTAATGTTTTAGAAAGTGCCTCAGAGACAGAGGGGACTCCAAGGGCCAGAGAGATCTCTGGTTGGGATCCAGAGGCTACCTCTAAATTTCCACCCTGCTCTCCTGCCCCAGGTTCTTGATAAACTCTTGTAAGTTCTCCATACTTCCAATTTCTCATTTGTGAGGGGAGGCATTGAGAGGGGAGGCTCTCCTTGATCCTACTTTGGGGTGCTGTGAAGAGCAAATGTGATGAGGTGGACATGGTTTATAGATTGTAAAGTGCTATGCTTAAGATTGCTATAGTGTTCTGCTAGGCCAGGGTAATGCCTGCACACTAACGTTTAGTAATAGATCAACTACCATGTTATGCTGAAAAAGAGAAATGGGAAGAAAGGAGGGAGGGAGGGAGAGAGGGAAGAAAGGGAGGGAAGAAGGAAGGGAGGGGAGAGCAGAAGGAAGGAAGAAAGGAAAGAAGGAAGGAAAGAAGGAAGGAAGGAAGGAAGGAAGGAAAGGAAGGAAGGAAAGAAGGAAAGAAGGAAAGAAGGAAAGAAGGAAGGAAGGAAGGAAGGAAGGAAGGAAGGAAGGAAGGAAGGAAGGAAGGAAGGGAGGTACATTTCTCCATCAGCCTTTATTCTCACTTCCCTGTCTCTCTGGGGCTCCACATCAGTACTCCAGGATGCTCAGGCAGCTTCTGCTGGGAGCAACAGCGTGGCCTCTTCAATGTGATCTGTGGACAGTGTAACACACACTGACCTAGATGTGCAGTGCTTCCTCAGAGCAGAACATTAACCCTGCTGCACGGACCTACCTCTGCCCTGTCAGAGTCACACAACCTGTCTACAGCCATGGCCTTGGTCCCATGGAAGCTGAATTCTGATAGAATTCTGAATTCTACCTCTCTCTACGTCACCCCTTAGGTTACCTCCCTCCATCTTCTTCCCTTGCACTCTGTGCTATGTGTAGGGCTTGCAAGGCAGCTTGGAACAGCCACCAAAGGCTGGGCATAGGTGCCATAGTTGGGACGAGAAAGCTCTGTTCTTACCTGTTGCTGAGGTGCCATGACCCAGGCAAGTCATCTATGTGTCTCTGTGCCCCATTACCTTCACCTTTAAAACAGTACATCTCAGCTGGGTCTTCCCAGGAGATACTCTGAGATGGGGCTTTGCATGCAGAGCACCCCAGGAACCAGCAGCTGTAAGTGGGGGCCAGGCCAGACAATGGAAGAGCCTCAGTGCAAGTCCAGCAAAGGCCCTGGGATTCCCTGGGGAGTGGAAGTGGGCTGCCTTTCAGAATCATCCATGTTGAGGTCAGAGGTTGGGCCTTGTTCATCGGCATGACTGGATTTTTGGATGCAGGCTGTCCCTGGATCAGGGATCCACCTCTTTCAGATCAAGGGTAATTCTTACAGGCCTTGGATGAAAACTACGAGCCACAAATTTCCTAATGACTGAGAAATGAGAGCCCCTGTTGGTGGGATCTGGGAAGCATGCCAGTATCCCCTGCAGGCCATGTAGGGAGGATGAAGAGACATGGTATCTAAAGAGACCTCAGCACAGTGCCAGGTGGGACCTGCTACATTGATTCCTACCATCATTACTTGATATGGCTATTGAATTGTTTCAGTTGTATCTCCATGGGTTCTTTGTCTTCTAGAATTTTCTCCCATTCCACTGCGAATTGCTTTATTTGTCTAGGTTTTTAAACTTTGCAGCCTCCTCCCCAGTGTAGCACAAAAATGTGGCTCATAGACAGAACTTAACTGGTTGTAGTATACAGAGACCTCAGATGCAGGTGATAAAGGCATTGGGTCATATAAGAATGGAAACCTGTAAAGAGTGCCCCGGGCTGCCTTTGTTAGCAGTGGGAACATTGCCTCTACTGTTTCCATTATGAACCAGGCCATAACTGTTTGGCTGTCCTTTGCATTCTCTCCTAGTTGCTCTGGACTCATGGCAGTCCCTGACTGTCTCCTCAGTGGCTATAGATCCATCCATGAGGGACTTTGACGTTGCCCACATCAGCACTACTGCCACCAACTTCTCAGCCACCCGTGACTTCTGCTTGCAGGGTAAGAGGAGTCCACATGCCAGGAAGAGTGCAGCAGGTCTCCTGCTGAGAGTGAGCAGAGCTGCTCAAGGTCCTGATTTCAGAGGCTTACAGACATTTGAGGATAAATAACATGGGAGTGTGCTTGGTAGGAACTGAGAGGAGGAGATCTGAGTGAGTCTCCTCACTGTCCCACTGCATAGCCCTTGCTGTGGTCAGGCTCATAGGCTAAGCTTAGGCCTGGAGTAAACTTGAATTTCAAGAGATTTTCTTCAATACAATTTGAAGAACTTTCTAATAGGCAAAGTTATCCAGAGATGCATAATTCCTCTAGAAAGTTTCTAATCATTGGTGTTCAAACAATAACTAGGTGGCCACTTGCTTGGAATGTTCTGCAAAGACTTTTTAGCTTCTAAAAGTGGCTAAATTCAGTTACCATTTACACCCTTCCACGATTCTGAAGCCCTCTAATATTCTATGAGTTCAATGAATCTCCCCTACAAGGTTGGATACTAGTATTCACAAAGCTATGTTTATCACTCAGACCAGGCCAGCACGTACAGAAGTACCAATTTTGTACTGCACAACTAGTTGGTGTCACCAGTGCCTGGATTTGTTTTTTTTTGGTTTTTCTCCAGTACCGGGAACCGAACTCATGACCTTGCGCTTGTCAGGCAGGCGCTTTTGCCGCTGAGCTAAATCCCCAGCCCTCAACGCCTGGATTTGAATGAGCACTCAAGCCTATACAACTTGCCCAATTAAACAATGCAGCAGTATTTTTAAAGGCATTCTTAGTACTGAATGCCATGAGATAGTTTAAGTGGATTGTCTAGCAATTAACTGGCAAGAGAGAGGGGATAGTCTCCAGTGGAACATGCACGAGTGTGGGGTGAGCAGGTATTGAAAACAGGGCAGAGGGAGACTAGGTGAAGAGAAAGGCAAGAGCTGGAACAAGGAGAGCCCATCTAGTACCACTTCAACCCGTACCTTTTGAGGAGCCACAGGAATATTTTCAGCAGGGAATGACAAGGGCCACTTATAAATTATACAAACAGTAAGAGTTGTGACTGTTGTGATGGAAAATAGATCAGTGAGGGCACCGGTTCTCCCCCAACCACTACCACCATGTTATTCTCAATCTTAGCACAGTGCACAGGGTTTATAGTAGGTGTTCAAATGAGTGATTTCACAGTGAATGGACAAATGGAAGGATGGAGAGATAGATGGAAGGATGGGTGCTTGGATGCACGGAGACATGATTGGATGGAAGGATAAATGGATGACACAGGACGATTCATGGAGGCATGCATGGTTGGATAGAAGGATGGATGGACCAACTGATTGATGGGCCAGTGGGTGAATAAAAGGATGGATGGGTAGATGGATGCATGCCTACATAGATTCATGCCTTTGTCATTATTTGGAAGGATGGTGGACGATATATAGAGTTCATGGGGACATGTTGAATAGGAGAATGGCTCCATGAGTGGATGGAAGAGAGGATGAATGACTATGCGGGTGGATGGACTCATACCATCATACGTAGTTGCATTAGTGAAGTTGACATCTGAGGTCACACCTCTCTGTCCTTCCTCTGTCCTGCAGAGTGTTTCCGTCACCAGGCTTGCATCACCACCACTCTGCAGACCAGGCCTGGGGCCGTGCGGTGTGTGTTCTACCCTGACACCCAGAGCTGCACACATAGCCTGCAAGGCCACAACTGCCGGCTCCTGCTCCATGAAGAGGCCACGCACATCTACCGCAAGCCTGGTGAGCCCCAGCCTGGCCTGGGTGGCCATCCCTGGGGACCTGAGGGAAGCTGCAGGACTGTCTGTATGGTGACTTGGTAGACAGTGGCTTTATTGATTCTTAAGAGGAAGTTAGCCAAATTACCTAAGGAAAGGTGGCCCTCAACTAGGATGGACTGAAGGAAAATAGGAAAAACTCCTTGTGTCACTTTTATTAATTTATTTCTTTAAGTTAGAGAAGCCGTTTTGGCCTTTGAGTTCCTTAGTATAATATAAAATAGGCCACTTTATTACTGCTTTTTAAGAGAATTCTTTCACTTACCATATTTCTTTTGGGCATTACATTAATCTTGTGAGGTGGCAGGATTTTAATTTTAATTGCTTTTATTTTTTATTTACTTAGTACATGTTTTCTGTACATAATGATTACGTTTGTTGTGGGAAGCTGGTTCATAGCAATACACATCTTAATTCTTGTTTTTTTTTTCTTTCCCTGACTCTCTCCCTCCCTGCTTGTTGCCTTCCCACTTTCAAAACCTCTATTTTCATCATTTTCTCCTTCAATTCTTTTTTCCATTCCCTTTCCCGTCACCCCCTGCCCCATGCCCCTTCTCTTGTTCCTTGATCCACTTGAGAAACATTCCCCCACTTATATTTATTTATTCTCTCTCTCCCTCCCTTCCTCCTTCCCTCCTGTCCTTCCTCCTTATGTACATGTTTCCCATATAAGAGAAACCATGTGATATTTAAGCTTCTGTCAGACTTATTTCATTTACTATTAAGTTCTCAAGTCGCATCCACTTACCTACAAATACCTTAAGTTTATTTTTCTTCATGGCAGAATAGTATTCCATTGTGTATAAGCATCACATTTTCTTTGTCCATTTGTCTCTTGATGGGCATATAGACTGCTTCCGAGATCTATCTATTAGAAATTGTGCTGCTATAAACATAGGTATGTATATACCCCTGTAATAGGATGATTTTAATTTTTTTGAAACAATACTTCAAACAGGAATAGCTGGATCAAATGGAATTTCTAAGTTTGATTTTCTGAGGATTCTCCACACAGTGGAGATTTCCCTAGTGGTTGTATTAGTTTACTTTCCCATCAACAATGTAGAAGTGTTCCTTTTTCTTCAAGTCTTTGCAGCATTTGTTATTATTTGATTTCTTGATGATAGCCATTCTTTCTGGTGTAGGATGGTGTCTCAGTGTTGTTTTAATTTGCATTTCTCTAATGGCTAGCAATGTTGAACATTTTTTTTCCTGTATTGTATTGGCCACATTGGGCATTTGTACTTCTCCTTCTTCTGAGAAGTGTCTATTCACATTGAATGCCCATTTTTTTTTTATTGGGCTTTTAATTTTGGGGAGGTGTAATTATTCTGAGGTCTTCATATCCTAGATGCTAGTTCTCTGAGGAAGAGCTGTCAAAAATCTTTTGCCATTCTGTGGATTGTCTCATCACTCTGCTGATTGTTTCTTTTGATATGCAAAAGCTTTTAAATTTTATATTATCTCATTTGTTGATCCTTGGTATTATTTCTTTTTTTTGTTTGTTTTTTGGTTTTTGTTTTTTTTTGGTTTTTCTCCGGTACTGGGAACCGAACTCACGACCTTGCGCTTGCCAGGCAGGCGCTTTGCCGCTGAGCTAAATCCCCAGCCCCAATCCTTGGTATTATTTCTTGTGCCATTGGGAATCTGTTCAGAAAATTCTTGCTTATCCCTGGTCTTCCAAGAGTTTTACCTATTTTATTTTCCAGCAGATTATTTCTGTTTTAACATTTATATCATTCAGACATTTTGATCATAGTTTAGCACATGGTGAGATAAATGGGTCTAGACTCAATTTTCTGCATATGGCTATCCTTTCCAAGCACCGTTTATTAATGAGGATGTCTTTCCTTCAGTGTATATTTTTGACCCCCTTGTCCAAGATCAAATAGTTGAATGTGTCTGGGGTTTTTCTACTTCTTCTCTTCTGTTCCATTTATCCTTATCTCTGTTTTTGTGCCAGTACCACGTTGTTTTAACACGTTCTCACTAGCTTGAACCAGCTGTGGTACATGCATGACTTTTACTGGGCAGCTGGTGTGACTGGTGGTACAAATGGACCTAACCATTTTTCGTTAGTCTTTTTACTAATAAAAATAATAAAAAGCAAGGCTTAGGGGTATAGCTCAGTGGCACAAACATCTGCCTGGCAAGCACAAGGTTCTGAGTTTGATTCCTGGCACCAAAAAAAAAAGCCACTTGATGAGACAATTGTACATATACCATTGATGGGCTAAGTCACTTAGCATACAAGTTGCAGCCATGATGTGAATGTGTTAAATGCAATAGCTTTGTAGTATAACTTCAAATCTGGGATTGTGATGCCTCCTACTATGCTCTTGTTGCCTAGGATTGTTTTGCTATGCTGGGTCGCTTCTAGTTCCATGTGAATTTTAGGATTGATTTCTATAGATTTGTGAGAAATGATATTGGCACTTTGATAGAAACTGTTAAATATATTTATCAGTTTTAGAAGTGTAGCCATTTTGACTACATTTGTTCTGCTTATTCAAGAACAAGGGATATCTTTCCATTTTCTGATGTCCTCTTTGATTTCATTGTTCAGAGTGACATAATTTTCATTGCAGAAGCCTTTCACTTCCTTAGTTAGGCTAATTCCTAAGTGTTTAATTTTTCATGATGCTCCTGTGAATGATATTGTTTTCTTTCTTTCTTTCTTTTTTTTTTTTTTTGGTATGGGGAATTGAACTCATGACCTCAAGCTTGCTAGGCAGGCACTGTGCCACTGAGCTACATCCCTGGCTCCTTATTTCTTACTCATATTAGTGTATAGGAATGCTATTGATGTTTGTCTGTTTACTTTGTATTCTGCTATGCTACTAAATTTGATTATTAACCCTAGACATCTTTTGGTGAAATTTTTTGGGTCTTCTATGTAGAGCATCATGTCATCTGCAAATAATGATACTTTGACTTCATCTTTTCCTGTATGTCTCCCTTTTATTTCTTTCTCTTGGTTAGTGTTTTGGAGACTATGTTGAATAAGAGTGGTGACAGTGGACACCCTTGTCTTGTTTCTGATTGTAAAAGGAAAATTTTTCCTCATTTAATATGATGTTTGAAGTAGGCTGGTCATAAATGGCTTTTATCAGATTGACATAGGTCCTTGTATAATTATTTTCTTCAGGGATATTTCTTTAAATCATGAATGGATGTTGGATTTAATCCAAGGCTTTTTCTGCATCTATTGAAGTGATAATATGAGTTTTGTCTTTGTTTCTGTTTAAGTAATAGATTATATTACTTGTATATATTAAACCATCCTTGCAGTGTTGGGATGAAGCCTAGTTTGTCGCAGAATAGGAACTTTTTGATGATTTCTTACATTCTGTTTGCCAGTATCTTGTTTAGGATTTTTGTATTTATGTTCATTAGAGAGATTGGCTTGTAGTTATCTTTTTTGTTTGCCCTTGTCTGATTTGAGGATGAAGGTAATGCTAGCTTCCCAGCATGACTTGGAAGTACTCATCCCTCTCAGTTTAATTAAAGACTTTGAGGAGTATTAGCATGAGATCTTCTCTAAAGTTCTTGTAGAATTTGGCAGTAAATTCATTAGGTCCTGGGGTTTTCTTAGTAATTATTTTTGATTACTGCTTCAGTTTCATTGGCTGTTATTGGATTGTTCAGAATTTTTAAGCCTTCTTTGGTTTTGGTAATTCATATATATCTAGGAATCTCTCTATTCCTTTTGAGTTCTCCAATTTTTGGTGTACAAGTTTGTGAAGTAGTTACTAATAATCTCCTGGATTTTGGCATTATCTGTGATAATTTCACCTTTTTCATTTCTAATTACATTGATTTGTGTCTTTTCTTTTCTATTTTTGGTAAGATTGACTAAAGGTTTGTCATTTTGTTTATTCTTTTAGAAAACCACTTCTTTGATTCATTGATGCTTTGGGGGATTTTTGGTCTTCATTTCATTGATTTTTGTTCTGGTTTGTATCTGAAAACAGGGTAGCTACTATTCCTTATTTTGGGACTTCCTATTGCATGGAATATTGTTTCTCCTTTCTTTAACTTTTCAGTCTATAAATTTCTTTTTATGGCTTAAATATGTTTCTTAGGGGCTGGGTATTTAGCTCAGCAGTACAGTACCTGCCTGGCAAGCACAAAGTTGTGAGTTTGATTTCTGGTACCGGAAAAAAAAAAAAAAAAAAAAAAAAAAAAGATGTGTTTCTTATGTACTGCATACCATAGGAATTTGGTTTCTGTTCCATTCTGCTAATCTTTGTCTGTCAATTGGTGAATTGAGACCATTCACATTGATAGTTATAATTCATAAGTACTAACCTATTCCTGTCATTGTATTATTTTCCTGTTACCATTTTCCTTTCTTTCCCTTCTGTTTAATTGCTTACCCTACTGGCATTGATTGTATTGGAACTTTTGGTTAGCTTGATTGTCTGTTTCTAGGATTTCCTTGAGAATTTTTTGGAATGTTAGTTTCTTGGTCATAAATTTCTTCAGGTACTATTTGTATTGGTAATACCTTATTTTTTCATCAATTTTGAAAGATAATTTTGCAGGATAAATTGGTTTAAGTTGAAAGTTGTTTTCTTTGAGGGCTTGATATACCTCACTCCAAGTTGTTCTTGCCTTTAAGATTAGTGCTAAGAATTCTGCTGTAATTCTGATGATTTTCCTTTATAAGAGAATCATTGCTATCTCTAAAAGCTTTTAAGCTTTTAAGCTCTTGTGTTGAATTTCTGGTATTTTGATTATGATGTGTTTTGGAGTGGTTTTTATGATTGTGGCTATTTGGGGTTCTATATGCCTCACTTACTGCATGATAAATTCTTTTTCCATGTGTGGAAATTCTTCTGGTATTACTTCTGTAAACAGGTATTCATAATGTCCTTTGTTGTGTCTTCTGATTTTTCCCTAATTCTCATTACTCTTAGTCTTTTTTGCATCATGTAGCAGTTGTTGGATTAATTTATTGCATTCTCTTGTTGTTTTTAAGGTATCTCTCATTGATTGATCACCAATCACAACCCTATAATCTAGATCTGATATTTTTCCATCACACTGGTTGCTTCTGCTTCTCAGACTTCCAATCATATTTTGATCTCCTGGATTTCTATTTGGAGATTTTTTTGTGGACTCCTACTCTTTTCTATGCTGATCATTCATATTTTGCATTTCTTTATTTAACTCAGATGGATTTTATTAGTGTTTTATTTAGACTTACTGATCATTTGTTTCATTAAGATCATTATCTGTTTATTTACATCTTCTTTGAATTTATCACACGTCTTACTGATCTTTTCTGTTACCTCCACTTGTACCATTTCTGGTATTTTTGTTGTGTGGCTTTTGATTTCCTTCCCTTTGATGGCCTTTGGATTAGGTTTGGGGTAGTTGGGAAGTTTTGGAGGCATGCTATTACCTTATTTTCTCATGTTTCTCTTTTTTTTGTTTGTTTGTTTACTGTTCCGAGGTTTGCTGGTTGATTATAGTGCATAGCTTTGCTGCAGAGATATCTTCTGGGCATGGATAACTATTTGCCTTTACTCTGTCCCAGAAACCAACTACCTCCATTTATTTGAGAGAGAAGGTTGCAGTTTATTTGACCCAGTATCTAATTTTTCAGGAATTGGCTGAAGTATTGGTTATAGCCTCCAGGGAATCTAGATATTGGCATACCGGGAAAACCAGTTGATAGCAACACCTATATCACCTTGGCTATCACAGTGAAGTCATGTGAATACCATCAAATATAAACTGGATACTAACAAACCCTAAGAACTGCTCATGAACCAATCTTAACCAAAGCCAAGAGATTTGTGATTTTAGTATAGACACCTACGCAACCCAAATATCGACCTACAGCAAATCAGACAACTGGTATCCACTAGAGGTTGGCAGCAGTTTGGAAGCTCAAGCATACCACTGGACTCAATACCATCACCTTCAGATCCAGCCCTCTCTGCAGGTTTCACCTACCAAACCTGGCCTCCCTCTACACAATACAGGCCCTGTGACATTTCTGCCCTGAGCTTGAACTTCAGGGGTTGTCATAATCTTTGCCTAGCCCTTACCCATTCTGAGTCTGCCTCACATGGCTATCTCTTACCTAGTAACACTTCATTCCAGAAGTGAAACTCTCCTCCAGGAAAGTGGTCACATCCTCAGTCAGGTCAGGTCAGTCATTTGGCTGTCACCTCTGCCATCCTGTGCTGAGGAAAACCATGGTGCAGAGCCAGATAGGAGTTAGTAGTCTGACCCTGGCAGAGACAAGGTTCATCAGCAGGCTCCTTCTCCTTCATGTATGGCATGGTGCAATGAGGTGGTGGCAGGACCTAAGCTCTCTGATTTCACATAGTTAGTGAGGACACACTGGCTGGGTGCATGGAGCCAGATCTCCTGTCTCATAATATCACCTTTTGTCTATGGACCCATGCTGCTGAACTGCCACAACATAAAGGCTTTGAAGAAGGAAACTGTTCCCAGCCGAGATGAGTCAAAAAAACATTTAGGGCCGGGGGTATGGCTCAGTGGTAGAACACATGCTTAGCTTAGCATGCCTAGCAATGCACACACACACACACACACGCACACACACACACACACACACGGACACACAGAGTTGGTAAGTGTCAAGCATTCTCTTGAGTGAAAGAGTGCAAGGTCTCCTCTACGGGTCAGCAGAGAACAGCATAAAAACCCATCAATGGGGAAAGCTGCAGACTAGGAAGTATAGGAACTCCGTGGGTATGGGGAAGCCCCTCCTTGCTAGGCATGTTCACTGTAGGACATGAGCAACCATTATGGTGTTGGCTATATCTCTCATCCTGTCTCCTGAGCAGTGGTCACACATTTTCTTAAATAACTCTTTTAAATTCTGCAGCCATAACTTTCTATTACAACTATTCAACACCCTCTACAGCATGAAAACATCAAGGAAAAATATTAAAAGTAATGGACATGCCAGTGTTCCAATACAACTTTATTGACAGAGTCAGGAAGCGGTTGGATTTTGTCCTGCCTCAATCCTGAGCTTTGATAGTCCTTCAGTCCTGTTGGGTACCAAGGATATTCTCTTATGCCCCTCCTCCACTTCACATCATGAGAGTGTTTCCCAAGCCTGAGTAGGTCCTAGGCCCTCAATCTTTCCTCTATCTGTAAATTTATATTATCAACTCAAGCTAGGCAGATTTTAATAGTGCATTTCACCAGTAATGCCAATCTATGTGGTAGTTATGCAAAGAAATGCCTTGGTGCTCAGGACTGAGATCTGTAAAATAGATTAGGCTGCTTCTCTATGAATTTGGTGTAACTAGGCCACGTGGTCACATGACCTAAATATGTGGGTATTTTGGAAAGAATCCACTGTTTCTGCAAAAGAATTCAAAAGGGATAGCTGCCCCTCTAACATGTCCTTGAGTTGGATGGCACTGTGGACTATACCACTGTCCCTTCCCACACAATGCTTTCACCTTTATGTTTTTCTGGCTTCACTCCCAAGGCCTCAGTCATGAAATGACTGAGAAAATTTAGGCCCTGTGATTGATGACTGTAACAGAAAACCATGTGAGAAGGAATGGGAGCGGGTGGTCAGTCATGATTTGTGATTGAGGCCAAATTCAAAACAGATCTCTTTTCTTCCTAAGTCTCCATTTTGGATTCTAACTCATGCTCCAGGGTTTTTGCAACAGAGAAGGCTTCACTGGCATTTCTTTCTCTTTCTGTTTTTTCCCCTGCTCTTCTTGCTCCTCCCTTTCTCTCCCTATCCCTTCCTTTATTCCTTCTACTCATTTATCCATCCCTTCTCCATTCCTTCCTCCATAAATCCACTGGTGCCTCCCTCCCTCTTTCTGTTTCTCCATAAATCTATCCATAGCTCCCTCCCTCTCTCTCCTCTCCATAAATGGATCCCTCCCTCTCTCCCTCTCTCTGTTTCTCCCCCACTCTTCCATTCATCCATCCATCCATCCGTCCATCCATCCATCCATCCATCCATCCATCCATCAATTCATCTTCCCTGCAGCCATGCACTCCTCCATCCATCCACATGGCCAGCTCCTGCCATTTATGAGGCACTATGCTTGGAACATTAGCAGTATCAGAATTATTCCTGACATTATTGTGTTACAGTACTGCTACCATTCCTATTTAACAGGACAGAAGATTAAGGCTTAGAAATATAAAAGGTGTTTTCCCTGATACGAAGTCCCCACATGTAAAGCCCTTTCCCAGACTGTCAGTGGGCTCTGCCTCCTTGGAATGGCTCCCAGTGCATGGCCATCATGAACGGACCCTATACCAGGTTTCCCAGGCTCAGACCTCATTGAAATTTGGGGCTGTAAAATTCTTTGGGGGTGGGATTATTAAGTCCTGCCTATTGTAGGATGTTAGGGTCTCCCACTAGATGCCAGTCATAGCTCCTCTGCAGGTTGTGACACACCAAAAATGTCTCCAGCTATGGTCATACCTCCATTAAGGACAAATCCCTTCCAGCTGACCACTGTCGTTTATAACACACTATTGAAGGCTGGGCAGATGCTACTTGTCACTGGCTACCTCCATTACCCACACTTCTGTTTATGGTTGCTAGAATGCATGTGTTTCTACAGAAGGGGCTGTGGAGAAAGCAGCAAGGCCTTGTCTCCCAGTGGAGTTGAGCAGACAAAATCCTCTGTTAGGAATATGAAAACTCCTTTCATGTCACTTGTGTCTCCTCACTCGTGTTCATTACTTCCTCTGTGGAACCCTGAGTCCTGTAGGGAACTAGTATGGCCCTGTCCCAAGGCCCAGAAAGCCATACTCGGCACTGAGCTCAGGCTCAACAGAAATGCACCAACTCAACGAATGTATGAAAGCAAACAGAGCTGAGGAAACAGGATGAGGTTGGAGTGGGTGTAGATGAATGTGTCTGGTGGGAAGTACCACAGAAGGGCTGGGATGCACAGACAGTGAGCAGGCCTAGCCAGGGGCTCTATCATGACTTCATGGACTGGGAATTGGACATGAGCACACAGGCAGGTGGCCTGCATGTGTGGGCCATGGTGCAGAGCACAGAAAAAGAATGCTGTGCCTGGTCCCTAGCTGTGTACCCAGGGCTGGGTCAGGGCTGGGCTCCCAAGTTGAGCTTTGAGTCCCCCATCATCACTTGGCCCTTATGGTCTGCCTACCCCTGCCCTTAACCCTACCTTTTCACCAGGAAAATGTGAATATGGTCTACAGTCCCTTAGCTGCACTGCTGAAATTCAAATGTTCTAAAACTCAATTTTTTTTTTGTAAATTTGCTATAAACTTATTTGTTGACAAAAATCTGATCTGATGACAGAAAAAATTACATTCTTGTTTTTTTTATTTTAAAAATAAAAGAAGGAAAACATTAGCAAACAGACAACCATTTACAGAATGGCAAAATAGCAATACAAACAATACAGAGTTACAAACAAAGTGGTAGGAAATTAACAATGTTTGTTCTATTACATATTGATATCTTCAAAGTGGTTTCTCACGAAAACAAATAGAGACATGCAATACTGATAAATCAATGAATCACTAATTGTTTCTTTCAGCAAAGAAATAGAAGACAGTAGTTCAACTATGTTAACTGTCCTGTATATACATACATACAAAATTTCTCCTTCTTTCCTTTTTCTTTTCCCACATCCCAGTTGCCCTTTACCCTTGAACATTTTCCTTTTGTTTCACAATGTCTATCATACCTCC
>NW_004955461.1:7598984-7600121 GCF_000276665.1 Chinchilla lanigera
CTTTTATTTCTCTCTCTTGTCTAATTGCTCTGGCTAATGGTTCCAGAACTGTATTGAACAGGATTGGTGACAGCAGACATCCTTGTCTTGTTCCTGATTTTGAAGTAAAAGCTTTCAATTTTTGTCCATTTAGAATGATGTTGGCTGTTGGACTGTCACAGATAGCTTTGATCAGGTTGAGGTAAAGACCATCTGTTCCTATTTTCTGTACAATTTTTATCATGAATGCATGTTGGACCTTGTCAAAAGCTTTTTCTGCACCTATTGAGATGATCATGTGGTTTTTGTCTTTGGCTCCATTGATATGACATATAACATTTATAGATTTGTGAATATTGAACCAACCTTGCATTCCTGGAATGAATCTGACTTGGTTGTGATGTATGATTTTCTAGATGATTTGCTGCATTCTATTTGCTAGTATTTTATTGAGTATTTTTGCATCTATATTCATTAAGGAGATTGGTCTGTAGTTCTCTTTCTTGTTTGGGTCTTTCTCTGGTTTTGGTATCAAAATGAGTTACCTCCAGAAATGAGTTAGGGATAATTGCTTCCTTTTCAATTTCATCGAAGAGTTTGAGGAGTGTTGGTATTAATTCTTCTCTGAATTTCTTGTAAAATTCTGCTGTGAATCCATCAGGGCCTGGGTTTTTCTTTGTTTGTAGGTTTTTAATCATGTTTTCAATCTCATTAATTGATATTGGGTTATTCAGGATTTTTATATCTTCTTGACTCAACCTTGGTAATTTGTACATATCTAGGAATCTGTCCATTTCTTCCAAGTTTTCTATCCTATGGGAGTAAAGATTTTCAAAGTAGGTATTAATGATCTTCTGAATTTCTGTGGGATCTGTAGTAATTTCATCCTTTTTATTCCTTATTGCATGAAGTTAAGTTCTTTCCTTCCTTTTTTGATAAGGTTGGCTAGGGGTTTATCAATTTTATTTATTCTTTCAAAGAACCAACTCTTTGATTCATTTATTTTTTGGAAGGTTTTCTTCATCTCAGTTGCATTAATTTCTGCCCTAATCTTTATAATCTCCTCCCTTCTTTGGGCTTTGGGCTTGACTTGTTCTTGTTTTCTAAAAGTTTAGATGCAGCATTAAGCTATTTATTTGTTTTCTGTTTTCCTTATGT
>NW_004955461.1:7600867-7724699 GCF_000276665.1 Chinchilla lanigera
GTTTGAAGTTTACATTGTCTGCAAACAGAATAGCTACACCTGCTTTTTTCTGGGTTCCTGTTACATGGAGGATTGTTTTCCATCCTTTGACTTTCAGTCTATGGATTTCCTTTTGAGTAAAATATGTTTCCTGTATACAGCACATTGGTCGATTTTGTATTTTAATCCACTCTGCCAGTCTGTTTCTTTTGACTGGTGAATTGAGGCCATTTATGGTAGTAACCTATATATGTTGATTTATCTTTGTCATGTTATTTACTTGCATTGGTTTCCTACTTTTTCTACCTGTTTACTAGCTTGCTATTCTTGATGGTTCCTTTCTACTGTTCTTGAAATTGCAGTCAGATTTTTCTCTGTCTAGAATATCTTTTAGTACTCTTTGCAGTGCTGGTTTGGCACTCATTATTCTTGTTTTCTTAAATTTCAAAACAATATCGTAGGAGGGTAACAATTGTTAGTATATTGTGTATTGTTATCTTCAAAGTTGTTGCTCATATTACAGGATACAGGCATGAAAAACTGATCAAGCAATATAGGCGTAAACCTTTCTTTTCAATGAGCTAATACAATCAGTCAGATAACTATCTTAACTATCCGTTTTTGTGTGTGTGTGTACCTGTAATCAAACTCAGGACCTTGCACTTACCAGACAGGTGCTTGTGCCACTGAGCTATATCCCTGGCCTATCTAAACTATCTTGTGTGTGCATGTGTGTGTGTATATATGTATTTTTCTCCTTTTCCCTTTCTTCTTTTCTCCTTTCCCCCATTCTAGTTTCTTTCTCCTTTTGAACATTTTCTTCTCATTTCACAATATCTATTATACATTCTGGCTCATATTTACTTTTTCAGCTTCTTACACTGTGGAGACAATGTGATGTTTACACATGTGAGACTGATTTATTTTATTTTTAAGTATGGACTCAAATCACATCCATTTCCCTATAAACATCTCAAGTATATCCTTCTTTATAGCTGAATAGTACTCCATTGCATAAAAATACCACCTCTTTTTTATCCATTCCTTGGTTGATGAACATTTGGGTTGTTTCCAAGATTTTGCTATTCCTCCAAAAACTAGGATTAGAGGTCCCATTTAACCTAGCTATTCCCCTTTTGAGTATTTTCTCCAAAAACTAAAAACATCATACCATAGCAATGTATTTGCACCCAGGTTTATAGCAGCACAATTTGTCATAGCAAAATCTTGAAAATTATATTCTTTATTCATCCCTCTTAGTATAAACAATCCATATACTTTCTCACAGAAATTGTTATGTTTGACAACAGGGCTCTTCTCCAGGCCAGCACTGATTATGTGTGCCCAGTGTCCCATGCCCAGGGTGTGGGGTGAAAGGTAGGGTGTGACTTAGCACCTCCTTCTCAATGGCACTGAGAGTCCAGGAGACAGTGAACATTAGGGGGGATCAGTGCCATCCTCCCCACACATCTGGTGCCAAATAAAGATTAGTAGGTTCTGCTATTTGTTGTTGAAAGCTAACTTGACTAGTCCTACGTTCTAGGGTCTGAATGGACTACTGACATTTTCAAGGTATGGGGAGCATGAGTCTTTTGCTTGAAGCTACTCAGGAAGCTGGCAACCTGAACGCTAACAGCTACCTCCCCTTTTCCTCTTTCCCCAGGCACCCCTTTGTTCAGCTTAGAGGCAGGGTCTGTGCCTTCTGTGCCCATAGCCCCTCATGGCCGGCTACAGGGCAGGTCCAAGGCCGTTCAGGTGGGCACTGCATGGAAGCAAGTGGACCAGTTCCTTGGAGTTCCCTATGCCTCCCCACCGCTGGCAGACAACCGCTTCCGGCCACCAGAGCCCTTGAATTGGACAGGCTCTTGGGATGCCACTAAGCCAAGGTAGGGCATGTGGAGTGTGCATCTTTGGTGACTTGGTAGCAGAGCCATGAATTCTGATTTGAGCAATGGATGGGGGGGTTGTTACTTAAAATGCAATTAAGCGCTGTCCCAGAGGCACCCCTCAGTATCAGTGCCCCACACAATTTTGCTCATGTCAGCTCTCTGTGGGGATGGATAGACCTGTGTGCTCTGCCCCTTGTGGGGATTCAGGGATCCAGGCCAATGGAGGCTCTACCTTCTCCAGTGTGTATCTTCTAAGGTCTCCCTGGACATTGATCCAGGACAGTACGGCTGTGAAAGCATCTGCAGGCAGGTTCCCATGGGCCATTCTGGAGACCAGGTACATGTCCCCTTGCACAGTTCCACAGTGATTATCTCAACCCCATGGTGACATCTGACTTTAATGGTGCTAGAAAGAAAATGCAGCATTGTAGGAAAAGTAAGTGAGCCAATGAAACAATGTAAGACTTGTTTTCCTCTGATTGGTAGAATATTATAAGTTTTCTTTTTCTATAAGCACTCATATCCTATGATTTCCTCCATTGAAATTTTTCATTTTAAATAGGTAATTACTGGGGAATGATCTTTGTGATGGTTTGTAATTAAAGTTCATTCAGGCCCTAGAAACAGTGCCCATGGTTGCCTTCCTACCCCTGACTGGTCTCCCGCAGGCATCCCTGTCCTGTAGCTCTGTCTCGTGGCAGTGGTACCCTCCCTGTCCAGTACTGCAGCCAGCTGGAATGCTGAGCAGGTTCCCAGGCCCATGGCCAGGCAAGGTCTGAGCTAGGCAACTCTTGAAGTTATCCCATGAAAAGCAGTGGTAGCCTAAACGGTGACAGTGACAGTAGTGACACATAGAGGCTTGGATCCAAGTCTGTTCCACCATTGGGAAATAAGAATAAATACAAATTAGAAAAACTTACCGTTGGCTGTACTTGGGGAACAGATGAGGTGATGGGGTCCAGTGGGTCCTGAGTAGTGAGTGAGTGGAGACCTTGGGTCATTGTAGCCCTGGGATAGTACAATGTGGGCAATGACTGAGTTGGCCTTTGGGGAAAATGACCCTGATGCTGCAGTTATGCAGGGACCCAGATATGGTCTCTACTCTTGCACCATGGATACTCAAACTGTCTGTGAGATGCTGGTTCTGTCCCCTAGCACTTTGTGCTGTGTAGAAGGCAGGGCAGATCCTTAGTCTAGCAGAGTCTGCAACCTGCTGACAGAAGTCCAACATCCTGACAGTACCCAATGTCCCCTTCTCTATCTCAGCTGAGGGATCAGTACACTTGCATTGGGGTCAGCATGTTGTCCCTGGGAGATGTTCCTCCATGGGCTGCTGGACAGAGACAGGTCTAGCCACTCTATGCCTTTCATTCTCTGACTTCGCCCATATCCTGAGGGAGTTGCCACAGAGCAGGTAGGAAGCCAGGCCTTGGAGTACAGCTGTGGGCTTTGCTGTGGAGGTAGATGGGGAGGCAGATGGAGTTTGCTTCCTTGGTTATTTCTATTGCAACTCACCTGGTCTGTCCTCTTCAGGGCCAGCTGCTGGCTGCCAGGCATCCGCACACCCACGCCCCCTGGAGTCAGTGAAGATTGCTTGTATCTCAATGTGTTTGTCCCAGACCACCTGGTGAGTTCCACTGCACCTGCTGTATTTGCCTTGAAAGCTCTCCTGTTAGAAAATGCCCTATCCCCATAGCTGCCAAAGCTCTCTGCTCACCTCCCCTGGGCTCTGCTAGGCTTGTGTTTGGAGAATGAGCTTCATAATAGACTGCCAAAACTCTGCAAGCTCTCATTGGCTGCATTAATAGAAATATGGAGCCTTGCATGAGGCGGATGATAGGGTGATACTGCCATTCTGCGCAGTGCTAGTCTCACCATAAACCTGCAGTGCTGGATTAAGTCCAAACCAGCCCTGCTACCTGCTGCTCCCTCACTGACCTGGAGGAGGTAATTCACATTTGTGTGTCCCAGCTACTTTTTCTGAAAGTAGCAAGAGAAATAGCCTTTGGCCTTCTCATGAATTCTAGAAGAGGAGATGCTGGATGGTTGGATGGTAAATTGATAAAATGTAGACAGATAGATTGTCCTCTGTTGTGAAGGTACAGACGTTAAAGCTGAGAGGCTAAGTAATTTAAGGACACCCTGCTGACAGTGGAAGTTTGGCTCCTGGGTCTTGACTCCAGATCCAGTGTTCCTCCCCTTAGGGAAGTTTCCAGACAATAAGAGCTTGGCCCTTTTGTCCTGAGCTATTCCTATGGCCCCGGCTTGGCCTTGGGGAGGAGTGCTGGCCATGGCAAGGATAGGCAGGGCTGGGGTGTAGTGACAAGCCCTTTGGGGGAGCACCAGTGTCCTGACACTAGCCTTTCTGCCATAGGGGTGGCTGAGCCTGGAACCTCTGTGCCTTATCTCTGTTATCAACAGTGACAGACAATGGCCCAGCATCCTTCTCTCAAGCTGGCACAATTATCCAGTAAAATCACTCAAAGCATTTAGGAAATATAGATCCTGTCCCTGACAGGACCCCATTGAGTGTCCGAGGACATTCCGAGGACCGAGGACCCCATTGAATGAAACCAAACCTCCTACACTGGCCTTACCTGTGGCCTTAAAGGGTCTTGTCGTTGAAGAATCCACAGCTCTGCCCAGTGGGGGTATTTGAGCTGGAGCATCACCAAGGAATGTGCCAGGGAGAATGTGAGGGAGGAGAGGACAGGGCTGGGTGCTGAGTTGACCCTTCCGCATTGGGTGTCTTAACTGAATACCCCAGCACTCTGAGTTTTGGTTTCTATCTCTTCAATGAGGGTGCTTATGGCCCTTGTGGCAGCTGTCTCATGGGTGGAAGAGCTGATAGACTTCCAGGTGCAGGAGCTTTGCACAGTCTTCACAGAGGGAGGGCCAAACCAAGGTCAGCCATGGCAAAAAGTTGGTAGAATCCTGTGTGTGCCACACCCATTATACCTAAAGTGGAGAAGTCGCTGCTCACGGAGGCAGGACCTTGCACAGGACACCAGTCGTCAGTGCTGCTTGAGGAGGGCGTCAGATCCCTCAGATGCCACTTAAAATTCTAATATGAAAAGCTTAGCTTAGGTTCAAAGCCCAGCCCTCTACGTCCTGGATGTGTGAGCTCTGATGAGCTATATAACAGTGCTAAGCTTCAGTATTCTTGTCTGTCAAAGGTGGTGATGATGATAATAATATGGTATCTGCATTGAGCTATGTGAGGATCAAATGAGTAAGACATGTAAACAAAACAGTGCCAGCCCTGAGTAGCTGCTTCATAAGCCAGCCATAAGTTACCAAGGTGGGGACTTGGCACAGAATGGTGTTACTGGGGACCCAAAGACATCTTTTGCAATAGAAGAAGGCCAGACCTGGGTGCTGGTGTGGCGCCATATGCACTGCAGTGAGCACACAGTGCCTTGCTTTCTGTGAACCTCAGTTTCTGTATCTGTGCACCAGGGCTCAGTAGTTGATAAGTACTGCGGACTGGGTGCCTTAACCCACATGATTTATTGCCTATAATTCTGGAGGCTGGAACTCCAAGGTCAAGGTGATGTAGGGCTAGTTTTCTCTGAGGCCTCTCTGCTTAGCTTGCAAATGGTTGTCTCTGGTGTCTTCTCATGGCCTTCTCTCTGTGTGTCTGGATCCAAACTCCCTCTTATAAGGACACCAGCCAAATGGGGTTGAACCCCACACACAGCAGCACATTTCATGTTAATCACCTCTTTAATTCTTTTATTTCTCTGTCTCCAAATACAGTTACACTCTGAGCTGCCAGGAGTTGGAGCTTCAGTGCATGAATGGGATGGGGGACACAATTCAGGCCACTGTATAGGGCTAAGTGCCCTTCAGACAGGGTTAACAACAGAAGCTGTGTAGATGTACAGTGTGGGGCCTCGTGAAAACAGGCCAGCCTCAAGCTCCCCTCCCCTTTTCCAATCCCCTCAGGCCCCCAACGCATCAGTGCTGGTGTTCTTCCACAACACTATGGAGGAGGAAGTCAACAAAGGACAGCTGACACTCGATGGCTCCTTTCTGGCTGCTGTTGGCAACCTCATTGTGGTTACTGCCAACTATCGAGCAGGTGTCTTCGGCTTCCTGAGTTCTGGTGAGTTGGTGGCATCAATGGATGTGTTGGTCAGCTTTCTGTTACTATAGCAAAATACCTGAGATTTTTTTTATTTTAAAGACAAAAAAATAAAAATAAAACAGAATTTCCAACCTGGGTAGTAGGAGAGTTACAATAATTAATACATTGTGTATTGTCTTCACAAATAGTTATTCAGAGTACAAGACATAGGCATGAAATCTTGCCCAAACAATATTAGCACAAACTTCTTTTCATTGAACTAAGAGAAGCTAGCTGTATAGCTATCTTAACTATCTTGTGTATAAATATATTTTTTCTTTTTCTCTTCCTTCTTTCCCCCATCAGAGTTTCTCTTTTCTTTTGAACAGTTTCTCACCAATTCACAATCTCTATTGTACATTTTGGATCTTATTTACTTGCTCAGTTTTTCATGCTAGTGAGGCAATATGATGTTTACACATATGGGTCTGATCTATTTCACTTAGGAGTATGGTCTTGAGTTATAAGAGGGAAAGTTTGTTTAGGCTTATGATTTTGGAGGATCTGGTCCATGACCAGTTGGGCCTGTGGCAAGGCAGCAAGTCACTGCAGCAACAAGCAGCAGAGTGTGATGCTCACCTCATGAGCAGGAAGTGAAGGAGAAGAGTAGGAACCCACAATGCCACATTCCCTTCAAGGGCTCACATCCAGTGATCTAGGGGCACCAAAGGCCCCTGCCTCCCCATAGTGCCATCTGGGACAAAACCTTTAGTACTCGAGCATTTGAGGAAAAGTCAATGACTATAGCATTGGGCTGCTGCCTGCCCAGCTGAGGCGGCCTCCCTGCCTGTGCCACCCATTTCTTCTCCAAGCCTCAGAGCCTTGCTGCTTTGGCTTCTCCTACATCTTGCTTGATGCACAGTAGAAATTCTGGCCTGTTTACATCCTCCTCCAGTGGTGCTAATACCCCTAGGTGAGAATAGTAATTGCACTTATTGAGAATTTACTGTGTCTTAAACTGGTCCAAGCACATTGTGTGTGTGTGTGTGTGTGTGTGTGTGTGTGTGTGTGTGTGTGTGTGTGTGTTTAGAAGAGAAAATAAAGGACACAAGGTTATAGGGTTAGGAATGTCAGAGCCAGACTTCACCCAGACCTGCCTTTTCCTGGGCAATGCTGAGGAATGGCCTATGCTCCTCTGTACAGGGAAGCTTTGGGACTTGGGGTGAGGGATGTGTGAACAGTGACTCCTACCTTCTTTGAATTTGGGTCCCCTAAACCTGTTCATCACCCTGGCTGTGCTCTCCATTCTCTGACACAAACACTTTCCATCCACGCACATCTTCTCCCACCTCTGCCACTACCTATGGTTAAGAGCTCACTGGGAATGAGGAGAGGGGTGGAAATATTGCTCAGAATCCAAAGAGCCAAGGGCCAGCTCTGCCCGTCACTGGCCATGTGACTGTACACCAAACCCTTTTCTCCTCCCAGCATTTGCTTTCTCCTCTGTAAAATGGGAGTCCAGAGTTAGTAGGAGTCTCAAGTAACAGAATACATGTGAGAGGGATTTGGAGATAGTGAAAGTGTTTCTAAGTCCCCAAGGACAAAGGCTGAGATCCCACTGCATTTCCCAAGGATCTAATTTAGACTTGAGATACCTTAATGAGCTCAGCACAGGCAGGTAAGCAGGAGGTAGAAAGACCAGCAAGCTGGACAAGACTAGAGGGCTTTGTTGTAGATGGACACCCAGCATGAGCAGAAGCCCAGGGGTGCTGAGGAGTGAGGTCTGAGTAGACCAGTGGCACAAGACCTTGAGAACTACAAAGAAAATTCTAGGTTAGACAGTAAACAAGAAGAGTCTTAGCCTATGGAAATGGGCAGCAGGTTAAAGCAGTGCACGGTCCAATGTCCATGTGGGAGACATGGATGAAGAGCAGAATTAAATTTTCCTGGGGGAGCCCGGGCAGCTGGGAGCCAATGGCTATGTGTGGTTTCCTTTGTCTTGGCTCTCCATTTTCTGTCTGATGTTGCATGAGGGTGAGAAAAAACTATGGTAACTTAGGTTTTCTGTAAAATTTGGGAGAGTATAAGAATTCTTCACATGCGAATTTATTTTCTTCTTTAAGGAGGGCCCCTTCCCCTGAGCTGGCCTTTCTGTCCTCACTCCATATGCAAGTCTGACAAGAGTATGTTGCCAGCAGCCCCTGTCCCTGGTGAGGCAGGTGACATCCAAAGCTCTGTGAGTTGACGTTGGTCCCAGGGAATTTTTCCCTAGACATGGCTGACTTTGGCTTAGGACATTTCCAGACAGAAGAGAGTGAGTTTCCATATGTTATCTGTCCCTGAGGGATACGTGGATTATGATTTCAGGACTGCAGTCTTAGTGAGAATTCCTACGCTTGCTGGAGTTGCAGACTTGTTCTGGTTACCAGCATGGGCAGCTTGTGGTAGCAATGGAAGCTTCCAGAACTCCCAAGCCCTCTCATTCCTGACTTGTACTAACACTGCCTGTTCATTTTTTCTCCAAGGAAAAACTATCAATAAGAGACAGGGGAAGTTATGGCCCTGGAGCACTTTTCTTTACCAGGTGTTTTGCTGGGGCTGCCTTGCTTGGTTCTCATGGCAGCTCTGTGAGGCAGAACCATGTGCCAGGTCTCAGAGGAAACAGGGAGGCTCAGAGAAAGGTGGAGGGGCTTTGTCAGCGCAGTCAGAGGTGCCAGAAGTTCTTTAATCTCTTCCAGTCACACACCAGCAACAAGAAACATGCACTGTTCCTGCACTGTAGTTTTTCCTCAGAGTCCAGAAGTGCCCTCTGGATTCTGTTGTCTTTGGATCTGTCTTGTGCCTTCATTTAGCCACAGTCCCCTGGCTTTGCTTGCTCCCTGGACCTCCTGGCACATCCCACGTCCTGAGCCTTTGGGTGTCTGACAGCCTGCCGCCCTGCCCCTCAGCATGGAGAGGAAACAAAGACATCGCTGTTTCTCAGGCCAGCTTGAAACCAAGGCACAGAGACCGTGGCAGTGTGGAGCCCCAGAGTTGAGACATATGGAGGCCTCTGTCACCGAGGGCTTCTACCTGTCACAGACAGGTCTGTGGCAAGCTCTGGATGTGCACGGAAGTGGCTGCCCTCCCTGCAGGACAGCCGTCCCATGGAAGGAGAAAGGGATGGGCCTTGCAGCTCTCTTAATTTCCCCAGTAAAACTGTGATGTAGGCAAAACTTGCCTTTCCATTGAAAGAAATCACAGATTTTATTATTTAGAGCAATTTTCAAAGTGCACAGAAAAACTGAGCATGAGTGTTCCCATGTCTTTTTCTCCCTGCCTTAGGTTTCCTCTATTATTAACACCTTTTTTATGGCACAGGAGTTATAACCAATAGTGATACATGATTATTCTCTGAAGTGCATGGTTTATGTCCTGGCTCACTTAATGTACATTCTCTGGGTTTTGCCAAGTGTGTGATGCTGTGTACCTACTATTACAGTCTCCTATAGAATAGTTTTAGTATCCTCCAACTTCCTTGTGCTCTAGCCGTTCATTCCCCCCCCCTTTTTCATTGTAAGTAATTAAACCTGTAGTTTAGAACACAGGTCTGGAAAATTGCTGGGCCACTTTGTGTGCCAGCCTCAGCTGAATCTGGCAGAACATGCAAGCTTTGCCTCTGAGTGGAGCAGGGTCCTGGAGTTACTCTGCAGGGCCAGTGCTCTATGCAGGTCTTTGCCCTTCCTTCTGTGACCCATGGCAGCCTGTTGTCCATGAGTGCAAGATGCTAGGGCTTGTGGAGTGGCTCCTCCAAGACAGCTGCCCTGAAAGGCCAGCCCTGGCACTTGCCTGGCACTTGTGGTCTGACATGTATTAGTTCTCCCTCTCTGCCCCTAGATAGACAGGGACTCTTCCCAGGAAGGACTGGACTTTTGTCATTTTCAGCCCAGCACCTGGCTGTGGCCAGCATAAAGCCACTGCCCTATCCTCAGCAGCAGCCCCTGATGCTCCCTGAATCAGGCAGGCAGTGGTTCCTGCCATCAGCCTCCCTGAAAAGGTACACAGCATCTGTTGCTGTGGCACAGATCACAAATGGTCCCCTGGGAGCCCCACATACCAGAAGAGCTACATTTGAGAAGATACAGGTGAAAGATGACAAGCAAAGGACCTATCAGGGCTGAGGCCAGTGAGACAAACTTACGCTATCTGCTGAAGACAGATGAACCAAACCCAGTATAAAAAAGAGGACTTGGTTCCTGTGGAGATGAGAAATCAGAGAGGAAGTGAGGGGCTAGAGGCAGACTGGAGGAGGCCATTTCCCCTAGTCCAGGCCCTGCAGATGGGGCAAGGGTGTCTGGCCCATAGGCAACTGTGAGGGGATTGAAAACAGTGAGTGGGTGCAGGGATAGAGAGGGAGACGGGGACAATAGGCCTTCCAGCCTCCTGCAGGATGTGGGGCCAGGGGAAGTGTGCTTTGGCTGGGGAACCAGACAGACGGCCAGGCCGCCCCCAGTAACCGCACGTTGCTATGACCTCATTGTTGCTGGGCATGCACAGTGTCCTGAGGGGTTCTGCTGTCCTTGAATGGAAGAACAAACAGTTTGATGGTGATTTAGGATTTGGGCTCCAGCTTGATCTTACATTCACTACTCACATCTAAATAATGTGTTTCACAAGGTTCTATTTCTTCCTGAGTAAAGGAAAGGGCTGGAGGAGAGGCTTCATACCACTACTGTTCATTGCCTGCCTCCTTTATGCATCTGGGCTGTGCGCCCTGTGGTTGGGATCCTGACTCTCTGGCTCGCAGCAGTGCCTGGATCCAGCGGAAGCCCGTTTCATCCTTGTTGGACAGGTGTCTTCTTGAACAACCCCACTCTGACCTCCTAGGAGGCTGTGGGTCTCAGAATGTCATCAGCACTCTTTTGTAATGCAGTGGGAAGTTGACATATGGGAAATGAGTGTCAGGGTTATTCTCCACTTGCCATTTTTACTGGCAGTTCAGGCCATGAATGTCCCTTCTCAGACTTGTAGTAGTTGGTCATACTCAGTTGGCACCCTGCTCTCCTGAGCTGCCTGAGACCTTGGAGGAAGCAAACACTTTCATCCTGAGAAATGGAACACAGGGACAATCCAGGAAAACTCATGGTGAGGATCATGTCAAGACAATGGCTTCACCAGATGCAGAACATGAAAAGCATTTGAAGAAATTCTGGAAATTTCTCCAGCTGGAAGAGTAATTTGTATTGTTAGGAACTCTGAGCTGGTGTTCTCTTCAGCTTTGTGAATGCAGGTTGGCCAATTACCGTGCAAGATTTTTCTCTCTTCTTCTATTATTTGGAAATATAGCGTCTTGTCAATAGTTTCTGATTAATGCTGAATCCTGCCCATCATAGCTGTGGTGGCTTGCGGAGATTTCTGCGGGGTCTGGATCTTAGGGAGGGCTCTGCACTGCTGTCCTACAGCCAAGAGTCATCAAGTGCAGTGGTGATGGTAGCCATGGGATCTGAAGGGGTCTTTGAGGGCAGAGTCATAAAAGAAGGTGTGAGCCTCAGATGAGATCACAGTGGGGCATGGGTTTCCAAAGTTTGATAGAGAAGAACAAGTTCATGGAGAAGACTGACAGGGAACATGCACTGGATTCACAGGACATTCAGGAAGGTGGTGGCATGGAGTATTCCCAAAGGCCAAGGAGAAGTACATGTTTTCACTATATTTTTTTTACCATTTCTTTCTTTTTTTGGATGATCTCCATTAGCTTTACATTCCAGTGCACCAGGGCCACATACAGTCCCAGTGCTTCCTTGACTCCAAGCCTATTTCAATCCTTCTCACCTAGATCCAGTAAAAATAACAAAAATCCACTAGGTGGTTGCTTCATGAAGTTCTTTGTGTTAAATTCTTATTAACTGGTTTACTTTTCCACAAACTCCCTATAAGGTAGGTGTTACTTTCATCCCTACTTTAAAGATAAATGCACTAGATGTTAGTCCTTTGTCTGAGGAATGACAAAATTTTTTCCCATTTTGTAGATTGTCTCCTCACTCTGTTGACTGCTTCCTTTGATGTGCAGCTTTTAAATTTGATATGATCTCATTTGTTGATTCTTGGTGCTAGTTCTTGTACCACTGGAGTTCTCTGTTCAGAAAGTGCTTGCTGACACCCAAGTATTCAAGAGTTTTACCTTTTTTATCTTTCAGCAAATTGTTTCTTTTTTAACATTTAGATTTTGATTTATTTTCATTTTATTTAGTTTAGGGTATAAACATCCAGAATATAAAGAACTAAAAATATTTAGACACCCCCAAGATAAAAGAACTGATGACAAATGAAATGAATAGACACTTCTCAGAAGAAGTAGATAGCCAATAAATAAATGAAGAAATGTTCAGCATCACTGGCCAAAAGAGAAATGCAAATTAAAACTACATTGAGATACTTATCCTACCCCACAAAGAATTACTATCTTTAAAAAAACCTAAAACTAACAAATGCTAGGGAGAATCAGAAGAAAAAGGAACTCTTCTACATTGCTGCTGAGAATGTAAACTAGTACAAGCACTACAGATACCAGTGGGGAGATGTCTCAAAAAACTAAAGACAGAAATTCCATTTGACCCAGCTATTCCTCTTCTAGGTATCTTCCCAAAAGATCTGAAGTCATCATATTGCAATGATATATGCATACCCATGTTTATAGCAGCACAGTTTGTAATAGGTAGATCTTGGAAACAGTGTGTTGATGAATGGATAAAGAAAATGTGGTATTTACACACAATGAGTTCTACTCTACCATAAAGAAAAACTTGAGGCATTTGTGGGCAAATACATATAATTTGAGAACATAATGTTAAGTGAAATAAGTCAGACACACAAGCTTAAACACTGCATGGTTTCTTTTATATGAGAAGCTCAAAATACATACCTATACTGTATAAATAAAGAGCAAAATAGTAGAGAAGTAGGAAGAAATTTAAATAATTCTCCAAATTCTCTATTAAGTTGTTTCAAAAATATTTTAACATATATGTTAATTTGTTTCATTTATACTACTATTTTCTCTTAGTTTATTAATAAGAACATTTTGTGCTATTATCTGTTTCTTTTCTGTAAGTCTTTTTTGTCTATGGCTTATATTCTGAGTAACATTTTAGTCTTTCTTAAAAAAAAATAAAATAATATATATGTATATAGAAGGATAGCTGGGATAATTGCACTGCTGATGTTTATTGGTGTATTGAAAGGAACAGTTAATGCTTACATTTTTGACAAATTTTGCATGCTTATATCTGGTAATCTGAACAACTGATGTGAAGACAACTATATGCAATATAACAACCATTGGTGAATCCCTACCATCTTGTTTAGTGAAGCTCTGTATCACTTCTAATGTTTTTTATTTTTTAAATTCTCTTTAATTGTTTGATCGATCTCGCATTCACACATCTGGTAATCTGAGCAACTTCACTGAAGATAACAATATGTAGTATAACAACCACTGTTAAATTCCTGTCATTTTATTATGAAACTTTGTATCATTTTTATTGTTTTTCTGTTGTTTTGCTTTTGTCTATGTTGCTTTTATTTTGTTATTTTGATATTTTCTTTAAAATAAAAAAAATTTTTAAAAATTTTTAAAAAATGCTCTGGCTACAGATAAGTAACTTGTGTACACTCATGGTCATAGCATCATTATTAACTGCATTATTTATCATCCAGTAGCCAATAGTTGGAAGCAAGCCACCTTCTCACCAGTGTGTGACTGCATAAACAGAATATGTTGTATGCATACATGAGATACTATTCAGTCTTAAAAAGGAAGAAAACTCAGATACATGCTACAGTGTGCTGTCCTGAACCTTAAGGATATTATACAAGTTAAGCCACACACACACACGCACACACACCCCTTACTGTACGGTTCCACTTATATGAGGTACCTAGAACGGTCAAATTCTTAGAGACAGAAGGTAAAAGGGCAGTTGCCAGGGACTGGGGTAGAGTTTCAGGGGCTTTTGATTTTTTTACTTTTTTTCGGTGCATAGTTTATTACTATATGTTTGAGATATATAATAATTACATTCTAATTATGAAAAATTACATTCTGTATCTGAATAATTACATTGTCTGAATTATTTTAGTACATAAATAGAAGACTTTCAACAGATAGTTATTAATTATATTTAAGGAAAAAAAAGAAAAAGATACCAGTCTTCAAGGCCTGAGGATGAGGCAGTGGGAAAGACTGGGATCACAGCCCAGCCTGGCCCGGCTGACGTTGGAGAGAGCTACTTGCCGTAGGTCTGGGACTGGGCAGGCCCACCTCCTCCTCCCCGATGGGCCAGCCAGGTGGTGGAACTCAGCACATACTCTGACCCAAGCAGCAGCCAAGGAATGGCACTCGCCCATCACAGATGGGAAAGCTGTAGCTCGGAGAGGCTGATAGGCTTCGGTTCTTCCGCAGTAGCTAGCAAAGGCTAGAGCTGGCATGCAAGCCAGGTTGTGTCTGACTGTAAAGCCCCTAGTCTTCCCGGTTCCCCTTAGTGTATGTGGAGCCCCTTGTCCTTACCTAGGGACCAAGCACGCAGATCCCATGGAGAAGCCACACGCCTGGCATAGGCAACACCATGATTGCGAAATTCAAAGCTGCAAAATCCAAAAATGTGAATCACTTTTCCCTCTTCTCTAGGGTCCAGTGAGGTGACTGGCAATTGGGGACTGTTGGACCAAGTGGCAGCTCTGACCTGGGTGCAGACCCACATTGGAGCATTTGGTGGGGACCCTCGGCGTGTTTCCCTGGCAGCGGACCGTGGAGATGCAGATGTGGCCAGCATCCATCTTCTTATGACCAGAGCCACTGGCCCCAGGCTTTTCCAGAGGGCCTTGCTGATGGTGAGTAGCGTGCCCTGCCGTCATTCTGCCCTCTAGTGCTCTTCCAGCCTTTGGACACCAGTTGGTTTCAACTGCTCTTCTCTTATACTTTGTGGCAAGCATGGTTCCTACTGTGGCCATTTTTCCAGATACTTGTGGTAGCAGGATCCTGAAGGGCTCCTCTGGCTGCTCTGTACTCGTGTTCAAAGTGCTAGAAATGCTAGATGGCAAAGTGTCCCTGTCTCCTGGGAGAGCCCCACTAGGGTTTGATGTTCCTGTCAGTGAGTGGAAGCCAAGAACAGGACTCATATGAGTCCGGATTCTACCCAGTGGTTAGAAGTGCCTGTTGGATGAAGACGGAGGTGACGATGGTGGTTGAGTGGTAATGATGATACCATGATGTTGATGATGACAGCAATTGTGATCAAAGAAATAGCTCAGCTGGCTGAGCACAAGCCCTAACATCCATTGTTCTGTCACTGACTAGCTTTGAATTTCACCAAGCATCTGATTGGTCAGGGATACTTACTAAATGCTAGAAATTCCATAGTAAATAATGCATGCCCAGTTCATAGGAGGCTTGTAGTCACTGGAGCAGGGGTACAAATACTGAAACAGAAACTGTGCTTAAAAGAGCATCTTAGGGCAGCTCAGGAAAAGGAGGAGGCGTGAGGGAAGGTCCCCTGGTAAGGTCCCCTGCTGCAGGCTGTGTGGGCATTAGCTACAGGCAGAGTGTTGGCAACAGGGAAAGTGTGTAGGGCAGAGGCTTGGTGGGCAGTGGCATGGGCAGAGAGGAGCCAGAGTGCCATGAGCACCTTGGGTCTCATCCAAAGGGCATGAGAAACTTTCACAAGGTTTTGTTTGTTTCATTTTAGGATTTTACTCATTTGTAAGAATCTGCCTTTGTGGCATTATGTACATTCCCAGTGTAGTGTACCCATCACCACTATCCATTACCAGAACAGTTTTCATTATCCCATTATCATTAACAGAAGCTCCATAGCTATTAAACATTAACTCTCATTCTCCTTTGCCCCTTAGCCCCTGGAAACTTCGATACTACTTTCTGTCTCTATGAATTTGGCTACTCTAGGTACCTCGTATTAGTGGAATCATACACGATTTTTCCCTGTGCATCTGGCTTATTTCCCTTAGCAGAATATCTTCAAGCTTCTTCTGGAGTGCGGCATGTTAAGGAATTTCCTTCCATTTTAAGGCGGAGGGCTGTTTCACTGTGTGGAGAGACTATGTCTTGTTTATCTATTATTCATCACTGATGGACATCTAGGTTGCCCCCCACACCCCTGCTATTGTGAATAGTGCTGCTATGAACTTGGGTATGTCATCAAAGGCTTTTAAGGAAGTGAGAAAATTGCTTAGAGCTGCTCTTTAGAAAGATCCGCTGAGAGCTGGGTGGAGAATGATTTTCAGAGGGACAATCTTGGAGGCAAAGAAAGCCATGGGGAGACTGTGTAGTCTCCCAAGATAAGGAGACAAAGGGAACTTTGGAGACCAGCACCATGGGCTGAATCCTTCAGTGACCTGCTAGCAGTTCTCAGGTCATGCCACCACACCCCGGCCTTGCCTGGCTTTCCTGGGATCCAGACCCTTGATTAGGAGGAAAGGAAGGAAGATGAAGGGTCATCTTTAGCCATAACTGATGCTAGAATGGCTTTGCTGCCATTCCCAACAGAAAGCAGAGCCACCTTCCACTCTGTCCCCCTCCACTCCAGGAGCCTTGGATTCATTCTGAGCTCTGCGTCTATGGGTAGTTTCCTTGGCAAGATCTTTCTCCAGTCTTTCTCTTTGCCTGCCTCCCTGTCATTTTGGAAAGGCTTCTAGATTTCTCAGCCTGGAACTGGACCCTTTATATGACTTGTGCTGCCCAAACCTTTCTGTGCAGCATTCATCACAATGTCCATCAGTAACTAATTGCTCTTAGTGTCGAGTTGGCCTCCCTCACAGGACCAATCCCCAGACAGCAGGGACCAGTGTGCCCCGCTCTCCACGGGGCCCCAGGCACCCACCCAACATGCTTTGCAGTAAGCAGAGGATGCTCCACACTGAACAGGCTCAGTGAGTTAGCAGATGATGGGCAAGTGTCCTGATGGTGTCCCAGAGACCCAGGGACCCACAGGCTCATCCGGACCCCTTCTTGTAAGTCTCCCCTCTCTTATCCTTTGCTTATGATTTTCTTCCTCTGTTCTTCTGAAGCTGGTCCATGTCAATGGTAGGAGATTTGAGCGCAAACATCTCTTAGTGTTTGGTATTAAAAACTGCCCAAAGTTGAACCTGGAAGATTTCTCCCACATCTGATCAGCAATCAGCTGCTCGCTAGGACCTAGAAGATGCCTGCATAGCTTCCAGGAGGCTCAGAAGGCAGATTTTCTTTTTGAAGATTTAGGTGTCTGGGGAATTTCAGAAGCGAGTCTGTTTTAACAAATGGCAGTGTATTTAAAAATAAAGCCTCCGTCTGCTTTACTCACTTGGACGCAGCTTTTACAACTGCTCCCAGAAGTCCCTGGGATGCATGTGAAATTATTTGGAACTGAAAGACCTAAAATACTTCAGTGTATTAGCAGTTATTAAATATGTTCTTTCCTGACAGATGTTTGGGGAATGAATACAAATTGGTAATTTTTTGTTGAGTAGAATCTTTTTTTTTTTTGTCTTTTTGAGACAGGGTCTCACTATGCATTTCAGGCTGGTCTGGAACTCACTTTGTAGCCCAGGGTGGTCTCTAACTCACAGTGATCCTCCTGCCTCAGCCTCCCAAGTGCTGGAATTCCAGGTGGATGCCACCATGCCTGGCGGAGTAAAATTTTAAGTGTTGGAAATCCTGGGGTTAGAACTGATGAAACAGTCAAGAGAAATGTCTCTGGAGATAATCAATGGCCCATATTCACTTAGCACATTTGGGACCACAAAACATTTTCAATATCTTAGAGTACTCATAATGACTGGCATGGGGTCTTCAATCTAGTGATAAGATTTCTGAGGCTCAGAGAGGTTAAGTCACCTGTCAAAGAACATAAAATAAAACCCTAAAGCTAACTCCTGTGTTTTCCCATTTTCTGAATCATCTTCAGAGAATTTAGGATTTGAGGTTCTCGTCAGGTTTTAAGTTAAAAAGAATAAATGCAAAATTAGGATTGGCTAGATCTACATGAGAATCCTAGCCTTCAACCAAACCCTTCACTTTGCATTCTGTGCCCTAAAATCAGAATGATTTTTTCTGTCTCCTGAGATCTGGTGAAGCTGTTGTGTTGTAAGGTTTACAAAGTAGCCTGCACATTATAGGAGCTTAAGAAATTTAAATTCCTTCCTGCCTTTGCCAAAGGAAATAAGTGCTGGAGTATTTCACCTACCCTCAGGCCAAGTAGCAGCAGAAGGCAAGGTGACTAGCTGCAAACATGTAATCTGGGATTCTGGGGTCGTGAGCAGTCTCAAGCAAAGACAGAGGAGGGCGTGTACTCCATCGTGCGATTCCTGGGGTCCAGACAGTGATCCCACTGTGTCTCACAACATTGCCTCAAGTCCACATCCCCCGTGGTGACCTCGACAGACTCTGCACTACCCCTATGGGCACCTTCCAGGGACCCGCAGTGAGACCTTGGCTAACACCATGCCTAGGAAGCGCCATTCCTCCTCCAGGCCTTTTGTCCTGTTTTGTAGTCAATATATCCAGTGCCAGTTCTAATGTCACTCCATCTTTCAGGGCTCAAGTAAAACTAGCCCCCGAGCCTTTCCCTGGCTCTCAGAACAGTAGAAATTCCACCCTGAAGAGCAGATTTCTGTGTAGAAGGTTTTAGGAATTCAGCCCTAATTTACATTTGTGGTTTTTCTAACACAGCTGATTCCAATTCTGCTATGACTAGATGTTTGACCCTTAAGTGAATATAATTCTCTTAGCACTTCCTCAATGCTTAGCACAGCCGCTGTGTTACAGGAGCTGCCCAGCACCCATTGTAGGGCAGCAGGGCTGAGCTGCATCCAGTGGCAGGGAGAGGGCAGCGGAGAAGGCGATCAGTGCCGACGCACTGTCTGCCGCCCTCGGCTGGGAGGCTCATAGCACCAGCACCACCCTTGGGCTGGCCTTACTCAAAGTTGAGCTGGCTGGCCATGGGCTTTGATGCTCCCACGTGTCTTATAGAATTGGTTTATTGAGTTCTACTTTGTTTTAATATTCCTTGTGGGAATTTGAGCATTATTTCATGGAATTTATCTATTAATTTTAGGAAAAAAATGTATTCCTTTCTTATGTGCACTCTTCTCTCCATGAGTGAGATTAACAGAAGACCCATGGACATAACATTTTTACTCCCAGAAGTCTTTTCACAGGGTTTTGAATGGTTCTCCAGGAAAGTTTTGCGTCATGGTTGTGAATCAGGACCCTCCCTGTGCCATGGTTTGACGACACTGTGCATGATGTCATTTTCTATTGTGTATTCTCATTGGTAAACACCAGTGCATGGGGATGAGTGGACTTGGGAGTGCACGGAGTCAGTTCTCTGAATACTTCTAATGCTGTGCTGATTGTTTCTTTGGGTTTTCTGTGAGCTTGCCTCATCATCTGCAGATGATGGCAGGTTTCTTTCTGTTCCCATTAGAGCAAAATGCCCTGCTGGTGCAACCAGGAGAGCCAACATCAAACAGCTTCAAATGTAAAAAAGCTTTTCTCTTCCTTTCTCTTTCTCATGGCATTTCTTGAAAGGGGGAAGTCCAGCTGTCTCTTCAGCCAGGACCCTGGTTTCTTCTAGACCTTAGTATGACACCACTTATGCCATTGGCCTCATGTACAGGGTTGGGGAGGGGTCCAGGCAGCAGGGAGGGGTCAGACAGGGAGGGAGGCCTCCCCTACTGTCCCACAGCCACTGCAGAGGGCTCGCATCCCTCTGCAGACCTCTGTACTCAATCCATTTGTTTTAGCTCTGCTCCTTTTATCACCATGCTGTTCGTGTCTTCAGCTATCACATTCATCTTACTACCCAGGCAATATTTGCTATTTCACATCTTCTCTATGGTGTATGTTCAAGACTCTAAATCATTATCACCATCCCCTTTGTCCTGTCTCCCCACTTATGTGATGTTCTCTCGGTTCTCAAATTAGAAGCTGACCTCATTATATGTTCTCATGCTTTTCTGATCAATGCACTGCATTTCTAGCAGTAAAATGCCACTATTTTATCAGCCCCAGAAATTTTGAAAAGTAAAAATATCTCACGTACATCTAAGTACTTTATTATTCCTATGTTATTTTCTTTTGTTTTGGTTTTTTGTTTTTTTTTTTGGTTTTTCTCCGGTACCGGGAACCGAACTCACGACCTTGCACTTGCCAGGCAGGCGCTTTTGCCGCTGAGCTAAATCCCCAGCCCCACCTATGTTATTTTCTTAATTGGAAGAATTTTTTCAGAGAATCTAGGTTCACTGAATTTTTATCCACTGTCTGAAAAACTTTCCCACTCTCCTGCCTGATGATCATAGGGCATGAGTGGGCTCTGTGATCCCCTGATATTTATTATGGCTCCTTCTGCAACCTGATGGGGTCTCCTTCGCTGGCAGACAAAGTATGTAATGTCACCAAAATTTATGTACCTTGCTATTTATTTACCTATCTTTGTTTAGGCATTTCTGGGAGTTGTATATTAAAATATCCACAGGCGGTTAGCAATTTAATCATTCATTCGTATGATAGTTACACCCTACTCTGGAGCTACGTGATTTCATTAGCACAGGCCACAGGCATCGTACCTTCTCAACAGGTTTCTCTATGTGGCATTTTTCTTAGAGAATTTATTTTCAAGTTAAATCCCATCTTGCCTCAGCAGGCAGTGCAAGTTTTCCTTTGGTTCATTTTTTTCCATGAAAATTTTCCCACACCTTTATTTTCAAACTCCCCACATCTTTTTGTTTTAGATATGTGGCCAATAGGTAATACAATGCCTGAATTTTAAAAATACATCCTCCACGCAGCAGCCAGGTGCCTTTCAGACTCATGATTGAGGTGTTACCACCCCTCTACTTAGATCCTCCCATGGCTTCATGTATTTCCTACAGTAGCCCCCATGCGCCCTCCTCTTCAGGGCCCTGTGTGTGCTGCCTGGCCCTCCTCCTGAGGGTATCCTCTCATCCTAGAAGTTCAGGCCTGGCTGCCCTGTCCAGCCCTCGGTGCCTGCAGGAATTGACCTGTGTTCCCACTGCCGCTGCTGCCTTCCTTGATCTCCTCAGGACTGTGTGCTGTTCTTCTTTTTTTTTTTTTTCCTCCGGTACCAGGAATCGAACTCACGACCTTGTGCTTGCCAGGCAGGCGCTGTGCCGCTGAGCTAAATCCCCAGCCCCTTGCTGTTCCTCTTTTAGGCCTTTCCTCAGCATCTATCCAGAGCCCCACCCCCACCCCCTATCTGGTGTTACATGGCACCTGCTTGTTTCTGCACTTGTCACTCTCCATGGTTGCAAAGTGTCTCATTTGTTTGACACCAAGCTCCATGATCTCAGAGGCCCCATCTAGTCTCCAGCGCTCCAGCCCAGCACCTAGAGCACCACGGTGCCCGTAGGCACCTAAGAAACCCTGTAAGAGGAAATTCTTAGAAGTAGAGGCAGCTCAGACATCACAAGAAATGTGCAGGGGTACAGTTTTCATAATGATGGCTAAGAATTTGGTCGCTCAGCTTCCCACCCTGCCTGCCAGTGTGATAAGACACAGGACACACTTGCTTGAGACTCAGTGGAGTACCCCAGGGGAAGCCACCAAGCCACCACCTGTGCAGCTTGTCCTGCCAAACTTTGCTGGTGTCCCTCTCTTGGCTTGCTCCCTTGAAAACCTTAAACCCACAGCACTCCAAGAAGAACTTTCCATTTGCCTCAATCCAGAGGCTCCCCCATTCCAAGGGTTAAATATTTATTAGGTTTACATTAATCAGGAATAAATACATGATTGAGCAAAGAAGTGTAATGCTTCCCATTTGCTTACAATCCCCCAACCCCCAGCACTGTCCAAAGGCTTCAGTCACAGCGGTCACATAGAAAACAGTGCAGAGGGTGCTGGTCAGACATCAGAGCCCAGAGAGTGCGTCCACCAGACAGAAGCTGCTTTCTTCAGCTATGGTCATTCCTCACACTCTAGCTGGTTCTTCTGAAGCAGTCTAGGGGTTACTGAGGAATCTCACGTGGCTCCTTGTGTACACAGCCTGGAGTCTGATGGTGCAGGAAACCATGTGGACATACATGGACGCACCACTAGCTGAGTGAGCTCAGGGCCAGGGAATGCGAGTGGCAAGCAGATGCAACATAGCATATGCGTGCGCCCCTCCTCCCCAGAACCCCTCTGAAGCAGGGAGGAGTGAGTCATGGTTCATCTGCAGCTGCTCCCTTCCCAGCCTGGACCCCTGCTTCCCCTGTGCCACGTTCTCCCCCTCATCTCTCACAATTACCCAAACACACAGCAAAATTGAGCCATAACGGCTCCCCCTCCTTCCTGGAGTGCCACAGTTTTTATTCACATGTATGCCAGACTCCCCCTAGAAAAAAATATGGGCTGAGTTGCTTCTTCAGAACTAATTTGTTTCCCTAGTTTAACCATTCTTCCCTACTTGATCCCATACTCCTTATAGATCCTGGGTCACTTCACCTGCCTCCTATTCCTTCCTAAGCTGTGGGTGATTGTTTCCTTCACATTCACTTTTATATCATCTGTTTATACATTTTGTCCCTGTCTCCACTGTACAACCTCTATTGAGGTCTGGGTTTTGTTTTATTTCTTTTTCTTTTCTGGCCTGATTCTTACGTAGGATGTCTCAAAGCATCTCTCCAGAAGATGAAAAAGGAATAAAATAACAGGGACATTCAAATAACCAAGCATCCCGGCAGCTGAAGTACACCTTCTGCACTGTGGCTGTGACTGGGGCTACCCCAGAAGTTTGTACACTCCCAGTCACCTCCATCTTTCCAGCCAGCAGCCCCCCTCTCTCCCAACGCCTAGCCCTTGTACGAGTCAGGGAGGCTGGCTGATGCCCACATAGCACTGGCATGTGAGGATATCAAAGATTCCTCCTGACGCACAGCTACTAAGACCTTTGAGCTAGTGTGTAGTGTTGGGGGTCCCTTGAAAAGAGAGGCGGTGTACTGTGTCACAAAGGTCTTCATAGACGGGTGAAAGCAGCTCCATGTTCATGCAGAAGCTGCATCTGCAGATCCCGTCCTTTTGGGCCGCTGCCTTTGGTAAGTCTTCCTCCCAGCATTGCTCGGACAGAAGATCCCCTCAGGACTTGGGCAGGGTGTCTGGGCCATGTATTAGAGAGGGACTTTCCTTTGATCATGTCCATGTCCCTCCCATACATGGTGCGCACATGTTCACATGCTGGGCTCTCTGAAACTGCCCCATCGTGTCACCTTTCAGCCTGTCAAGATGTTGCGGTACTGATAAGGTGCCAAGCAGAGTTCTTTGGTCATGATGTGGGTAGAGAAGATGTGAGCTGAGTCTCCACATAGCTTCTCTTGGCTTCTGGAAGGCATGAGGTGCCCAGCAATCAGAGAACTCAGCCTTTTGCAAGATCCCAGGTGACAGCTTGGACCTCTGCCTTGTGGGCAAGTGCCAGGTGCCTGTCCTCTGGCTAATCTTCAAAGTACTGTGGCGCAGAGAAGAGCGAGCTCTTGCGTTTGCTCCCACTGTACATCAGGGAGATGCTTTTCTTCTTCCGGTCCAAAGGGCTGGCCTCGTCCCCAGTCAGGGACAGGTAAGAGGCGATGCTTTCCCGAAGGCCATAGCTGAAAAGGGATTCATCAACCCCAAGCGAGTTCCCTGCTCCCTGGGGGCCCTCCCGTAGTCTGTGAGTCAAAAGAGCAGGAGGCAGAGGAAGGGAAAAGAGAAGGACATAGATGGGGTGAGGATGGGGAAGAAAGAATGAGCAAAGGAAGAAGAAGGAGCAGAAGAAGAAGGAGAAGGACAGGAGGAGAAGGAGAAGGAGAAGGAGAGGAAGGAGAAGGAGAAGAGAAAAAAAACAAAAATCCTGGTTAATCGTCCTCTAAATTATTGTTTTAATTCTGGTTCTTTATATCTGTGGGCTGCATGATCTTGGACAAATCACTTAACCTCTCTGAATCCCCATTTTCTCAGATGGCTAAAACTTCTAACTGTAAATCTTGATGAATATTTCTTTACAATATTTACAAGGGAGCACAGTTTTATTCATCTTGCAGGCAATTCTAAGATCTGATTCTCTTTGAATTTGCCAATGGGATGTCTGGATCCCTGTTCAGCTAATAAGAAAATTTACCCATTACACACTATAGATATATTCCTGAGAGTCTCATAGCTGACAATGAAATAAACAGAACAAGTCAGTGCAAAGCAGGACCTGCCTTCTCTGGCCCTGGTCTCCATGTGACAGGCCGCTCCTGCCTACATGCCCTAGGAGGACACACACACCTACCTGGATGCCCTCTTCCAGTCGAAGGTCTTCTGGCGCAAGATGACAGGCGAGCTGGGAGCCCTTGCTGCAGGGGAGGGCGTGTTCTGCGCCAGGCAGGGTGTGGTAAGCACACAGCACAGGCCATCAGCCACCTCTTTTGGGGGAAAAGCAAACAGCGATCAGTGCCCTCCGGCAGTGCCATAGGCAGTAGGGACCACTGGCTTGAGGCCTGACAGTGTAACTCCCTGGCTGTGGGCATGGGGAAAGGACCCTTTGCAGTTATCTGCAGAGGCAGGCCGATGCCCAAGAAAGCCACTGGTTCTGCACTGGGGTCAGATCCTCCCAGTGTCCTGTAGCCCATCTTGGTGTCTTTGGACTTGCAGTCTCCTGGCCTTCAGCCTGTAAGAGCTCTGCTGGGCGAGTTCCATGTTGTGTTTCCTATTGTCTATGCAAAACTTGTGGTCTGCACACCCCTCAATGATTGTTATTAAGACCCAAATACCACAAACAACCCCTTCTCGTACCTAGCAAAAGGTGGCTGTTTCCAGGACTCCCTTCCTCTTTCATTTTTAGTTAGCAGCTAGGTTTTCAGGTATCACAGAAGTCATATTTGTTACCATTCATCTTATATCTGCCATGTGCTGGGCTCACTGGACGTGGTGTATGAGTGACTGTTTAACTATCATGCAACGCCCTGCTCAGGGGCTGTTCCCACAACATTTTGGGAATAAGGACCTGGGGTTCTGAGAGGGGAGGTCTCATCCAAAGTTCTCACAGCCTAAATCTGAGCTTGGACCTGCTTCTCCTTGTTGCCATTGCTCCTTTGTCACCTGCTGCTTCTCATAGGTTAGGAGTGTCATGGAAGGCTGTGTGGGCTCCTTTCTCATTGAAATGCCCTTTGTATCTTCAGTGTAAGACACCACATCCTAAAGAATCCTAACAAGGTACCCATAGGTGCAAGGTCAGACATCCTGAACTGAAGGGGGAAGATGGTGAGAGAATGAAAATAACTTCTTCCCCTCTCTGGTGGGACAGAGCAGGAGAGGAGACAGGGCATCTCTGCCCAGTGGACACTGGCAGGAAGCATGTGAGGTCAGGAAGCAGTGACCTTGAGGGTGGAAAGTATCAGGAAGCCCTTGAGGTCAGGGGCCAGCCCCCTTCTCATCACCGTCCTCGCTCATCCCTGGCAGGCAGGGAACAGTTGCCCTGAGGAAAGTAAGGCTTCAAGAGGCAAATATACACAGCCCGGAGTGGCCCAGCCTCCAGTGAGCAGGGAAGAAACACAGAGGTGCCAGAGCCAGTATGTGGAAATTTAGTTGACTGTTTCCACTTTCTCCCTAGTCCATAGGGCACAGTTCCAACTATTAGCTGGCACGTAGGGCTTCCACAGGAAGTCTTTCTCCTCCTGGCCATGCACCATTACTCCATGGAAACTGCATCCTACATCTGTCAGCGTGGAGGATGCTCCCACCCTGGGCAGCCTGGGGAATCTGGACCTCTCTGTTGGGTGCATGAAGGATACACAAATGACTAACATATACTTCCTTGTCTCTAGAAAATTGCTGGGAAGCACAGACTAGGACAGGTTAACTAGGCCCCACACAGCAGCATGGCCAGAGTGCTACGGAGAGAACTAGTGTGTGCTGGGGGCAAAGAGGAGGGACAGCTAACTCCAGCTCCTGCGGCTCCATCACAGAGGTGGGCTAATACTGACCTTGAGGGCTGAAGAGGATTTTAACAACCAAACAAAGGGGAAATAAGTGTCATATCAGAACAAAGCCCCAGAGACCCAGAACCCAAGGGCCCACTTACAGGGTACCAACTGTCTATGGCTATGAATGGAGGGGTGTCCTGGTATGTTTGATTTGCAGAGATGGGGGTGCATTCAAAATGAGGTACTGTTTGCTTCCTAAGGCTGCACTCACACGCAGTCTTCTTCAGCCTGGGATTTATCCTTAACACAGGGAGAAGTTAGATAGCCAGAGAGCACCACAGGCCTTTACTGGTGACCCCGGTGCCGCCTGCTAGATCGATGGCACGGTGTGCATGATCCCTGCAGCCCTGACTGAGCGCAGCTTACCAGAGTAGTGGTTGACCAGGTCCTCCAGGCACTGGAAGGTGAGCCTGGGCGAGATGTAGTACCAGTTGTTGGGCAGACGGAAGATGCGGTAGTGCTTCACCTGCCTGTGTCTCACTGACAGTGAGTAGAAACCTGCACGGAGGGTGGGAGGAGACGGATTAATGGCATTTATGGGACCCCACCCCAGGGCAGCCCATCTGTGCTGAGATGTGACAGGAGTGCCAGGACATGGCCCCCGTGGTGTGTGAGCAACAGCTGCTCCCACACGTGAACCTTCTCTGCTTAGATGTCGCTCATCCACTCAGTACACCCTAGAGTGACACTGCTGGTCCAGGGCTCCAGGGACACAGGCCTCGTCCTCTGGCTTTTGGAGGTGAATGCTGGGTGGTGGATGGGGAGGGGAGGTTCCACATCCCTGAGACTCCTGAGGCTGCGAGACATGCTCACCATTCAGCCACAACCTATAGATCAGGCTCTGTGTTTCTTAGATCCTGCTGAAGGCTGTATGCTAAGGTGTTTACCTCCTTCAGCCCCTGCCCTCCCCAGTACCACTACGTTGCACATTTGCAGGGGGGTTCACAGTTGGGCCCTTTCCCAGGTCCACCTTCCTGTGATTTAAGCTTGCTTGTCTCAGAAATGTGGAGCAAGTGGTGGCCTGGACATGGCTTTGGCATCCCTAGGAAACTCATGAAAAGTGTGTTTCTCCCTCAGCACCGGCAGGGTACTGACCATATGGTCAGTAGGGGCCCTAGGCAGGTACTGTCACCTCCTCTAGCCTGGATCTCCCTGAATGGAAAGAGAGAGACTTAGACTTAATCATGTCTTAAGGTCTTCCCCCACCAACACACACATGCTGGGGCTCCAGGGGTGAAAACACCTCAGGAGGTGGTGAGAGGGAAGAAGCCAGCATCCAAGTGTGTGCTGTCTGTGCCAGGCAGGGGCTAAGCTCCTTCCAAACAGCTTCTTCACTGATTCTCTAAAAGAACCTAGGAGAGATTGTGCCCAGATAGCTTGCAGATAGAGAAGCAGAGGCTCAGGGACCGTAGTCCGGGTGTGTGCCCCTTCCTCTGTGCCCCCCTGGCCATCTTGAGGGCACACCTCACCCTCCTCCAGGCCTGAGCTCTGAACCCACCACTGAGTGGCTTCTCATTACTTCTGTGGAAGTAGAGTACACTGGGCGGTCAGGTGCAGTAAGTGGAAAATCTTCAGAATTTTGCATGCCCCAGGGAGTGAGGCCTGCCACCTCCCCACTCACCTGCTGCAGCTCTCTGCCTTAGAGCACTATGACTGTTAAATGAGCTACGCCCTTCAAAGGGGTCCTTTCCTCCATGGAGGCCACCAGCCTGAGTCTGGTGTCCTGCTTCAGGGCCCCAGGGTACATATACACAGCGTCTGTCCTCTGCTTTGAGCTTGTGCTCCCTCAACATAGTTAGGCCTTCCATAGAAAGCTGCTCTGAGGCTCTTAGAATCACATGTATGTCCCTGCTTCCCTAAAGCCAGGCTGGGCTCATTTTGGTGACCGCCCCAGTACCAAGTGGCCCTGGTACTTAGTAGGTGCCTGAAGAATGCTCTTAAATATTGTGTTTTCTCTTTCTTGACAGCAAGAGAACAAGGAGCTTGTAGATAACTCAAAACTGTGTCCTATACTTAAGTAGTTGTTACCATGAGCACTTAGTAGGGGAGGGTCCTCGCTGTGAAGTGCTTTGCTCCTGTGACTCAGCCCTCGCTAGACCCTGGGCGTAGCACTAAGGACCTTACCACCATCAAGCCCAGGCCGTAGATAAGGGAACTGAGGTAATGGCCTAGTGATTCGTGACTGAAGCCAGACTTGGGCTCTTGCTCTGAACCATGGAGAGGGTCCTGCTACTTTTGTTTCCAGCGATGCAAGACACTGTGAGGATGAAGACTGCAGCAAGTGTGTGACCTCACATCTGTGTGGTCTCACCCGAGGCTGTCTCCTTTCACAGTGGGCACAGGGGCGCTGATACTGAGGCCCCACACCACAAGAGCAGCACAAATATCACTGCCTTTGAATCTCACCACAGCACTATGAGGAAGGGCCTGTCTTTCCATGTCCCAGATGAGGAAACGTGTCAGAGAAGCCACAGAACCTGGGAGGACTGGACAGGACAGGCCTATCCCAGCATGCCACTCCCTGGCTTTTGGTCTTTTTCTTAGTTAGTGGAAATTCTCCAACAGGAGCCAGCAGGGCCTACCCACAGTCAGGGTTAGGACCTGGGGCTCCTCCCAGCAACCCTGCGGCCCTGTGCTAGGCCTCTTGCTGTCATGCTGGGCAGGCATGGGTCACAGGGAGCTGACACACGGACCCATTTGTGTGCACAAAGCAGGGCAGGAAATAGAGCCTTGGCATGAGTCACAGAGCCTGCTGTGCCTGGATGTGGAGAGACAGATTGCTCACCTTTCTTGGTCTCACTCTCCCTGATCATGAAGGAGCCCATCTTTGTGTCTGGCAGCTGCAGCAGCTCCTCAGCCTTGTCTCTGCCTAGCCCTTCAAACAGCCAGCTGGGAAGGAGGGAGACAGCGTGAGCAGACTGCGTGTGCCAACCCACAGAAACCAAGGCCCCATTAGCATGACAGTGAATATAAAGTTCAAGTCCAGTGGCTGTCAGCTGCTAATGAGCAGCGTTCATTCATTCCTTCATTTGTGTTTTCCATCTTCCAAATAAAATTTCCCAAGGATCCGTTAAGCGCCAGGTGCCGGGGGTAATGATACAGGATCCATAAGCCCTCTTTCTTGGCTTGTTTCTCAAATGCCAAATGGAAAGTACCTCTGTCATGTTCAATAATGCATGTGCATTATAAAGTGCTATTGTGTACCCACGTGGCCGTGTGTCTAATGTGAGCTGCCAATGCTGCCTGCTGTAGCACCTTCACTACCCTCTGTCTTGTTGGGTTCTGTTGTGGTATCCAGGATGCCATGCTTGGTAGATGGTTCTGAGTGAATCAGCGGATACAAGAAAAGAGGAAGGTGGTTGATGATTTCACCCATGGAACAAGCCCTACTCTACTTTCTTTTTATTCCTCTGGCCCTCTCAGGCCTGACACATTTGAATACACTTGTCACTGTGCCATGCATGCATTTGTGCTTCTTGCTTTTTTCACTTAACAGGAAGGAAAAGCAGTTGTAGCACTGTAGCCCAGTTTTTTGTTGGCAGATACACTTGCGAAGGGGAACCGACACTTGTGAGTGCTCTCAAGGAGCTGCGCTGGACTCAAAGGAATCTCTGTTCCAAGTGAAAGAGCCCCTACTCATTTTTCAGGCCAGGGTCTGCCAGATCTGAGCTTGGCAGGAAATGCTTCGTTAGCAAGTGGCTGGTACCTACTCAGAAGCAATCACAAATCACTTTTTAACAGATCCTGTATTTCAGTGAGTGGATCCTGGCTTTTCGTCAACAGTTTCAAATTTGTGTATATCGTAGTGAATATTAATACCTTCCCCAATCGTGGTCTTTGGCATTGGCCAGGGCACACAGCAGATGGAGGTCGGTGAATGCCTCAGAAGTGGCAGGTGGGAGAAGACCCAGAGACCCAGTGCCAGGTTCTACTTGTTTACTATTTTCTCATCACCAACAATCACTTTCACTGTGAAGGTCATGATTATGCCATGTTTGTCCAAATATATCCACTAGTCCCTTAGTGCTGTACAATGCATGGAATATTGGTTGTTCTAGAGTATGTGACTGCCAGGGATATAGCTCCTGCACAAGTGCCTACATGGCTAGTGCAAGGTCCTGAGTTCAATTCCCAGTCCAAAAAAAAAAAAAAATAGAGCATGTGACAAACATTAATGCACTCCAGTCCTTACGTCAGAACCCACTCACAGAGATGAAGACAGTACAAAAATAACAGCCCTGTGGGAATGCTGATTCCATTGGTATAGTAAAGAGTATCTTTAAATGGAATCCCCATGTAAGCTCCCTAAAATGGGTAAAGTTATCTCTTTCACAGACAGGGATGCTGAGGGTCAGAGTGACTAAGTACATTGCTTAAGTTATCATGTCAGCAACAGCGAGAGCAAAACTTCAGGGTCATATAATCACTATGCCTCACTGCCTTTCTTCCTGTTCTGTATTTTAAAACATTTTATTGCAGCTACTAGATTGGTTGCCCCACAAGGTCATAGTAATACTACTACTCTGGGTTCCCAGAGCCTCCAGCTCCTGGCAGCTTCAGCAGATGTTAGCGTGTTTGCCAAGTGTACGAGCAGGTCCAAGACAAGCCCCTGATGCAATAGATTGATGTGTCTTTCAGACTGTGACCCACATGACAGAACCTAGTCCGCTGAAGTTCACTTTCTTCATCTAAACCATGGAAATGGTTTCTGGCACTCATGATTAAGACAGTAAATCCCGGCACTGCATTCCAATCTTTCAGAAGTTTGGGGGTTATCTCTGCTTCACTGAAATGATCACGTGGCAAGCAAAGTCCTTTAGGTGGGAAGGAGTTATTCACACTCATGCTATGGCATTCCCTTCCCCTTTCTCTTTTCCCTGGTCATGCCTGGTGTCTCAGCTTCTCGTCTTGTCTTCCTTCTCTGCTGATTGAGTTGGAGACAGGAGCCTTTTGGAGTGAGCCTTCTATGTGCTTCTGGATTTGCCTCTGATAAGAACACAGCTACTGTTTTCAGGGTGCTCCCTGAAGTGTCCACAGGAGGATCACTCTGTCCTGTTCTCATAGCTCTGTACTTTGGTTTATGTCTCATTCTCCCTGTCAGTCTATGTTGTGCTTTCCACTGGGCAGCTGAGAGAAAAATACTGGAGACATATAGAAAGTTGGGTAGCTTGTCTACTGTCATGTGGGCAGTGAGTGATAGAGGCAGGGTTTGAACCCAGGCAGACTGGCCGTTAGCCACGGTAGTGTGCTGCATCCTGTAATAGTCCTTAAGCACCAGGTGTGGGTGAGCGTTGAACACCAGGAGCACAGTGTTCAGGCTGAAAGGTCTGACTTCCTTCCTTCCACTCATGAGGAAGTCCGTTCCAAAGAGTTATAGGGACTCATCCATGTCACCCTATTCCCCACGGACTGAGCAGAGGAGAGAGTGCCCCCTCTAGCCAGTGCCTTCCTTCCCACTGCACCAGCCGGAATCTGTCTGCCCTCATGAGTTTTCAACATAGATATCATGATTTCATAAGGCTGTTTGAGAAACACACTCACCCATGGTACACTCTAGCCACACAGATTCCAGGGATGTAACTCTCTCGGCCTGTGGTGAGAGAAATGGCTTTCCACCAGCCACCTTCACTGTTAGGGAGGAACAGACAGGACCAGAAGAGGTAAGTGACAAAGCACAGGACAAATGAGCAGAGCTAACAGATCTACCCCATGATAGCTTGAGACAATCCTCTTCTAAGATCCACTATTGGCCACGTTGACCTCAATGTCTGAAAATTTCATTTTTAAAGCGTAGATATCCACCTCCCCATCTCCCCATGGCAAGGTACCCACATGCTGGCAGTAGCTGTTTTCAGGGTCCAGAAGCTGATGTTTTAAACAGTTGCTTCATTTTTGGAGGCTTTTGAGATTGCTTATTGTGTTGATTTATACCCTGGATAGTTTTATGGGTCCCTATCATTGAGGACCAAACTGAAAGGGGCTTAGAGCCCCAGTTCTGTCTTATAGGCTGTTTGGAACCAGGCTGAAGAGGCAGCAGGAATGGCAGGCAATATTATTTGCTTGCCATCAAAAGTGTTTTCAGACTCTGGGTCTCCCTTCTTACACTAGCATGTACCATTACACTGAATGGGGGGCGGGGGAAGGCAGGGCAATAGAAGAAGCAAAATCTTAGTTATACAGTGTCTTAAAAGCCAAGTTACAGAATTTGAATTTTATTCAGCAGGCCATGGGGAGGCATTGAAGGTTTTACAGCACTGGCAGTAAAAAGGAGTGGAGGTTATATTATGAACCAAATTTCTCACCTTGCAGTGTATGTGGACTGGGCAACTGTGACTGAAAATGTAAACCAAATGACACCCCAAATGAGTTCATCCTATCTTGAGGATCATAAAAGTTTTCAAAAGTTAACTCACTCAGAAATCACACGTAATTTCTCCCCTCGGCGAAATATTGGGGGGCTGATGTCAGGAGAGGGGTAGTCACTCAGCACGGCGAGGAAATCACTCTCCAGCCCTAGTAGAAAATAAGCAGTGGAATGTTTCATTTCTTAAGGAGGAGAAAGGCAGCCCTGGGGCTGGGGATGCAGGGTTCTGAGGACTCTTCTGCTGGGACACTGTACATTCTAGAAGATGCAGTGTGCCTAGGCCTGCCCTCCTTGGAGAAGGTAACAAGTGCCTGAAGACCCAAGGCACAAATGATATAGTCTGTCTTCGCATCTGGCTGGCCCTAATACTAGATTCTCTCATCTGAGGAATGGGGACCAGAGGCCTATGAGCTGAGCCCACACTCTCTGGCTGTAAGGTCTGGCCTGTATCCACCAGCATTCATCTCTCTGTTTTTAAAATTGGCTAGTATCTTATTCTGGGTCATTCTGTAATGAAGTGAGGGCAGGCCCTCAAACAATGCAGTGCTATAGAAACGCCCTGATAAGTCCCGGGCCTGCGGTCCCCAGATCTGTGGTGTGTGCAGGTGGACTAAAGGAGCTTTTACAATCCTCTAGGCCCAAGAAACATCAACTCTGAACTAGAACATAGCACTTCCTCCTTGTATAGGATGGGGCGCCCTGCCGGGCGTTTGCTTAACAGGGACTTTTGTTGGGGGAAAAGGCAGTAGCAGAAAAGTACTTTTAATCGTATGTTTATTGAAAGTAATCTGGGTAAAGTGCTGAAAAGGAAGGAATGCTATCAGGGCTACATGAGCATAGCGTACAGTAGTTATATAGTGATAAGGTAATAAACTTCCTTTTCAGCTCTAAGCTGTATCTATTTTGCATCCTTAGTGATTGGCCATGATTTACATGCGTTAGAGACAGTAGTATCAGAATACATTTCAGAGGAAAATGATATGTCTTACATAGCAGCAAGCACGATAATTGTTTGCTGTGATGATTATCATTCTATTGGCTGGCTTAGTTTCTGAACTCATAGTTCTGGGTAAGACATTTATTCATTCACTTGGCAGTTACTTGCTGAGCGTAGACCACCAGAGCCCAGCAAGAGTACCCACAATCACAGGAATAGCTATTCCCATCGCTTGCTCTAGGAAGTTCTGGACAAATCCCAGCACTGAGACATAGGTCTGGGTGGCCCCAACAGGCTACTTTCTGCAATGCAGAGCCCCTTTCCTGAGACCCCAGGCACCTGTCTCTTATACGCATATGTCCTGCACCTTTAACTCTGAAGTGGGAAGGCCATCTCAAAAAGAGAGAGATCAAACACTGGAATGAGTAAAAAAGATGAATGAGACTTTTGGTAAAAGGTTTGGTTATCAATTGATAAATGAACCAGAAACAAGTTATCGTGGTAGAACAGTGCGCACAAATGTGCTCTTCTCTAAGGGAAACTGAGTTGTAGATAATGAACTACGTAAAAGCAAGAGTTCCTGAATGTGACGTGGAAACCAAAAGTGACCTTTAGTGTCCTTCTGAGCCTTGGAGAGGAACCAGAGCAGGACTACTGAAAAACAGCCCTTCCCAGGCATGGAAGGATGACCCCACTAGTCCTCTGGTATCTCCTGCTATACACTGACCTGAGACCGCAAGGGAATTTCCCTCCCATCCTGCTTTGCTGAATTCAAAACAGGAGTTCTCCTCCTGTGTAGTCCAGACCCACCCCAATACAGAGAACACTATAGTTGTAATAGGTATGAAGCCACAAGACCTGAGTTCTAACAATGGGTGGGTCCTGATTTGGTGGGGCATGAACTTTATGAAAATTTGAAGGAAAAAAAGGTATGAAATTGCAAATGCAACATGAGGTGCTCAGCAGGTGCTGAACCAGTGAGGGGCCTCCCTCCATGATTCACTTAGCTTCCTGGTACATACACCTTGATGGCAGGCGGGCTGCTCACAGGCAAAGGGATGAGGGTAGACACACCTCGTACCCTAGTTTGGAGAATGTCCCATTGGAAATGCTTTCATGGTGGAAACCCGTTCTTCTTGCTCTACTGGCCTTGAATATGGAAGGAGCATTTCTTCACTGAGCTGCCTCAGCTTAGGGTGATGGGTCTTTCTGAGACTCGCAGGTTCCTGGGATCCCCTCAGAGCCCGTGCATCGGCCGTTTCCTCTGTCTTGATGCACTGGCCTAGTCCTGTCTCCTCCTTCCCTTAATCAACTTTGGCCTCCCCAGGAGGGCTCAGCTTCACTCTCAACCCGTGGGATTTTCCTCTGAAGCAATGATACATTTTTGTGACGCTCAGCTGTGAGTTTCAAGAGGGCAAAGCACCTGTGGCTTCCATGTCCAGAGCCCAGGACAGAGCCTGTCTTTTATAGGATGCTCCAGGCAGGCACCTTGAATGCCGCGTGAGCAGGCCCTGTGTGACTGCACCCTCCGGAAAAGCCTTTATGTTGTTTTTTGTTAAAGTAGTTCAGGTAGAAGGGACTGATCTGCAGCAGGCAGCAAGGTGCTCAGCCCCCTCAGAGCCCTGTTTGAAAAGCAAGGGTTAAGCCAGGTGTGGTGGCGCATGCCTGTAATCCCAGCACTCGGGAGGCTGAGGCAGGAGGATCATTGTGAGTTTGAGACCAGCCTGGGCTACAAAGTGAGCTCAAAGCCAGTCTGAACTGCATAGTGAGACTCTGTCTCAAAAAAAAAAAAAGAAAGAAAAGCACGGGTTGAAATGAGATGCATGCTTGCTGTTATCTGTGACCAGAATAGAACCTTGAGGCAGATCCTGGTTTGTGGTTTGCCGCCTGGCTCAAGAGTGAGAACAATCATCTTTTGTAATGTTAAAAGAAAAATACACTAACAGAAAGATACAAAAACAAAAGCAACATGGTTACAGAAACAATTGTTCCAGTGTAGGCAAAGGGGTTGATGGGGTTAGAGAGTTTCAGTTTCACAGCTATAGAGACGCTTCCTGTGGAATTTCCATAATAATGATGTTTTTATATCTATGTCACTTAAACTTCAGTGAGGCAACCTTGCATCCTGGGTTTTGGTTTAAGGTTCTGATGGCTGAAGCCTGGTCTTTGTAGGGAATTTCACCAATGTCCCTAGTCAGTGTTGGAAGAACAAAGTCACTAGAAGGTATAGCTGTAGGGACGGGCACTGTTCTAAGCATACTCTGCTCTTGGGACCCCTTCTATGTCTCCCCTGAAGTTTGGTCCCTACACTGAAATAAATGCAAGGAAAGAAATTCCTATTTACTTTTCAGATTCAACCATACTATCACATACTCTTGCGGCCCCTTGGGTCTGTATGGAGAGCTGAGCCTTGGAATCAGAGCAGATAAAGGAGTTATGAGGCTAGAGGGGTGCTGAGAACACAGATTGCAGATATAAAATAGGGAAACAAATTAAGTGAAGATGTAGGTTTCACGTCCGAAAGAAATCTGGAGAGAATGTTCAGCAGAGATTTATGGGAAGAGAATGGGTTTTGAAATCAACTGGATCTGACTTTCATCAACCTCCACCAGTTGATAGCTCTTCAGTATGGGCACAGGGTGAGTGTTCACTCATCCGGGCCTGATTTCTCTATGTATGAAAATGAGCAAATAAAAACCTGCCTCACCACCCAATGGGTTAAGAACTCATGATGCATCGTTGGGAGGTTCAAGACCTGTCCCTTCAGTGACAGTTGGTGCCATTGCCATGTGAGGCAGGCTGACCGGTGTCTGCCAATACTTAATTTTGAAACTTTCTAGTAGTGTAGATTTGAATATATCTTATTACCTTCTAAACACAAACTCCAGGGGGGAGAACAGAAGATGAAACTCAAATTACTAAATATTTGCTGACTGCTCCATGGAGGAATGAGTCAGGTGAGAAGAATGTATAGAAGTATAACATAGGAACCGAGTCCAGAAAAAGAAGGGGTCCCTGACGCAGTTCGATGGCCACAGAGATTACACGGCTTTACAAAGGTAGGCCCATTTGTACATGGTTATTGTTGGAGTATCCCTCCCATTTCTTTCTCGCTGCTGAAAATGCTGTTGCTGCCATTTGCAATCATGCAGCACACCGAAACAGTGTTATATCTTCAACGCTGTCCCACCCGGCAGCAGGAACTCTGATTTGAGGGGTGTAGAACCAAACCTATGAGGATCTTAGCACCTGACGGAGCATGAGAATTTCAAAAGGGCAGGGTCACTTTGAGGCAGGGAGCAAACAGGCCACTGAAGTAGGTTAAGTCATTTGCTCAAATCCAAATAGCAAAGGAGCTGGAGAAGGTGGATATGAACCTAGGCAGTGTGAATATGGAGTCCAGGTGGGTACCTGAGTCAGGGCACTAACAGGACTTTGAAGCTGCTGCCTGATAGGAAGTGAGTGGGCATCTGAACTGTGAGTGATAGGAGGGTGAGAAAAGGCAAATAGTCAACTAGAGGAGCAAGTGATGCCTTCCCTGGGATAAGAAAGCAGGGTGCATTGGAAACTGGGAGGGGATCCCAGAAACACCAGGTGTGTCTTTTGTCCTGTGCGACTCTGACTGTGGGTGAGTAGCCACTGCTTTGTCTCTGGAAGAGCTATATCTGTGTGTCTTTCCTATAATAAAAATTTTTTTGGTAGTACTGGGCATTGAACCCAGGGCCTTCACCGTAAGCTACATCCCCAGCCTATTTTTTTATTTTTTACTATGAGATAAGTTCTTGCTAAGTCACTAAGTTGCCCAGGCTGGGTTTAAGCTTGTAATTCTCCTGCCTCAGTCTCCCTGTGTGTTGGGATTATAAGCATGGGCCACAGTACCTAGCAATAAACTTCTAGCCTCAAATCTGGTTCATGCGTGATCTTCATCTAACTGTAGGCTGAGAGTCCATGCGAGCCAGTGACAGCTTCACTACGCCATGTAGCTCTCCTGGCACTTAGCTTCCAGGATCTGCCTTGTCCACACTTGATCCTTAATAGATTGAGACAAGGGAGAACTCCCAGTGGGATTTCATAGTTGGCACCAGCAGCCAGGGCAGCTGGTGGGTGTGAGGCTGAATAGCCCAGTGATTTCAACTTCCCATTTATATTCTCCAGTATCAGACCTAAGCTCAGGGGCTCCACTGCGGTCACAGCAGCCTGACTCTCATTTTCTCAGAAAACTGTGCCCATACACAAGTAACCAACCTGATGGAGCCTGGCAGGCTGGCTGGGGGACAGTCTACCAGATTCCATTGTAACGATGAGCCTCTTGCTAATAGGTGAAGGACTATAAGGTGAAACTGACTCATCCGGAACACTCTTCTGTCCTTCTCCATGTGTTAGTGGGCAGATTGGTCCAAAACCAACCTTACAAGCATTAGCATCAGTTTCCATGCTCTTAGGGCCTAGAACAGCAGGCAGAGATGATCTATGGGCTCCAGAGTCTCACGGTGGGTACTGTCTGGGCACCCAGGGTTTCCCAGACTTCTTTTGCCTTCAATATTCCTTTCTCTTTCCCATCGCCATCATAGGTGGCAGCAGCAGGACCAGCATGGCACCACTTCTGGAGTGACCATGCTGGGGTACATGCCGCCCTTGAGGCCCTCTTTGTGGTACTGATTGACAGTGGCCACCTTGAGTGGCCATCAGGGGAGAGGCTCAGCAAGATCTGGAGTCTGGCCTGAGGCTGTGCAGCTAGAGTCAAACCATGACCACCTCCTGGCCAAGCATGTGGGCTATGCTTTGGCCCCTGGCTCTCCTTGGCCATAGTCCAGTGCCACCTACCTTGCTAGTGGCCTCTAATAACATTTCTCTTAACATTGATGAATTTTTAAAAACTGTCCTCTTGTTTTAAGAATGTGAAATCATGGATTTGATCTGCTACTTAGGTTATTAAGATAATCCCTAAAGGAACATGATGTAGAAGCTGAATGACCATGGTCTACCAAACACCTTCCCCTGCTCTTGCAGTGTGTGAGACCCAAATAAGAAACCAGAATCTCGCCTAGGATCTGATGCAGGCACCTGTCGATGGAATCCTTTGCTAAGCACAGGAGTGTCTGTTCCATTGAGCGTGCTGACAAGGCTCACTGTCCTCACCCTAGAGAGCCTGTCCTCCGCCATGCATGGTACGCAGGCCTCCAGAGAGCTGGCCCTCTCTGGCTATGATGTGATGGTGAAAAGAAGGATACTAGGCTCAGGCCACCTAGTTTTACACTGCTGTTCCCTTCCCAACCAGATGGATTCAGGAAGTCATTTCACCTTTGGTGCCTCAGTTTCCTCAACAGCAAATTTGGATAAATGGGATAATTTGAATAAATGGGATAATTTGGATAAATGGGATAAATGGGATCAGGATAAATGGGATCATTCTTAATCAGAATTAAGAATTTATACGTGTAAATTCACATATAGCATGTAACTGGTATGTGACATATAGTTGCCAGAGTGATGTGTAAGTTCATGCATGTGAAGCGTTCGGAACTATTTGGCATGTGAGTACTGGGTCACTCTGCAGTCCTTCCCATTTCTCAACAGAATCAGCAGATAACTAGGGAGAAACTCACTTCTCTCACTGCAATTTGTGCAGAGGCAGGACTAAGAGCTGGCCTATGGTCCTCCCACTTTAGGGGCTTAAGCTTTTCCAGGGGATCAGTAAAGAATGTATCTTGGTACCACTACCTTCACAGGTCTGTGGTAGGCAGATCTGCTTGCTCCCTGCTCCCCTGGGAATTCTGATGTTTTGATCTGAAGACCATACCAAGCCGAATCTTATGATTTCTCTATCCTCTTCCTCCATGATGCCCAACTCAACCGTTTTTTTTCCATGGCAGGCAGCTGTATCAATGTATGAAGGGTGTGATTTCCATGCTGGCATTGTGAAAAGGGATCTGAATGCTGTTCGGCTTGCATGGTTCTCTCTGGTGGTGAAGTCTTACTATAGGTCAGCATGATCAGAAGGAAGGAAAGGCAGCAGAGAGGGCCACAGCAGAGTAACTGAGTGTGTTTGTAAGGTGGAAATATGCTGTTTCTCTTCTGCTGGGAGTTCCCTACAGCTCGGTACTGCCTGGTCAGGTGCTGAGGAGGAACATGGAGACAGTATAGGATATATAAAAGATTCACTAGTTGGCAAGACCTGACGACAAACCATGGACTAGCTAGTTGTACCCTCTTCCACTTTGGGGGATGCCCATGTAGACAGAACCCGGTGCAGGCAGATCTCCCAGAGGGTTTTGAAAGTCTTCACACCTTCACTTGCCAGTGAGCTGTGGGGTGGGAGAGAGTAGAAGTTCCATCTCTAGCTCCCACTGAGTTCCCAGGGGAAGCTGAACAGCATCCACAAGGTCATATGGCTTCCAAGGGATATCACCAACTCTATGGGGATCTTTCACCTCTAAAACTGGCCCTATCTCATCAGGTCCTGCTATTTCCATGCCGTTTAGTCTCTGGAGCTAGTATAATAAGGAAAGCTTGATGTAGGAGAAAATACATGATCAAAGCCATATTCCAAGGTATTCACAGCCTTGGTTTCAGGGAAAAAGATTTCCCCAAAGCCCAGGAAACTCATTTATCTAAAATCCAAGCTAGTGGCCCTGAGGTCAGACTTCTCCTGCTGCCTGTGTAGGGCCAGGGGCTTTGGTGCCTTCAACCTCTTGTCACTCAGACTACTGTCAGAGTTCAGTTGTGTGATGGTGTAAGGCAACCTGCAAGCCAAGCACTGTCTCTTGGAAGGAAAGAGGAGCTGAACCAGTGTAGCTGCGTAGGAGCTCCTTCTGTGAAAGCCCTAGACCTCTGCATTACATAGACAGGAACTAAATAGTGCAGCACCCATCCCACCAACTTCTCTCCCCTTACTCAGTACGTGCAAGAGAAAAGAGGAAACAAAGTAAGGAATGATGGTAAAGGAAACTTTTCAGAGGTAAGGGTGAAAAAAATAACCCAGCAATGCTTGATGTGGTTGCCTGGATTACAAACTGGGTATGACCTGGGGAATTCTCTTAATCAGGGGGCGGAGGAGGGGAGACCCCTCCACCTCTTTTTTAGAGGTGACCTCCCTCCCACATCATGGAAAAAGAAAAACTTACTTAATGACAATTTGCATTTAAAAAATAAAGGCAAATGAGCAAGTCCTCCGAGGCTGGTGTTTTCATGGGGTTTGCTCAAGCATGCTGCCCGCCCCTCCGCTCCAGGCTGAGAGGGGACAAGGCATGATGGGTTCAGCGTTGGGTGCCTCCCGAGCTGACCTGGGCACGAGGTACTGCGGTGGCAGTTTTCTAGTGGCGGTTATGACCAGGAGGAGGCCAGGACCAGGGCCAGTCTAAGGAGGGGGAGGAGCCCAGCCCAGTTGCTGAGCTTTGCTTGGGAGGCAGCAGCCTGAGGATTCACACACTCTGCTCCACTTTATAGCAGGGGCCCATCTCCTGGACCTGGGAATATTCTGGTTTGCAGGGGGGAGTCACCGGGCTAGGACAACAAGAGCCACTGTGAGTGCCTGAGTCTGACTTAGAAGCATGTGGGGGGCATTGTCTTCTGTCTCACAATGGCATCAGAAAGCCATGAGATTGCATTGTTTCCGCAACGGTATAGCTCCATTTGGGCAGAAGGAAGAAGGCTGCTTTGTAAAGGGGGTCAAAAGCCAAGGATGGAGCCGTGGCTAGAAGCAGGCGGGAGCCGTGCTCATGTTGGGCCCTAGCTCAGCAGACAGAGCACCCATTTGTGCTAGTGAACTTCTCACGCAGTGCCACAGGGGAAGAGGGGGACTAGGCACTGGTCACCTCTGCTGCGAGATGCACACCAGGCCCCAGATGCTGTGAGGGAGCCAGAAGTGGCCTGAGATCCCCCTAGGAATAACCTAGTAGACACCTGGCCTTCATGATGTCTCTTTCTAGCCCCCCAGAGGACCCACACAGGTACACACACACACACACACACACACACACACACACACACACACTGCCTGCACTTGGAATCTTCCCAAACAAAGTAAGGATGTCGGAAACAACCAGCATAGCTGACCTCAGAGCACAGGGGGTTTGAGTTTCAGCCTTTGCCTCTGCTCGCTGTTTGTTGATGGCCCCTCTTCTTTTCTGGCCACTTGCTGAAGGATTCTTTGTACTTTAGGGTCTCTTGCCACCACTGGTTAACCTGGAACCCCACCGCAGAATGTTTGGCACCATGCCATCCTACTAATGAAACACAAGGACCTCTTTCTTCCCCGGAAGACATGGTAGGCACAGTCCAGCTCAGTAGAGTAACACTGATAAAACTCCTGCAGTGCTGCCTGTGCAGATGATAACATTATGTAACAGGTTGGCAATGTGCGGTGAGGGAGGGTCTGGCTTTCAGATTCAGATGGTCCTGGTTGGGTGTCGGGCTCTGTAACTTGCTGATGACACAAGCTACATGGGGTGGGGGCTCTGTCTCTACACCTGTAAAATAAAGGTACTAAAGCAGCCAATCTCAGAGAGTCATCTCAAAACGTTCACAGCTTAGCATTGCTACCAAGCACCCAATTCTTTTAAATTTTCAATTATTAAATATTTGAACCACAAGCAAAGTGGGGTATAATGAATTCAAGTTAGCAAAATGAGCACCATCCACATAGGACAGAGTTAAACATCTCACCAAAGAAGAAGTCAGACTTACCATCTGTGCTGGGCAGAGGCCTCTCTGGGGGCGCAGGGGTGGATTTCATGCTGTTGCCCATGTCTCTCTCCTCTGGAGCTCCGAGAGATGCTCGAAGCCTGTAGAACAAGGACACACACGGAAAGTCAGCTGCACCCCGAGCCCTTGAGGTGGAGAGTGACCCAGTTCAGAGTGCATTGTGCATCATCCCTCAGTCAGCCTCCTTCTTGAAAGGCGGCTGTTTTCATGTCAAGACGCGATTTGTGTTGGTTACATTTGCGCAGCTTGAGTTCTTTTATCAAGGGAATGACAGAGAAAAACCACAGAGAAGGAAGTTGCTAACAAATGCTGTTGGTGGTAGAAGTTTCCATTCTTCTGCACCCTCACCGCGGACAGCAGGCAGATTCACGTGAGAAGCTGAACAGCACTTCAGATGGCCTCAAAGGGTCTGTACTGAGAGCCCTAGCCATCAGCTTCCTCACTGCATGAATTCAGGGCACACAAAACTTCGGAGCCATGTGACATAATAACCCAAAGGGATGTGGAGGTGGCCCTATCTCTACATTGTTTTCTTGTCTGTGTAAATTTTTCAGTATGCTTTCAAAAAGCAATGGGAAGGACAACTTCCTGGCAATGCTTGGGATTGCTACCTGTTGACGTGCTAAAGCATTCACATCTACTGTTACTTTTGGTCACTGCAGAGACCCTGCATCCCTAAGCTCAGTTAGTAGGGAAGGCAGCTGAGTCTCAGAGAGGGTAAGTGACCTGTCCAGAGTCACATGGCAGGTCAAGCGGGGCTGGGACTTGAACTGCTGATGCTTAATTTCCACCTTGCTCCATAACAGTTTTTCCTCCCAGAGCCCATCCATCCCAGTTAGAATTCTGCTGTTGCAGTTACAAGCTGGCTGGTCAACTTGAAAAGTGTAAGTTGGACACCTTTTCCTGCCAGTTTTGGAGGCTAATGGAACAACTTTGTTTTGTGGCTGCAAAATTAACAGAGATTAAAGCATGCACAGAAATTAGATCATGGCTTGGCATAAATACACAGCAGTTACAGCCATTCCTAGTCTCTTCCCTGGCTGTCCTTAAAGATGAAACACTCTGTCTCTGGGCCCCCACACAGGCATTTTGAAAGCAACACAGATGATTACAGAAAGGAATCTTAGGAAGCTGGGTCCTCACAGGATGCTTAAAGCACAGAAGAAGGGCACATCCATGGACAAGGCTGTATCCTGCCTGTAGGGACAGGGAGGAGATGGGTCCAATCCCCAGCCAGTGTCCAGGCCAACAAGAAACATGCCCCATCTCTTTTGTGTTGTATCTGGGATCAAAACCTCATGAGTTTGGAGGAGTCCCAAAGTCAGCCAGGCCACTCTCACTCAGCCTGGGATCCTTCTGCAGTGCTCTGTGTTTATAAGGACACAGAGTTTATAAGGATAGGGCCATGTCCTTGTAAACCCACTGCACACTGAAGATACTATGAGTCCAAGTATGCCTACGACCCACACCAAACCTATAGAGCGTCACAGCTTGGTGACACAGTATACTGTAGGTGGAGGGTTGTTTCCCTTGTGATCACGACCTGGAAAAATATCATAATGAAAAATTTACAGTATAATTTCTACTCAATGTATATGACTTTGGCACCAATGTTATGCTGAAAAATCTCAAGTAGAGTCATCTGTATTGGTACTAAATGGTCTATGCTATTCCAGACAGTGAGGCCTTCAAGATGAAGTAGAAGGAGGATGGTGTGAAGTGGGATTCTTAGTGTATTAAGAAACAAGATCAATCATGTTGAATGGCTTTTTTTAAGCTCATATATTCTAAATATTTTCATGAACAAGTTATCATTTAAAACTGAAACTAATATGGCATAGTATTCTCAAGGTAATCACAAGACTTGCAAAAATTAAACACTTGTGATGCACCACAAAAGTGAGGCCAGAAGAGCTTCATGTCTGAAGTTAAGCAGGAACCCCATCTTCTTGGGCCTTGTGGATCTTGGGGACTAGATGAGGCAGGCTTCCTGCAGATCAGGACTTGGCCAGTCCTTCATAGCACCCCATAAGGACAGCTTCACTTATCAGGCCCGTCCTGCAGCCTGAAGAGGTTATACAGCATTCTCCTTTCTTCCAGAGGAAATGGATGCATCTAGCCTGTCTCTAACTCCCAGCCTGGCAAACTATAGCTGGGTGACTGAGACTCACAGTCCCCATAGTGTATATTTTCAGGGCTTCTGCCCAGCCCTGCCATGAACCAGCACTATGAGAGAGGCAGGACCATGGAAACCTACCAGCCATAGGAGCCACACCTTGGACATGTGCAGGGAGGAAACACGCACGTAGCCTTCTCACCTGTGCGGAGCCCAGCTCTACATAGAGCATGCGTATGATATGCACGGGCTGCACAAAGAAAAGCCATTGCTGCTCTGTCCTTTTCTGCTGCTCCCCAAGATCTACCAGTTGCCCCAGTCCCACACTCTCTCTATCTATCACTGAGGCCTTGGGGCTTATAGAGAAAGCCCTCAGTACGTAGAGACAACTCTGAAACCAAGCACCGATAGTCTTTTGACTGGGGCTCCTTTGACAGCACCTTTCTGTCCTTATAACTTGCCCCAGCATGTAAACCTAATACCACAAGCCATAGATCTGCTCTCTAGCCCCTCAGCAGCCCCCCAGCAGCCCCTCCTTCCAGCTGGCCAGCCTCTCTCCCACTCCGTTCTCTCCTGGAGCCTCTTCCCAGCAGCAGGCCCTGGCCATAACATCCCATCGCTTCTCTTCTCCTTGCATCACAACTGTGCCAGAAAATAGCTGGAAAAGGCTTTTGTGGTCACCAGACTCCTTCCCCGTAACTTTACAGTTTTTCTCAAGCTATTGTGTGCTGTTTTACTGGAGTTCCTGGAATCCAGTACATGAAGACAAAAAGGGAGTTTAAACCTACATTTTTCAGATTTGTCTCTCCAGTAAGAGACAAATACCTAAAGTTTTGAGACGAGAAGGGAAGGCAGTCGTTGGACCTGGGGCCTGTGACTCTAACACTTCTTTGACTCCAGCACGCCACTCTTCTGTGTTCCTGGTGGTCGGAGCTCACTTTCCAAGAGGGAGGGCTGCATTTGTGCTATGAGCCCCGCAAGTCCCCATCAGGCCTCCATGGCCCCTTGGTGGCTGCTCACGAATCTCCCAGAGCCCCCAGGAAGGAGTTAACTCATCAGGAAAGGGCTTTTATTTGAGAAGAGCGAAAATACCCCTGAGAATGAAAGCTGGAGTCTCCCTAATGAAGTGGCTGAATAATTTGATTTAATCTGTGACAGTTTTATGCAGTGGCTAGAGGTGGGAGAGAGGGTGAGAGCGACATAATTGCTTCCAGGAACAATAAGAAAAGGGCAAAAGAGAAGTGAGTTAATTAACAATGGCTCGGATAATTCTCGTTTTTTTTTTTTTTTCTCCTTTGTCATTGTGGTGTGACTTCTTGATTTCCAGGTCAAAGGACTGTGATGCTATGCACATTAATTTCCCTCCAGTCTTTGGAACAATGCTGCTTGCTATAGGTGACCTTGGGCCTCAGTTTCCTTTCCTGAGAAATGAGATGAGTGAAAAAGGTGGTCTCTAGAGAGGGAGCCTTTTAACTCCACTTCATTCTAGCAATCAAGACTTCGTGGCTTTTTGAAAATTGTTAATAAGAGGAAAGAACCATCATAATTTTTATGAAGTCCCATTGGACAGAATCCAAATCCTATCTTTGTATTCATCACGATTGAGAGAGAAGACAGCTGATGTGCACCGGGCCCACCTTCGGCCCTGTGTCTCCCTGCACCCCTGTGGCAGAAATTGTTCCTGTTACAATAGCATGGGGATCATGTGCCCATGGTCCTGGAGCTAGACACCCTATGCCTCCTGGCTTCACATCTCAGGCCCTCTGCCTGGGACCATGTCTGTCCTGAAGGAGGACATTAGTCAGTGCAGGGCTGGTCAGAATTGAGTGGATGCAAGTTGAGGATAGGCCTCCCACCTACAGGGAGCTGCATCAGGAACCTGAGATATGTGGGCCAGAGGCCCTTCCATGACCAGGTTTCTCTCTGGCCAGATCCTGACTCCTTTTGTTGTGTGCTCTGCACCACCTTATAAAGGCAAAGCCCAGCCTTCCCGAGCCTTCCACTCCAGGACCATCCAGGGTGGATATATGTACCTGGTCCCTTGTGCACCTTTGACACTGTCTAGCAGGTGGGAAGAAAGGGAGCATGTGCCCTTCACAGTGCACTAGCAGAGAGAGCTCAAGGAACTCAGCCAGAGAAGGCAGACTAGACACTGTGAGTAACCTGGGAACTGAATGCACAGGGAAACCTGTCAGGCCATGCTGCCCTTTGGCCTTAGACATTTCCTCTGCAGAGTGATGGGTGTAAGCCCATTTTAAGGCATGGAAACACAATGCCATGGGGACAGGAACTTCAGTGTCCACTTGTCACCTCTCATAGCAGCAATGATGCCCAGAATAACCGCCAAGCCAGCCATAGGCCCAGGCTGAGCCCTAAAGCCTTCATGTCCTAGATGCTCTGACAGCTCCCTTTAGGGTCAATGAGCTAACTTGCTCAGCGTGCAAGGCCAGTAAGAGGTAAAGCTGGGCCTCGGAGCAGGCCTGCCTGACCCCAGGATTGTGCTCTGAACCTCTGAGCCATGCTGCCTGTCTTCCTGCCTCCTTGTTCTTTCTGAGAAGACAACAGAAGAGTGGTTCCTAACAGCCATCAGAGCAAACTTCAGGAGCCATCAGCTTTGGGGAAGGCCTTTAATACAAGGGACACAGAAGCCCTGAGGGACTCTCGGCTGTCTTGTGGCAGTGAGTGGAACCCAAGTCTGGGGATCCAGTTGGGGAACCACAGGGACAGGAGAGGCCTCAGTGAAGGCCAGAAGGAGCAGGGGAGGACTGACATGTACGGGATATTTCCAGCCCTTCCTAGGACTGTTTTAAAGAACTTTTAATTCTCTAGGACTAAACAAAAAATACTAAATTATGTATTCTAGTTTCATGAAAATTTAACCTGCACCTATATATATTCTATATAGAAAAACAGTAAATGAAATCTTCCAAAATCCTTTCAAGGACTGGCTCTCTCTCTCTCTCTCTCTCTCTTTTTCTCTCTCTCTCGCTTTCTCAGAAATGAGTGATCTTATAGGTAAATTGATCAGTTTTTCCTTAATGCCTCTAAAATGTCCCAGTTTTCTCCATGTGCATGAGTTTCTCTTATGTCCAAAGTTCTGGAGCAAGGAGGGAACCCTAAATTAGAGTCTTCACTACAGATTGTTCAGAGTTCAGCTCCCCATGTCCTGACTGGCAAGTGTCCTTAGGCAAATTCCTTCACTTCTCTGAACCTCTACTTTTGAATCCATCCATTTGGGATAAATGCATGCACCCCAGGGCTGTCTTGAGGGTTCATTACGTATCATATCTGAAGCAGAGATTTGTCTGCTAAGTGGTAGCTAAAAGTTCACCAACATTAGATCCTTTTTAGGGGATGGGGTGGCCCCCTATTCACAACACAAACTTAAATAAGCCCTTTCCCTTCTCTTGGGGCAGGGTCCCCAGATACTAAGTGGAAAGCTGGACTATTGCTATGGCTCTTTTACCTCAACCTTTCCCATGTCACTACAACTGGTACCTGTGACTCCACTCTAGACTCAGGGCTTGTTCAGAGCTGCCTGGGGCGGACTCTCTACTTCAGGGAAAATGAAAGCTGGCAGAGGGGCTCGGCACAGTTGCTCCCCCTGCTGAGGACCTGGCCGGATTTCCGGGGCACTCCACCACATCCTGACCTTGCTCAGCAGGTGCTCTTCTCAAGCGGGGGCCGGGGGCTGCCGAGCCACCTGCCCAGTGACCCACTTTGCTCCCAGCTTTCCTCGCCAATATGTGTAGCCACAGGCCTGTGCGCCCCGGGCCTGGCCCTGGGTGCAGGATGCTTCTGCGTACAGGGCAAGAGACAGGCCCACAGAGAGCAGGCGGCTGGTTGGCGAGGCATGTGCTTCCCTCCAGCCTTCTCCCCATGCCTGGTTCCAAAGCAGAGGCTCTGACACTTCCCTGAAAAGACAGCCTGGGATCCTCTCATCTAAGATATTTAAACTGGTTGTTTCAAACTATATTTTACAGACAAACACCCTAGAAGCTCAATTCATAAAATAGACAAAAACAAGGCACAGGCTGGGGGCGGGGATTCAGTACCTCTCCCCTGCACTCCCCTTTACAGGGTATCTCAGTCCTGTGATACTATCCAGCACCCACTGAAAACTAGCAATTCACTTCTCTGCTTTTATAAAAGAAAAGCTCAAGGAGGGCAAGCAACCCGCTCGAGGTCACACAGGAAGCTGTCTGTCCGCTACTAGAGACCCACTGCCCATTTGTTGTCCCGGCTGCCAGTTCTGATCCACATGTGTGTCAGATTTATGGCCTCTCTCACCCTTGGATGCCCAGGGAGAAATGTCATAGGTATGTGAGCTATCAAAGAGGATGGGCTTTGCCCTGAGATTAGTTTAGGCTGGATGTTATCCTGTGACCCATTTCATGGTAATCTTAAGATGTTATAGAAAAAGCCAGGTCTGGGGCTAGCCAGTGCTGAGCATGTTCTACTGCTTTCCCCCACTGGATGGAGTCACATCTGCCTTGCCGAGTTTTCACGAGGAGGATTAGCAAGCGGAGGTGCTGAGGCTAAGGCTGAGCACACTGTAATTTTCGTAGCCCACTGGCACAGGTGTCTCCAGGACCCGGCTGTGTCAGAGCAGAGGGACGTACATTGCAAGGGATGCTGGAGCTCAGAGGGCAGAAAGGGGTGTCCTTGGCCTAGCTTCACACTCCCCTGAAAGGACTGCAAGTATCTTTCATTTTCAATCAGCTTTCCATGCACAGAGGCCCAGCCTCCAGGTGGGGCCACCCCACCTGTGATGTTGTTGGGCTTGGAAGATTGTTTCTGGCCAAAGCTGTGTGAAGGATGGGGCCAGGTCCTGGGTACACACACAACCTGTGAGCTGCTGACATAACAGCAATGGCAATGAGAAATTAGCATGCTACTAGATTTGTACAGAAGGGGAAACAATGATCACGAGTAGATTTCAGTTCAAACGTGAGTCCTCGGCAAATGTGACATCATCAGAGAACGAGACTGGGGAGCACTCGTGTGGGCCTGAAGGGCATTGGTGACTCCAGCCCAGAGACTGGAGAGGCTTTGATTTCTCCATGATATCACCTTTCCCAGCAAGGGTTAGATTGGCTTTTTATTCATACACTAGATAGGTCATTAGCATTACTCATGGACTTACCAGGCCAGATAGAAATCGGAAATCTGCCCAATGCAGCTTATGCTGATGAGAACCCCTGGATTAGACCTTCTCCCATAGATGACCTGTCACAGAGCAGATGACCGAGCCCATGCCAGGTCCCTCAGAATGTGGGTGTCAGCTGTCTAGAGAGATCTCAGAAGTTTCTCCTGGGCTGCTGAGGGGAGCCCCGCTGCTCTTTCTTCAGACTGCGGTTCCCACATTCCTTCTGAGGCAGGGAACTCAGGGGAGGGGAAACTGCAGCCACAATGTGCCTGGAGACAGCGGGCGAGTGAATGCCCGCAGGTGTCTAGTTCTCTGTGTTCTAAGGCTGCGGGAAATCTGTAATCTGTAGTGTTTGTCAGCTTCTGTGGTGTGGTACTCCTCCTGTGGCTGATCTGCAGTTTCCAGGATGCAGTTGGGGTGAGATGTGCTGAGTGGGCCTCAGGAGCTGGCACTCAGGGTGCTTGGAGTATAAACTCAGAGACACAGCTTCAAGCTCAGTGTTCACGTGACTTGGGAGGCTCGGGGCAATGACCCAGCTTTAAAGTGGGGAGGAAGCTTCCCTCTCCCAGGCTGATTCATTTACAGCCTCCCAGCTGCTCTGCTTCCCCTGTTTTCTCTTCATGGTTCTCTCTCTCCTTCAGGGTACTTGCCGTGAAAGGCCTTGTGTATTTGCAGCCCTTCCTGCAGGATAACTTTCTGAGGATAGGCTCTGTATTGACTCCTCAGTAAATATTTATGGCCTCCAAAGAGCCTGGTATGTAATAGCTGTTCAGTTAATTAGCAGACTGGCTGAAGGCATAGTACAGAAAGCTCCTGGCCTAGTGCAAGCGGGAAGCAGTCTGCTTTAAAGGCACCCTGATGCAGTCAAGGTGGTCAGTGTGCCCCTAAAGACAAGTCAAGGACAATTCTCACTTTCCTCTGAGGCTCTTCAGGTATCCTGAGCTTCAGTCACCATTAGCTCCACCCACAGCAAGCCCTTCAGCTGCAGTGCCAAGCTGCCTTGTATTGTGTCAAGGGAAGTGGAACTTTGCAAGGCTATTTGACAACAAATGTGAGCCACTGAGCCTTTCACAAGCCTGTTTCTGGCGAGAGCTGAAGGTACTGTAATTGAGCACGCTCTCCTCTCCCTTAGTGGGACTCAGAGGGGAGGAAGTGGTTTGGACATGATGTACTCCATTCCTTCGGAGCCTTGGGGAGGCAGAGAGAGGGAGGAAGTCAGTCACATGGTGTGACCTTAATGCATACTTATTGAGGAGATGGATGGATGAATGGACAGATGGATGGATGGGAGGATGGATGGGAGGATGGATGGATGGATAGATAGGTGGATGGATGTGTGGCTGGGAGAAAGGTTGGATGGATGGGAGGATGGATGGATGGATGGATGGATGGATGGATGGATGGATGGATGGTTGGATGGATGGATGGTTGGATGGGTAGCTGGCTGGGTGGCTGGCTGGCTGGCTGGATGGATGGATGAGCAGATGAATTGGCAGACACATAGATAAAAGTACTAACTTCTCCCTCAGGTTGGTAACTAGAACCAGTTGTTTGGACTGACATCCTGTAAATCTTTAATGAGAATTTAAAATTCTACATTCCCTCAGAACTGGGGAAATAAGTTCTTGTTGAAAAATGAAAACCCAGCAGCATCTGGTAATGCAGAGTGTGGACTGGGGTGCACTGCAATGAAACATTTCTGTGAGAAAGGCGTGTTCTCTTGGGGGGCGGGGTGTTGCCACTCCCGTAGCTAAGAGTGGGGAGTGCTTCCGTAGTAGGGAAATGGTTTCTGTTTGCTGCAATGCAAACCCACCCATGTCTGTTTCACTTTTGTCAGATGGAGGAACAAGCAGAAATATGCCTTGAGAAAAATGGAAGAGGAGTGCTCAGCTCACTGATTTTGCAATTTGCTCCACCTGCTAACAATTTTCAGCCTAGGAACACTAGGGACTTGATGTATTTTAATTGTCTGGTTCAGGAAGGTTTTAACAGCCATTATTTAGTACTTAGCATCTCCGAGGTATCACATACAATTTAAACATATTATAAACACACAAGGAAGTTGGGCTTCTTTCTATGAGGAAGAAGCTGACATCTAGAGAGGCAGAGTGATTTTCCCAGTGTCACACAGACCTTCATGGCTGCCCCAGGTGCTGTTCCAGCTGCAGCTGACACTGGCTGCTCACCACACCTCTTGCTGCCTCCTTGAGCTGTGGACAGTGCCAGAGTGCAAATGCATCTCAGTCTGTCTGTCTCATGGGTTATTACTGTTATGCTTCTCAGGAAATAGGGGTCACTTTTGAAGAGCATTCTTCTAACCAGAGAGTATCTCTTATAACTGAATTTCTAGAACTCTCTTTGGAGGTCCCCCAGCCCCAGCCCCAGGTGAAAAGGATCACACCCCAGTTTAATAGACTGACTACTCAGCACCTCATAGCCAACATTATAATTGCAGAGTGTGGGATGTGTCTCTTCTGAATAGCACTGCTTTAGATACAAGATTCTATCCCCAGTCTCTCCTGCTCACTGAGGATCTACCTTCCCCTTCCTCAGCCCCTTAGAGCACCTCACTGCCCCTACCTCCCAACATCTGGGTGATTGGGAAAGCCACTTCACCTCTCTGAGTGCTATTTCTCATTTGTCAAAAGCGAGTAACTATTGCGATCTTACAGTCTTGCTGTTTCATGCTATGCTCCTCCCCATTCCTTGGGGTGGCAGACAGCATCTCTCACACCCTAATGCACAGTCCCCTCAAGGCTATTCTGAGACCAAAGCTCAGATCATTCTCTGATCAGGCTCTCTGCATGTGTAGGTACCTAAGAGAATGTGCAGCATGCCACATTCTTTAGGAAATTCTTCTAACTGGAACATTGTATGATTTCAGAATCTATAGACATTACATATTGGCCTTACCTGTAACTGCCATCCTCAAACACACACCCTTAAATTACTGTCAGTTACATTTGCCACCTTCCCGAAGAAGATCCACACTATGGTGCTCCCTGCACACTGTTGCAATCACTCAGTCTGCCTGGGCTCTGTGTGCTTTTAGATATGATGACAACTCCAAGCTGACAGCATTTACTGTGCACCTATTAAGCCTCAGAAACTGTCCCAGGCAATTGGCATATTTTAATTCATTTAATACGGCCAATATCTGTGTAAACTAGGTACCATTACTGTCATTTTAAAGAAGAGAAAATAAAAGCCTGGAGTGGTTTAAATGACCTTCCCGAGGCCACACAGCTAGGAAATCTAATGGGAGGTCCTAGCTGTCACTTGTAAGAAGCCTGCTGTGTGCCAAGCTGCTCTTGAGGGAGACACTGTCCCCTGGCAGGAGTGTGTCCACCCACCCTCTCCAGCCCTCCTTTTACCCAACATGCTTGTTCTTGGGAGCTCTGCCCTAGCTCCCCAAAGTCAGTTCCTACCAGCTGTGCATCAGGAGGGTCCTGAAGTCTCTCCCCACCCTGAACCCAAGATACCTTCAAGCGTTGGGCATGGCCTCTCCGGGAGCTGGCTGTGGAGCGGCCACCAGGCCCAGGTCACCTCCTCTCCATCAGCTGCTGCTGCTATATGAACAGGCGGCCAGAGCTCGGGAGGGCGTGGAGGAGAAGCCCATGCTATCACGAAGCTCCTTAGTTGCTAAACCGCCACACACTTCCTCTGCTAGAAACAAGGAAGACGCGTGGCTGGCAGAGGGCAGGTTCCTGTTTTCACCAGCCAAGCTGAGCAGACTTCTCTCTGCAAGGACAGTGAAGAGAGAGGCATTATTATTTTTTTTTTATAAAGCACTTGAGAGTACAGGCAGCTTGATTCTAAATGGCCAGGGCTTTCAGAAACTTGGTCTTTTTTTTTTCTCTAATTAAAAGGCAGACGGGGCTATGAATTTGCTCGTGTGCATCCCAGGAGCTTGCGGGCCCTGCAGCCTGTGGCTTAGCTGGCTGCAGCGTCTCTCCTGTAAGTTCCTCAATTTCTACAGTTTTCTTGCATCACGGCTGAATGGACACAGAGCTGAGCTGCAAGGCCCAGTTCTGGTTCCGTGGACAACAGGTTCCAGTTGCCAGAGACTTGGAGCAGTGAGCCACCAGGCGCTGTGTGCACAGAGCTGCCAGTCAGTTCCCATCCTGGGCTCCTCCCCTCCTGTGTCACTAGCAGAAGAAACCAGAAATTTATGGGAAAGAGTCAGTTCTCCCAAGTCAAGACTAAAGAGACAGGCAGCCCCATATAGGGAAGAAGCCTTGACCAGACCCTGAAAGCAGAGAAGAAATAAGAAATAGCACTGGGAGTGCAGGGGTATGGGAAGCTATTCTGCCTATTAGGTAATGCTGGGTGGAGGTTTTCCTTGCGGGGTAGTAAGGATATTGTGGCCTTGGGGAGAAGGCTTAGGGACTGCATCTTAGGGACCTCACTCTGTTTTAGGCACTACGTTTTGACCTATTGGAGGTGAGTATCATGATGGCTACAACTGTCAAATGGCACCCACATACACACCCACACACAATCACCATGTAGAAAGAGAGAATGTGCAAGCAAGTGTAGATATTTTGAATCTGTGTGAAGGGTGTATAAGTATGCATTGTTCTACTCTTTCAATTTATGATTAGAATTAGAAATGGAAATTAGAATCTATATTTAAGTATCACAAAATATAAGTGTATGTCACACACATGTCTAAATCTTGGTATTCAAAGTGTGTTTCAAGCAGGGAGACCCAAGAATGTGGGAGTTCTGGGCATGCTGATAGAAGAGGCAGAGGCCACCTAGATATCAGGTCTAGGATGGCCTGGGAATTATGTCCATGGACCCAGGAAGGCCAGGTGACAGTGATGATGGCCTCTGTGAGCTCCTCCCAACCCCTCCCAGCCCCTCACAATTCACAGAGTGAACAGTGCATCAGAGACTCCGGCACCTTGCTTGTAGTCACACAGCGGGTCCCAGCATAGAGTCAGAGCAGTCTAGGGCCTGTGACCCGTAGCTTCACCCAGTGAGGGTGAGCTGACACAGCCACCCCAGCCAGTCATTTGGAAACCTCGCTCAGTGGAGTTTGCAAAGATGAATTAAAAACACCGGGGCCACATCTATATTTAGAAGGCGCTGTGTACTAGATAGATGCTCCCACAGATGGCTTGTGAAAACACTCGGTCTGAGCAGAGCATGCTGGGAAGGTGTAGAGGAAATGTCGCAAGGGATGGAGGGGGCAGCTTGCCTGAGTGGGGAAAAACAGTCCTGGGGAAGTGCAGCTTCCCCCAACTCACACCAAGGAGGGAGAGAGAGTTCGGCTTACAGTTGGTGTGCGCTGTGCTATGACTTTGCGTAAACATTTCCTGAGGATCCCTGAAAGTGTCCCCTCGCCCCATCATTCCTTCAGGGAAACTCCACTAGGCACAACACAGCTCAGATGAAAGCTCCAGCTGTGAGTAGGTTGGCCAAGCTGGACTTTGCTGCGCTCCGCTCCTCTGGAGGAGTCCTGTGGTAGAGACAGGCAGGGCCACCATTCGTTATGGGCTGCTGTGGTGCATTAGGGCTAAGGGGTGCTCCCCACAGGTGGGCAGAGTCAGGGATGTGCTCCTCTATACGTGTCAGGAGCTGGGACCTGCAGGAGGACAAGCGACCAGCCGAGGGACAAGCCAGGATATGACAGCACGTGGAGGGAATTGCTGGTGTGTCTTGAAGTCTGGGGGAGACACAGTTGGGTGTTGAAAGCATTCCAAGTTGGTGGCAGAGGCAGACAGGTGACCGCAGGCAGGGCCCGTGGAGGGGAGGGCATGGGAGCCGTGAGAGCCCAGGCACGCAGTGTTAGGGCCTGTGGAATGGCAGAGGACCTGAGAAAGAGGACTGCATTTTATTTTGCCACACAGGCCTTTCTACTGCTCCTGTCCTTGACCATCCCTCTGCAGTCCATTTTCCACTCTGTACATGGTTTTCTCTCCTCATCCAGGGAAGGGATTGAGTCAAAAATGTTGTCTTTTATTCATGTATGCATTTTATTTTCCATTCACTCACTAACTTTGTTAGTACTTGCTATGTGCCAGGCATAGTGCATGCACCACACTTCCTGCCAACAGATCAGGCCCTACCTTCAAGGAGCTTATAGCCAAACCCTCCTTTCCCTGTTGCTCAGGCCCATAAAACAGTCTACTGCATATGCTGTACTATTGAGTGTGGCATATATCTGCAAACTTATATATATGTAAAACCTGCCTTGATAAACAAACAGGGAAGACTCCACAGAGACAGCACAGACTGGCTCCAACCCTTCCTGCCCTTGAAGAGTTTATAATTTAAAGGAATTACAGATTCAGATCAGAACCCTGGGAGCTGGACTTTGGTGAGGAGAGAACCGGGGAAAACAGGATTCCTGGGCTGCAGGTCCACATGAGAACCCAGCACTATGATCCCATAGGACCAGGTCAGATTCCGCACTTGATCTTAGCCAAAAGGCCGAGAAGCGATGACCAGGTCAGATTCCATTCCAGAGGCATAGTCGTCATTCAAGGTCATTGAGGCACAGAGTCAGTACAACAAGCAGGGATAAAAGCCTTTGCAGGTGATGCCCACATAAATATGGAGTCAGCCAGGCTGTGCCACTGGCAGGTGATGGCAATGGATCAGGAGGTCATGCTTCAGGGCTTGAAGACATGCAGGACCATCTGTGCAGGGAGCATCTGATTTCCAGAGGGCTTTGCAAATTAATTAGCTATCAGGACCCAGACAAAAGACTATAGGTTCCAAGATGCCAGCCATGCATGAACCAAGGATTGCTCAATTAAGGCCAAGGGTGTTGTCACCACCTTTGTTAAGATGACCTGCTCCCCTGGATGAGCCACTGATTTTGCACAAGTTGTCAGGAGCAGGCATCCTTTTCCCTGCTGGAGCTGGCAGCCTTCTAACCTGAAGATGCTCATTTCTCCAGCCACAGGTCTTAGAGGGGCTTCAAGTTTCAGGAGGGTCAGTGCTCCTAATATGATTTGGCATCACAGGGGAGGGGAAGTGCTGATTAAATCCCACCACGGGTCAGAGTTCACAGCTTAAGCCAGTGTTAGAAGGCCCTGGTTCTACTGGAGAGTTTTCCTACAATTCCTCCTCACACTTTCAACATAAATGTTGAGGAGGGAGGCTAGAAGAGGAGAAAGTCAGCCTTGAGAGCTAACAAGCTTCCCATCAAGAGAGAGAACCAAGTATAAATTAATCCACATGGGTGGGCCCTTCACAAGCATTTATTAAATGCCAGGCACTGTGCTTGGTCCTAGAAAGTGCTGGTGGAGTTCTGGGCTCTAAAGAGTTAAACCGCATGACCTTAAAACTCCCTGCAAGCTTGCATCCTCTCAGAGGGAATCTCAAGCCTCTGCTATAGCTGAATGGGTGCAGAGTCAGTCTTTCAGTCTTTCATTTGGGATATATTTGTTGAGCACTTCCCATGTACTAAGGATGGCTCTAGGGATTAAGTCAGAAAAGTGAAGTTTAATGCAATAGAACGTGGTTGAGAGAGTGGACAGCAAGGGGAGCTCTGCCCTCAGAAGAGTGGTATGTGATGAGAGCTCGGAGAGCCCCTTGGTGAGGAGCAAGGGAAAGAGCCATCTGGCGAAGGAACAGTCCACCCAGTGCAAAAATGCTGAGCTGGAAATGTTCGTTGTATTCAGGAGCAGCGAGAAGGGCCGGGGACAGTACTGGGGACGCCGTCACTGCTGTCACTCCCTCACATCACAGTGGCTGAAGCTGCTTAACTCCCTTGCCCTGGCCTGCACAGCTGACTCTGGGACACCACCTGGGCTAGGCATGTGGGCTCTGTGAGTGGCGTGCTAGCCGTCACTATCACAATAGCCTCCCATCAAATCTTCTACCACCCTAACTCTAATATCACAATCCCACTTACCTTTTTCTAGCCCTGTATCCCAAAAGATAACTCAACACTATTGCCATCCTCCTCAAGCACCTGTGCAAGGTCTTTTTCCATGGAGTCAGCTTCATGCCTTTCCTGGCATTCAGTGGTCAGCTGTTTCTCCCTCTGCCTTCTCAGCTCCCATGACAGCAGCACAGCTGGAGACCTCTGTGTTCCAGCCACTATGGGTCTTGTGTCCCTCCAATGACAGACAGGCCTCCTGCCTCTTTCCCTACCTTCCTTCCCTCCTGTAGGAGTACAGGCTCAAGTTCCTCCCACACTGTCCCAAGCTCACAATGCCTTGCACACCCCCAGACAACCCGAAGCAGAAGGGAACACTTCCTTGGAGCTCTTTTGCCTCATGGGAATAGGATTCATTTCGGGTTGGAATCAAGATCAGGAGAGGGGTCCAGATACCTTGGGAGTGTGTGAGCTTGTGTAGGGCTCTGAATCTCTCCTAGAGCCTAAGCAATGCTACTAGTGGTCGCAAGGATCTAAGGATAATGTGAACCAATCAACTAGGTCTGAAAGCCTTCCTTTCCTTTGTAACTGCAACATACACTTGGGAAGGCCACTGAGACCAGCATGGAGCCCCTCCCAGAGCAGACCTTGCAGGAAGAAATGCAGCAGTGCCCAACACAAGTAGTTAGGCTGTGAACATAGGTGGGCAAAGTGCTAACCATCCCAGTTGCAAGAGCACAGATACAGTGCAAGAGCACAGATTTACTCGGGAAGTAAATGTTTCTGTCTTTACGGCCACTCAGAAGTCTGATGAGTAGCTGTTGGGGACAGGATGAGTTTTCCAGCTGGAGTGGCACCTCTGTGCGTGTCCTCAGGCTCTTTATGTTTCTGTAGGAGGCCTCTTAAGTAGGTTCAGGAGAAAGAAAAGTTGGGGAAGCACACTGCATGGTGTTCTCTACTGTGAAGAGCTGCACAAGTGTATTATCTCACTAAAGCTGTTCTCCTTGCTGTTCAGCCAAACCTACTGCAGATGTCTCAGGGAGACCAGGCTGTTCTCAGTTCTGCTAGGGGTGGTGAAGAGAGGGGCAGGTTTCCTAGATGGTAGGAAGGTCCATGAGTGGGGTCAATTTCAGTACTTTGCAACTTTACTTTCTTTATTAACTTCTTCTAGATGTATTAACTTCTAGATGTATTAACTTGCAAATTCTTTTCTTCAACAAAATCTACTCAGGGATTCATTGTTTGATCATTCAGGAGCTCCCTTGGGCTAAGCTGTGAGGGACAAGGGTGACTCGTGTTCCGCCCTCCAGGAGCTTAATGTGGGGTGAACACAGGCCAGCATGAACCACAAAGAGTAGCCTGGTGGCAGCTCTGGTGATCAGCGCAGGCAAAAGAAGGCAGTCAGCAGTGCTGCAGGGGGCCGAAGCTTCACAGAAAGGGCATTTGGGGAACTTGAACATGGGAGAAGCCCACCAAGGCTAGACATTCGATGCACCCACAGGAATGTTCTCTCTGCGTCTGCTCAATGCTGATTTATTGTGGGATGACTTCTGCTGCATCGCGTGTGGAGTTGGAAATGACTTTGGTGTCTGTCACTTCTCAGTAACCCTGCCTCTTGTGTGCTTGGCTCCCTGCTCATACCCAGTCAGGCCAGCGAATGAGTCCAGTCTCTGTCAGCTTCTGCTCCAGCCTTCAGAGCCCTCCCTGTCCTTGGCATATGCAGGGGCTCCTCACGCGGTCTCACTGTCTCCCTGATTCTTCAGCAAGTGTCCTCTGTCCCCTGCTGTCTGTCCATCTTTCTTCTGGGGCTGAGTCAGGTGGAAAGGCTCTGTCTCCCTTCACCCTCTCAAGAAAGCAGGGCCAGCCAATCCCACTCCTGTCCCCTACCCAAAGATGAGGGCTTCTTCAGCTAGCTGATAGCATGAGCCCTAGACTGGCCTATGCCGTGTGACATTAGGGAGAACCAGAGGTGGCAGAGGGATGCTGTACTGTCTGCCGTGCCTAGCCATCGCCATGGTGACACACGCCTGCCCAGGGGCAAGCAGACTGCTGGCCACATTCATCACAATCAACACAGCAGCAGCCATGGGTGGCGTCCTATCCTCTTTCCCTCAGCATCTTCTTGTTTCCTAGAGTGGTCATCACCCAACTTCTGGTCATGCATCTGGACAGCAAAAATAAGCTTCAAATAGGCTTCCCCAGTACATTCGTATTTAGTCACAAACACGAATGGCTCACACACCTAGGTGACTCTACTAATGTATACATTGCAAACATGAAAAACTAAAAAGGTAACAGTCTGACATAATGTTTATAAGGAAATAGAGCTCTTCTCCTGCGCTCCAGTGGACTGTCTTGGGTGCCCTTCGGGAGACTCTAACAGAAACATAAAGAAGATAGGAATGATTTCTGAAAATTAAGAATCTTAATAAGGGACCTTTAGCCATTCCATTTCATCTTCTCTTGGTCCCAGTACATGGTCTGTCTTTTGGGGACGGCACAGAGATCCTTTCCAGCTCTGCTTAAGAACAAAACCAAGGGCCAGGAGTTGTCATGAAAAAAGAAAGCAACCTGGACATGAGATTGAGAGCTTTGGGGCCTCGGGAGGGAATTTTTCAAGGGTGTCTCCTAATCCACCTCCCCCATCTTTCTGATGGCCTGACTTTTAAAAGCCATGCATACTGGGAAACGGAGCATATCTGCTTTGTCAGTGTGATACTGAGCACCAGTACCTTGAGGCACTAGAGAGGCAGAACAGGAGGGAGAGACTGAAGGAGCATGCTAGGAAAAGAAAAGAAAAAAAAAGAGAAAGAGAACGAGAAAAAGAAGCACAAACTCCTCCCCCTAGATTTCAAACTTTTAAGGCCTCTATTGTCCTTTCCAAGGGTCATCATCACAGAAGAACAACCTGGAGAGCTCCCGGAATTATCCCCATAGTAGAGTAGCTGGCAGCAGCAGGGCAGGCCTGTCCCAGGGATAGGGAAACAGCTGGCTGGAGCACCAGCGAAAGTGCCCCTGCCAGGCCGTGAACTTCCCAACATGGCCCTCCTTAACTCTCTCTGTTCTCACCCAGCATTTCCATCTCATAAACAATGATTCCAATGTACTTTCCCAGCCCTCTGTCAATGTACTTGAAGAGCACTGAAAGAGGTGCAGATCTGTAACACAATTCTTATAGTTTTTGTCACCCCCCCATTTCTCATTCTATGGTGCCTTAATACTTCTGTGAGATATGCATTTTTTCTGGTGACAAGATCTTGTTATTATCAAAAGAAGAGCAAGCTCAAAACTAGTCTTGGTGTAATTTAAATCACTGTCATCCAGTTAAAACCGACTGGACGGGGCTGAAATAATTGGGGGGAGCCCGCTGAGCCACAGCTAATTGCACCCAGCAATGGGCAGCTATGGAGGGAGCTGAGACAGGGCAGGCCCTGTTGCTTAGAAATAGCCCTGGGCACAACACAGTCTCCATCCCAAGCACCGTCTTTGGCCTGGGGTGTATTTTACTACTTTTTATTTTAGTTTGAGTAGCAATAAGATCATAAATAACTGGCATCTGTTGAGTGCTTTATGAGTTATAAAGTATTTCCAAATATGTTATTTCATTTAACTTTCATAAGAATCTTTGAAATATTGCTTGTGATTTTAATGACTGCTACTATTTATCCAAAACTTGGCACTTATGAGCACTGTCTGTGTTATCTCCTAAATCTATCTCAGCAAATGAAAGGTAAATATTCTTATCCTTACTTTACATTTGAGGAAATAGTGCATAGGGCTTTTAAGTAGCTTTCCTAAGAATACATAGCCAGTTAGAGAAGGTGTTAGACTTAACCCTGGCTGGTGGACATGACTACATACACATTTTACAGACAGTTAAATCAAGATCCAGACAAAAAAGCCATTGCCAAGTGGTCAATGCAGGATTCAATACGGTTTTTCTAACCCAGAACTCCGTGTTCTATTTTTCTACGTCTCTTTAGAATGGTAATAATGTATATTTGTTTTCTGCTAGCATATTTGAAGGGGGTGATGCTGGGAATGATGTGATGTAGATGCTAAGAGAGACATAGATGCAAGGATGCAGATACGTGCCTTAGTGCACGCCTATTTAGTACATGGAGATGCATCAGACCCGTAGCAAGAGGCTCCCAGGAGGATTCCACAGGGAAAGTTCGGGTCAGCTTGAGGGGTGAACACAGGGGCCGTCAGAGCTGTCCTTATTTGGGTGGGGGCTGGGTTCAGACCTGCAGATGAGGAAGTGGATGCCATAGGGGAAGTGCTAAGCCCATCTGCACCAGCAAGGCTAGGGGTGGGGTGGGGCGCCCAGGCTTAGGGAGGCAGTTACCAGGTAGGCCAGAGGCATGGGCTTTTATTCAGCTGCTCAAAAGACTTCGGGTTCTCAGGAGTCCCCAGTCTCCTTGCTGTCCAGGATGCTGGTCAGCAGCTGATGTCCTCTTCGGGGCAGGCTACTGTGAAACCATGCTCCCTATGGCTGTGGCCTACGGAACTTCCTGGGCTCCTGACTGGCTCCAGCACCACCCATCCACCTTACCAGCAGCTCCCTTGACCACTGCTTCTAGTGCGGTGCGTGGAAGGCCTCTCCAGGCCAGGTCCTGACTCCCTGGCCAACTTCCTCCCAGCTACCTCCTCCTCCAAATGCACTTGGTGTCAGGTAGCTTCCACCTCGCTGCTTGGCCCACTCTGCAGAGTCACCATCAGCTTCCCCACCAAGGCCTGGCTCCTTATGGCCCTGTCCTTACAGGTCCCTGTCAATCCTGTCCTCCACCCTCAAGGCCGCCCCTCCCCACCAGCACCTCAGAACTTTGTGAATACATGGCATTTTCCAGGACAGGTTTGGAGAGTCTTCTGCAGCTCAAGCGCCGGCCAGTGGCAGTAAGAAGGGAGGGAAAGAGGAGAGGAGGGAAGAAATGGAGAGAAGGGACCAGAAGGAAACCAGTGGACAGGCCCTGGCTTTTGTACCTCCTTAAGTCTTGATGGGTTCTATTCTCCTTTCGATTCTCCTGTCTTTCAGTTAGTTTTTCTTAAATAAGGCTGACAACCCAAGCTAACACCTGTGGGAAATGATCAACCAAACACCTCCTGGGGTGCAGAGAGGCAAGGCTTCAGTGCACGGGGCTGCTATGGAAACCCCTTGTCCTCTCTGTGCTCTGCCTTACCCGCTAGGAGGTGGACACATGAATGCAGATGTACTGCATAGTCCGGTCTGCCCAAGTGTATGATTACTGCTGATCTGCTTGTACATGAACCAAACCAGACCCTATACAGCAGGATTGGTGAAGTTCACTGATTTGCCCCACGCGACAGGGACAGTAAGGAACAGAGCAGCGACTGGGATGTAACTCGTCCTCATTTCTAAGTCTAGGTCCTTACCACTTGTCTTGAGGCACTGGAAATTATTTTTCAAAGTTTTCTTTTCCATTATGAACTTTTGAAAATCCTTATGATTGACATGTACTAATTTTACGTATTGATGCAGTGCAGTGTGATCTATCAGTAGGTGTGTACAGTGGGTTCTGATCCAACTGAGCAATTAGCATTTTCAGGTCCTTATTTTCTTTTTGTTTGGAGGAGCGAGCTCCTCTCTTCGTGGTTTGCCCAGTTTTGAAGAGAATGAAATGTAGAGAAGGTAGGCGGGGCCGGTGTGTGCCAGCACATAGCTGTCTTACTGTGGGGCCAAGAAAAACAGGTGGCACAGCAGCAGGGGAGCGCTCCCTGGGACCAGGCGTCCAGAGTCCCTTGCACAGGGCAGATCTTGGGATCCTCAAAACGAATCTGCAAGATGAGAGGTTTAAAGCTGGGGAAACTGAGGCTGATTTGTATGTCCAAAATTTACATCAGAGGCCTAATCCTACTGTCTCAGAATCTGCCTGTGTTTAGAGATAAGGCATTGAAAGAAGCAGTACGTTAAAATAAGGACATTGGAGTTGGTTCTCGCAATTTGATTGGTGACCTTGTAGGAAGAGGTATTAGGACACACAAGGAGGTCCCTGAGGCTCATGCCAGGAGAGCAGGGGAGGGAAGGGCTGGCAGGAAGTTTGCCACTGCAGGCATGGAGAGAGGCCTTAAAGGACAGCACCTTGGCTGGCCCCTGATCTCAGACTTCCAGGCTCCAGGACTGGCAAAATATATTTCTGTTATCAAGCCCCCTGGTTTGCGGCACGCTGTTATGGCTTTCCTAGAACACTAATACTTACTTTGTTTAAGCCAAAGATGAAGCTGCTCTTCACCCCACCCGAAGCAGCTGCCTGTGCCCACAGGCTATGAGGTCACCACTCCCTACAGTGTCAGGGTCTGCTCATCAAGGCTTCTTCCTGAGTTCTAGGTTTGCAATTATGTCTAAAGGGAAACAGACGCCCATGTGTATGTATGAGGTGTTTCTGGCAGCAGAGGGGAGGTGGAGGAGCCTGCATATTAAGCTTCCTCTGCAATAAAAGGGCAGCCGTCCCCTCGCCTATCACTCGTGGGTGTCACATTTAAAGCCTGACACCTCTGCCCGGGAAATGAGTAATTTTTAAGTGCCAAGCATTTGAATGGCTTCTGACAGCCAGAAGGTGATGGAAGCAATTAGACATCCCATGTGTGACAGATGGAGAAGGGCGTTTTGTGGAGTCTGCAGACCTGGAGGGAAACCGTGACAGGCGTGTACTCTGTTCTAAAGTGGCATGGCCAAGGCCAGGGCCTCCCCATTTCCAAGCAGAAAGAGTGCTGGGGAGGAAACCTGTGGAGGGCCTCCGGGGACCTAGGCACAGCCTCGCTCCTGCCATTCTCCACAGGCTCAGGGGCCTTTCCCGGCTAAGCTGCAGGGATAGTGATGTTGGCCAGAGAAGCCCAGAGGGAGGATGAGCACAAATCCTGTGCTGCTCAAGGAAGCTAAACAGTTCAGTGGCTTTGGGTACAGCCTGAGTCCAGCTCCCAACCAGTAGGTGATTTAGAGCAAATTGCTTATCCCCTCTGAGCCTCTGCCGGCCTTTAATAAAAAGGGCACCGTTGTCATGCCCTGGGTCAGAGGTCCGGAGAGCAGAAGTTGGGGTAGCTGTGAAGTGGGTGGAATACCCTGTGTGCCCACTGCTCAGTGGTTCCTGCTCTCTCTTCCCTTCATCTGCAGACAAAGCTGGCTTATGAGTGCAAATAAAATATACTGCATTTGAAAGTCACGCACAGAAAACTAGAGTACAGTTTTTAAAGTTTTTTTTTTTTTTTAAATGTGTCTATAGAATGCAACAGAAGACTTCTGGACCTTGTGTTAGCAAACATTTCTTAGATGAGAAACAAACAAAAGAAAAAAAGATACACTATACACCATCAGAATAAGAACTTCTGTTTTATAAAAGATGTCATCACAAAAGCAGGAGGACTGTTCACCAAATAGGGGAAAATAATTGCAGTCATGTACCAGATGAAGGGCTTGCATCAGGCAAACATAAGGGACACTAACAACTCAACAGCCAAAAGGCAAGTATCTTAAAAATAGCCAAAGATCTGAGTAGCTATTTCTCCAAAGAAGATGTAGAAGTGGCCCATAAATTAGCACATGGAATCTCAACAGAATTAGTCATTAGGGAAATGCAAGTGAAAACCACAATGAGATACTGCTACATCCCAGCCATGAGGGTTATCAACAAACAAAAACAAAAGTGAAACAAACAATGACAAGTATTGGTGAGGGAGTGGAGAAATGAAACAGGGGCACTCATGTGCTGATGTGGGAATATAAAATGGTGCCACCACTTTAGGAACGGTCTGGCAGCCTCTCAAAGGTTAATAGAATTACCTCATGACCTAGCAACTCCACTCCCCACCCCACCACCACTCTCACTTCCAGCCAGGGACACCACCAGTCTACTTTTTGTCACTATAGAGTCACCTGTTCTGGACATTTCATATAAATGGAATCATGTCATGATGCCTCTGTGCCTGGCTTCTTCTACTTAATCCATCCAAAGTACTCCATTCTTTTTTATCACTGAATAATATTCTACTATATAAATATACTGTCTTTTTTAACCTATTCATCAGCTTGACATTGGGTTGTTTCTGCTTATCAGCAATTATGAATAATGTTTCTATGAAAACTCAAATTATCATACAGGATAAAACACTCTTAGAAATGAGTAGGGAATAGCATAGAATGATTTACATAATCCATTGTTAGGTTAAAAAAAAAAGAGGCAGGCTCAAAAAATATGATTTCACTTATTTCCTATGCAAACATATATAATGCATATGCATTCATAAATATAGGTGCACACACACACACACACACACACACACACACACACATACACACACAGATGGGGCATGCCAAGAAACTAGCATTATTTAATAGTGCCTGTCTTTGATGGAGAGGATTAGATATAATTTTAATTTTCTTTGTTAGGCTCATCTGCATTTTCTGCGGTGGAATTTGTACTGCTATTTTTGCTTTAAAGCCTTCTTTTTAATCTAAATCAAGTGGTAGAAATACACACGTAGCAATACAGGTGACCCTTTTTATAGGGGGTAGGGAGGGTTACTATTGAGTCAGTCTCTCTCGCTCTCTCTGACACACAAAGACACAGATACACAGACACACGCTGCCACTTATAAAAGAGGAAGTGTTGTCTACTAGGTCCCCTTCAATTCCTACATGTCAGGTGTTCTCCTAAGGTCATGGATAACACCAGTGTATCTTTTAATATGGTTTAAATAAGCAAGAGGGAAATCTCAGCTTGGTTGCAAAGGACCCTGGTCAAGGGCTGAGCTATAACTTTGGGTTTCTCCACCAAATTCCAAGGCCTCCACCAAGGAAAGCCAAGAAAGGCTGATTCTTAGAAGAATGGAGATGTGATGCCCGCTGTCCATGAACTTGGGTTTCACTGCCACCCCTCTGGCTGAAGTTCTGCCCAAACTAAAGTACTATAATTCACATAAAGCTCATGCTTTAGGTATCAAGAAGTGATTCCAAGGTCGAAGATGTTCCAGAGAATACTGATATGAATTTGGATGAAAATCAGTTAGAGTCTCTCTGTGCTTTAGCTTACTGGAGTTCCCTCTCTGGGCTATCCTGGCTGCTAACAGCAACACCCAACTTCATTCTTTTCTTCCTGCCTTCCCTTTCTCCCTCCCTCCTTCTTTCCTTCCCTCTGTCCTCCATCTTTTTGTGTTCCAGGCCCTGTAAGGTGAGTGCTGGGTGCTGCTGACCCAGCTCCTATCTCCGGCACTGGTGTGGATGGTAAAGGACCGATGCCACCGCCTGTTGGCTCTGCTCATCCTCTAGGGATGTTCTCCCACCCTCTTTGTGTTCTTTCCATCATCTCCTGCCGTGAGAGTTCTCTCAAGTCCCACATCTTTCCTGCAGCCTCCCCCAGGTTACTATGGCACCTGCCTTCTTTGTGTTCTGAGTGAGAGGATGGCAGCACTTGATCCTGATGGCAAAGAGTCTCACCTTGAAATCACTCATATGTGTGGCCACCTGGACACAGTCCATATTTTCAGAAATCATCTACCTAACCTGAGCTTGGAGACATGGGCTTTTTTCTGACCCATGTGACCTGATATAAGATCATCAAAATAAATATTACAATGTTAACTCTCAGGTAACACATACTGATCAGTTCCAGTCCAGTAATAAACCAGCTAGAGCTGGTTAGGCTTCTTGAGGCCCAGTGGTCCAGCAGGGACCGGGAGTCTCACATCTGATCTCTTCTGGCCAGAAGTCATGAAGAGGAGCCCAGACCATGTGGCTTCAAGTTCTGTGTTCAGAGTATGTCCCTAGAGAGACAAAGTCCTTCCTATTTGATCCTCACTCCATGGTGAATGGCAGGAATTAAACCATAAGGGTGTGTGAGAACGTGCTTTGGCCAGTTGCGGTCCTACAGTGAGGTAGGTAGGCCACTCTGTGTCGGCTTCGTGCAAAGCTGCACAGAGATGTGAGGTAAGCTGGCCTCTGCAGTGGAGACCACAGGAATCTCATACCTGTCAGCCTGCGATGCACTGGTGGACTCAACTCAGTGCTGTCTTAGCCAAGACAATAAATAGACTGTGGAAAATAAGCCTATGGTTAACAATGTTCCCTGTGTTAATTACAATGAACTTATTGAGTGTTAATCCCACCTTGGGTATGTTGCGTCCATTACTTCACTTAACCTGCACATCTGTAACTGTGCAGAATGAGCATAACATCTGCTTTTACAGATTAGAAATCCAAGACTTAGGAGCCAAGGGCAACTGGTATCATGGCAGCAGGCAAAGCTGAAGTTGAAACCATACTGTGCCTCTTCCTTGAGCCAGGGTCTTTCCACTTGGCATTGGTCTGAAGTTCTCACAAGGACAGAGAGGGGCTGATGGCCACAGGCATGAGACTGACAGTGTGTAGTGGTTAGAGCAGACAGCTGTGGAGCCAGCAGCCACTCCTCTCCCCATCCAGCTGGGAGACTTTGGGCACATGGCTTGGTCACTGCCTGCAACCTGTCACCTGCAGATTTGAGATTCCTTTGGTCCCTACGTCTCTGGGAGGCTCTGAGAGTCAGAGGAACTTCTACATGCACGGCATTCACAGTGCCTAGTGCATGGTGAGTGCTGAGGCTCCTATTATCACCACGGTTATGTCTGTGTGTGGGTGCTACTGCAAAGCTCTGAGATGTTAACTCTGGCTCCCTTGAGTCACCCACCCGACGGCAGAACCATCAGGGTGGGCTTGAGACAGCAAGTTTGTCATAGAAACTTCAACTTTCTGTTGCTTTGCTTTTTGATATCTTCACAGCAGGTTTATGAAGGACAGGCATTGTTGAACTGTCCACAGCAGGATGGGTTGTGTGTGTGTGTGTGTGTGTGTGTGTGTGTGTGTTTCTGTGTCTGCATGTGTCTAAGTATGTATCTCTGCATCAGGGCTGCACAAGTGTGTCTAAGTGTCTTTGTGTCTCTGCCTATAAGTGTGCACTGTCTGTTCATGAGTGTATCTGCATTTGTGTCTGAGTGTCTGTGTGTGTCACTCCACCAGTGTCTGTGTGTCTGAGCATGTTCAAGTGTCTCATTATGTGTGTTTCTATGACTCTGTCTGTGTGTCTAAGTCACGTTCTGTGTTTGTGTATATGTGTTTGTATGTGAAAATGTGTGTGTGTGTGTCTGTGTATTTCAGAGTGTGTGTGTAAGTATGTATCTATTTGATATCCTCTGTGTGTGTCTGTCTGTGACAGTGTGTGTCTTTGCTTGTGATTATGTGTGTACCCTTGTATTTGTGTCTGTGTGTCTGAGTGTGCCGAGTATCTCTGTGTGTCTGTGTGTGAGTCTGCCTTTGCGTGTGCCTGTGTGTTCTTTGTGTACCCCTGCATCTGTGTCTTTGATGGGCACGTGTCTGGGTACTTCCGAGTCTGTCTGGCCATGTGTCTCACTATCTCTGCGTCAGTGTGTGGTGACTGGGGTCTCTGTCTGTGACTGGGCATCTCCACGTGTGCTTGGGTGGGCTGAGTCAGGTCTTAGTCTGAGTTGACAGTGGCTTTCTGAGGTCAAGGCAATGTTCAGAGACTCCAGGAAGGGAAAGCTGTGGTCAGCAATTGTGGTTTTGGCCCATGCTATTTTTAAAGTTAAAAAAACAACAAGAGGAAAGTCACTGCCACTTAATAGCCAGGTCAGAGTTAGATAAAACATAAGCCTGGCCTCGTGGGCCTGTGGTATGATTGGGTGACCTGAGAAGACCTCAGTGCCACCATGGCCTGCAAGGCCACATGAGCTGACAGGCCCTAATCACCACATCACCATGCACGGGACACCCGTGGTCAGCCCTGTTCGCCCCATCCTTCGTTACAACAGCCCTGTGAATATGGGTTCCTGTTCTCATTCAAGATGAGGAAATACAGGCTCTGAGATGGCTGCTGTCCCAGGGCACTCCATCAGAGTGACAGAGCTGGAGTCCTGACCTGTCCCTCTCCCTCAAAGCCCATGCTCTTTGCAAGACCCTGTTTAGCACTCTGCCTCCAAATACTTTGTCTTCTCTCAAGTGATCTAAAAGGAAGGCTTGCAGCTGCTGGCATGCATAACCGCCAATCTTCCATGAAGAAAGAGACCACCTTCAGAAAGATCGATTAGAACAAAACACTTTGAGAGGAAAGTTCTCCACCTATTTCACAATACCAGGGTAGCCCACGCCTTTAACCACTTCCTCACCCTATCAGGAGGCTTGGCTTTTTATAGCTCGTGAAATGTTGCAAACTTCAGGGGCCTGTCCTGAAATTCTCACATCCTCATGGCCTCTCTGTGGGTGAAGCTGGCGGCCCCTCCTGGTTGTCCTGCACTTGGCTATGTAGAGCAGGAACTGTGTGTTTAAAATCTAGAGCGCTCAGTATATGTGAGCAGTCACTGTAAGATGTGACCGAAAACCACAGTGCATGTTTAAATTTTCAAAAGTACATTACAGTAATAGACACATTGCCATGAATCCCCTTCAAAATAATCCACTACCAGTGGGAGCACACTTCTTCTCTTGTGCGTGACACATTCTGAATCTGTTCTGGGAGTCTTCTTTCATGAATGTCTTTAGTTGAGATATCATGGCTGCCTTGCTATGCCAAATCCATTCAAAATGTTTACCTTTGATTTTGAGTTTGGGCAGGAGCTAGAATTTTTACAGTGCCAGATCTGGTAAATAGGTGGATGAAGGAGCACCCTAATTTTTACCAGCCTGCCTTTCTGATGAATGGCAGCAGCATTCACCGTATTTTTTATCACACCTCATACAAGCCCTCGTGAAAGAGGACTTCCAGAACTGCTTTAGTAAGTAACAAGAATGATGGAACAAGAGTATTCAAAGCAGGACAGAGTATTTTGAGGGGTATTAGTGACAGCATGTCTTTCACTGTAATATTCTTTTTAAACTTAGCACACATTGTGTGTTTTGATCACACATCCTCTTTTTGTTGTGAACCTCCTGGTATATGTGAAGTACTTAATTCATAAGCATTGTCTCTGTCCTTTGTGAGCCTTCTTGTCTGGAAAGTGGGGTGATCTCTGCACATGCCTCAGGCTATGATTGTGGAGGTTACACAAGGTGCAGCAGACCAAGTTCCTGGGAGAGGCATCCTGCCAGCTGGTCGTGAGTGGTGCTGTGCAACCAGCTGCCCTTTTCAGGGACCAGAGGACTGAGGTCAGAGCAGCCTCTCCCTCAGTGCTCCAGGTGTGGAACCAGGCCCTCCCTCTTCACAGGGGGCCCCATGGCAGAGTATGCCTTGGAGCCTGGCTGTGTGCCCATGGGCTGCTGCCTGCCCCGATGCTTGGCCTTGTTCATACTACCGATGCCTTTAGTTTCACCTATATGTTTAGTTCCAGAATTTTAACATGGGAGCTATTACAGAAACTAACTCACACAGCCCGTGTGAGGATCAGATGTGCAAAATGGGACACTCAGGACTAAAGTTACCTCAGGTCTCCGTCCTTGGTAGTCACCCTTGCTCTATTTGTGGCAGTAGCACTAGCAATAGCAGTGCACCGTCCCACCATATTGTCCCTGATTCCTGCTCACTGGGAATTTCTGCCTGGAACCCTTCTCTTGGCAGAAATCTGGCCCTTTGCTTCATCCTTCCCTGGGCAGGAGACCCAATTCTACGGGTGGTTTCGACAGGTACCAGCTTCCTGAAACCCAGCTTCCCCTGGCAGGAAAGCCCCCAGGGACCTGTCGTGTTAACAGTGTCATACACTGATGTGGCTGGAACAATTTCCCTTCCCAAGGGATATGTATTTTCATCATCTCCTAGGTGGGCTCCATATTAAAGTGCGACTTGGTCCTAGTTGAACCATGAGAGCTAGCTGTTTTAACTGGGCCCTGGAGGTGGAAGCAGGATGTGGTTCCACCTTTGCAGAGTTCCTTTCTGTTCTGACCTTTGTCGTTGTTGAGAAACCACCTGAACTTTTCCTGCATAACCACTGCAGCCAAACACCCATGACCAGAGGTGCCTCACCAAATACCCACACTTCACAGATGAGGAAACCGAGGCCTTGACTTTGACTGGTTGAAGCTCACGTAGCATGCCGATCTGCTGTCCATCATTCCTGGCCTGTATGCCTTTGAGCAGTCTCATGAAGGGCTCTGAGATGTTCTGATGTGGCCCTGAGTTTTCCAGGCTGAGCATGAGCAAGAGCACGAGCATGAGATGGTGGGACCCTTGCCCTAAACCTTCTCTCTCTTCCAGGGAGGCTCTGCACTCTCCCCTGCTGCTGTCATCAGCCCTGACAGGGCTCAGCAACAAGCAATGGCTTTAGCAAAGGAGGTCAACTGCCCCACTTCATCCAGCCAAGAAGTAGTATCCTGCTTGCGTCAGATACCTGCAAATGTCCTCAATGACGCCCAGACAAAGGTGAGCACCAGTATGCAGGTTGGGAGGGGAGGTCTAGTCTTATACAAATAGAGAGCCAAGACCTAGAGAGGGGACATGACCCATGCAAGCCACCCAGTAGGTAGAATGTACATTTCCTGATAGCCATAGGCCATTGTGTGTCAAGCCTAGGTACTGAAGGTGCACAGGTCTCTCTGCAACTTGGACTTCTCACCTAGGAAAAGGAGTTAATGATGCAGCCTTTGTAGAGCAGTAGGATAAAATGCAATACTACAAGTGAGGGACCATACCCCCTATGCCAGGACTGTGGTAGATCACAGCTCTGTGTTCTAAGCATTATGGACAAAGCCTCAAAGGTAGGCCGTGGACTTGGGCTACCCTAGTACTTACACAGGGTAGCTTTGTGCCTGCCCTCTCGCCTGCAAAGACCTTGCTCAGAGCCAGAGTCTCTGACTGTCCCTGAGATTAGCAAAGGAGACAGCAGCAGGAATAACTTGTAATTTCAGCTGAAAACTTGGTTTCTTCAGCAAAGACTGGAATGAATCTTACCCTCTGTTCCCCTAAATGTGGTAGATGTCATGGTGGCTAAAGCTGATTAATTAATTTCACATATGAGAGCCACAGCCCTTTCTTCAACTACACACCCTTTCCTCCCTGGCGATTTGTTGTTGGCTCTGTAGGCAGGTGCTGGGATGCTCCCCTTTGGGACCACCCGCTGTTGAGAGTGAGATTTGCCATCAGCCCCTGGGCATTGCCACCTGCTGTCCAGCCTGCCTGTGGCTGTGGTCAGTTTTCTTTCTTTCCCAAGGGTGTTATAGGTGAATAACCATCTTGGGTAGTCATTTCAGTTAGGACCTCACTATGCAAAGCAATGAAGCTCATTATTCTAGTACTGTTTCTTAAAAGAAGAAGGTAAGACCTAACAAATAATGGCATTCCTTTGCACCCTGCAGCTCCTGGCAGTGAGTGGCCCTTTCCACTACTGGGGTCCCGTAGTGGATGGCCAGTTCCTCCGAGAGGCCCCAGCCAGAGCCCTGCAGAGGTTTCCGCGGGCCAAGGTGGATTTGCTCATCGGGAGCTCTCAGGATGATGGGCTCATTAACAGAGCCAAGGCAGTGAAGGTAGGCCAGGAGGAGGCTGGGGGTAGAGTGAGCTGCATCCGGCCTATCCCCGAGGAATTGGGCATAAGTAGGAGGGCACCCTCCCCAAGGCACACACAGTAGGCGTCTCTGATAGCACTATGAATATTCTTTTAAAAAATTATTAATTCATGAAGACAGGATGGTGAATTCCTTTGGATTATTCTATTTCCCTTGGGTAATATATCTCACTGTAGAGAATCTATATGTGCCAGGGTATTTTTCATAGCACTAATTGTTGTGGCAAAAAAGGGAAGGAATTCAAAATTAGCAGGGAAGTGGCTGACTAAATTAAAACACGTATAAACTTTTAAACATTATGCTGCTGTTGAAAAGAATGAACTAGATATCTCTCCGCCTCCTCCAGGGATGTCAGTTGTTAAATGGAAAATGGATGTCTGCTGTTAAATGGAAAACAAAGATGTAGATGAATGTGGAATTTACATAACACTCATATTTTTAAAAAGTAACCTGTAGTACTATAGTACCTGTGTATATGTACATGTGTGTACTTTTTATTTGTCTGCAAAAGGAGAAAGGTGTACACAGATGAACAGCAGCTACCTCAGGAGGTGTAGATATGCAAGAAAGAATATTATGAATTGTTTATTGCTATTGCTCGATATACATATATGCATGTGATATTCAGTATCGCCTTTTCCTGGGAATGCCTTATTTAACATTGTCCTGCAGATAAAGATGTATGGTTGTTGGTTCATGAACTTAATTTGTCCCACAATTTTGGAAAGGTTGGCCACATTTGTGTTTGTTTTGGAAAGATGGCCCTGGTCATGTTTGTTACCTGATACAGAGTTTGCAAACAGAGACAAAATTTTGCCAAACACTTCTGTTTTCAAGCCAAATCACAAACAAAAGCATTCATGAGCCGAGGTACCACTGTACTGAACTGACCCTAGCCATCTCAGACTCTATTGTCAAAAAGGAGAATCTAATTTCATATTCTCAGGCGGCTTGGGATCATCCCAGACAGAGCAGATGCACATGAGGTGGGAAGAAGGGCACACCAGGAGCTTCTTTCCCCTGCTGCCCGCAGTAGAAGTTCTAGGAAGGGGAGTGGTGCTGGAGGTTTGGGAAGGTGGTGGATCAGAATGCAGCTTAGGTTGCATTTCTCTATCGTGCTAGCTGACTGCGAGAAGGCTGCCTAGACATGTGGCTGCCTTAGGCTTGTCCACGCCAACCACTGCCCTGGTAGTACCTTTGCGACGTTCCCCACCCTATCCTGAATTCCTCAACTACCCCACCATGGCAGCTTTCAACCAGATCCCAGCTAGATGCTGCGTTTTCACTCCTCTCCTTCAGTTTCCCCTGAGGCTCTGCAGGCAAAGTTTCGTTTGTCCACTTGCAAAGACAGACAGTTCTTTCCCACAGCAGGCTGGCTGCCCAAGCAGGCCTGGCTTGGAAGGCACAGGCTCGAGGTGGCACAGGAACAGAGAAACCTTGCTGCAGGCGTAGCAGGGAGTCTCCCAGCCCATTCCACAGCTGCCACCCAAGCTCCACTTCCAGGCTCTGCGCTCTCCATGCCCATTCTCTAGCGAGATTACAAATTGTGCTGCACATTTCCCTTGTTCTTTCAGGAATGGGGCAGCACTGGTCAGCCTGGGGTTCCTGCATTCCCCAGCATGCACCTAGGCACTAGTCAGAGGACAGGGAGGAGGATCAAGCACAGGCCACGTTGGAAGCTGGAGCCTGGTTTTCAAGGTCATTCCGTGCTGATTTCTCCTAAGTGTGCAGTCCCAGACTCTCTGTAGCTTTGGCCCAGACCTTTCCCTTGAACTCTAGACTGGCTTAGCTCACAATCTGGCCAACTTCTCATTGCTCCTCACCCCACATCCACAGCAAACTGCTGCTCCCCACTCCATCCCCACCCCCAAGCAAGCACATTCTCCCGCAGTCTTTGCCACCTCAGTAAACAACTATTCACTCTCCACATGCTCAGGCTCGACACCAGAAAGCATCTGGACGCCGCCCTCTGCCAACATTCCATCAGCAGTCCCAGCTCCTCTGTCTTCGCAGTGTACCCAGCACCCAGCTGCCTCTCACCACCTCTTGGGCCATCGCTCTGATCCTGCCATCCTCTTTCTCTGGGATCTTGGCAGAAACCCCTTTGCGTCCCTGCTGTCCAGCCCCTCACGGTCAGCAAGGACCACTGCAGCTGGAACAGTCACTGCAGACAGAAGTCACATCAGGCCACTTCTCCTCTCATAGCCCTTCAGTGGCTCCAGCCCTCACAGAGTCAAAGCCACAGCCCTCACGATGACTTAGAGAACCTCTTTGATGTGGCCTTTGTAGCTCCCTGGCCACACTTTTACTCCTCCCTCCATGGCTCACTGTGCTCCCGCCACACCTGTCGCCCCTTTGGTATCCCTAGCTATGCTGAGCACACTCTTACCTTAGCATCTTGCCTTTGTTCATCCCTCTCTTCTAAAATGGTCCTGGGTAGCACAATGCCTCATTTCCTTTAGGGTCTGCCTAGGAGACCCTAATTGCATATGCACCTAGGCAGTGCCAAGCACGCGCCTGTTAGTTGAATACCAAGACCCATTCATTGAGCCATTCAACATTTATGAGGGTATTTACTATGTCCCAGGTGCTGGGCCAAGTGTTTAGGCATAAATATTGAATTCCTACCCTCAAAGAAGTCACAGTCAGGCTAGGAAGTAGAGAACAAACAAGATAAACAACTTGAAGATGCCGTGTGGGGCAATGGGCATCCTATTCCTGAGCCTTAAGAGGTGAGGGGCAGGGAGTTGCTAGGCCCATAGGGCCACTGCCAGCAAGCGTGACACATGGCTAAGAAACTGACCAGAACCCCCATGAACTTGGCTGCCTCTCAACAAAACAGGAAGAGAGTCGTGAATGTCCTTAAATTACAGTCAGAAGCATCCAAGTTTCCCAGAGCCTGAGCCTCACTTGTCCTGCTTATAAATTGGCCATTAAGAGTAAATATCCTTATAGAAAAGATCAGAGGATTTAACTATATCTCAATGTCTGGAAAGTAGTTTAACCTCAATAAATGTAGTGTTTTGTTTTTGTTTTTTTTACTTAATTCTTTAATTTTAATAGGATTAGTGTCCCTGATCCAGAGTTAGCCACAGAAAGCGGGAGTACAAAGAACAGGCAGTCACCGAATCGCCTCTCCGGACCCGAGACCAGTTTCCACATCACAGCAAACACATATGTGCACACACATTTCTTGCTCATGCCAGTCCTGTAAAGTGCTAGCCGGAGCCCAGTTAATAAATTTACACAGGAAGTCTCAGGAGGATTAGGAACCCACCATTCAGGCCCCCAGACCCAGCCATCACCTTGGCAGAGATGAACTAAATCCCCTCACCCCTGCCACCCCAGCACAGCTGTAGCCCACCCACGGAGCCCCACTGGCACCCAGCACAGTTTGCAACATACCCACAGAGCATCGGGGCTGCCTGAGATGCCTAGAAAGGCTCCGTTCTTGGGGAACGATCTTATCTTCTGAGGTAGCAGCTTTCTATAGAAATTCTTCATCAGTCTCCGTGATAGGGATTTTCCACCCCCCTTTCTCTCTTCCTTACTGGTGAAATTGACAGTCTGCCTACATTAACTGGGCACTCATTTGCATGATCAAAAGCAGATTTGTTCCAAGATGCAATGTTCCGTCTTCTCCTCCAAGCACAAGCGTATCCAAGGAAGCCAAGGAAAATCAGAAAGGGAGCGCTGCCGCCGCGCCCCAAGCTTGGCCAGGCGTCAGCCCCTTTCGGGAGCAGGTGGAGTGGGGAGCTGTGGTGCCGAGGCTGCCTGAGGATTGGAAAGCAGCACCTGGCAGCTGAGGAGCTGGCATGAGCCCCAGCACAGGGATATTGAGTCCTTGGTGACAGCTTATAGTCAGAGGAGCATGCAGGAGTCCCCAGCGCTTGCATGAAATTTCTCACTAGATCCCGGTGCTCAGGGTAGGTGGGTGAGAGTCTAGACCCAAGGCAGACAGAGGAGGTGGAGTCAGAAAAGTAGATCCCAAGCATTTGATTTAGGTAAGTTGCTTAATTAGCCTTCCAGTGGCACAGTGAATGAACTATTCCTTCCATACCTCCAACCCTGACGCCTGGCTTCTGAACCTTTGTGACAGGACATCTAAGAAAGGAAACAACTCCCACCTGTCGGGACCCTGCCAGTCCGGAGCTCTTGGCTGCCCTTGTACACTGTGACCACCCAACACACACACACACACACACACACACACACACACACAAAGGGTGATCCAGGCCCTTACAAACCAAAGCTCACGTGTTACCTCCCCATAGCCTCATGTTCTGGGATCACCTCACACAGCAAGCTGAGGCCCAGAGAGGTTGATTCTTTCCCCTCAAATAGCAAACATATTCTGTGACTATACTGGCATAAAGAAGAATGGTGACCAGGCTGGAATCACTGTTATACTTTCATGATTATTACATTGTTTTCCTTCTGATTTTAAGAAAATATTCCTGTGGATCCCTAAAACATGGTGGTGCTCAGTTGAGAAGGCAACCCCTCTCGTTAGCGTCAGAATAAGAGGAGGAGTCAGGAATCCTGCATGCACTAGCTACTTCGCATAAGCATCCAGCAGAGACTTGTTAAGACTCTGCTCTAGGTGCTGGACACTCTTCTCGGCTCAGGGGAAATTCCAACCAAACAGACAAAGCCCTAGTCGTGGTCTGTGTTCTCTGAGGGGGACACACACTCAACCATGTTCACACAAATTTCAGATCTTGAAAAATGTTCTAAAGAAAATGGAACCAGGTCAGTCGTAGAGGAAGTGGCGGAATGGAAGACATAGTTTGGGGGTGTGTCTGGGAAGGTCTTTTGGAGGAGGGGACTTGGGGTTGAGTCGTGTGGTGAGAATGAGCCCTGGGGAGATCTCTGGCAGAACTGCTGAAAAGCTCTCCAGGGAGGCCACCGGAGGGTGTTGGGAGCACAGAGGAGGAAGTGTGGGGCACCTGAGATGACAGTGCTGTGAGACTTCTTGAGGCTCCCAAGAAGATGATTTTATTCTCCTCAGAGCAGGCGGTTGTGCAGTGCATTTAAGCTAGGATATTCATCTACCCTTTTCCAAAAGAGCATTCTGGCAGCTGAATAAAAAACTGATTAAAGACAGGTAACAAAGGAAGACCAAATTGCACTATGGAAATGTGGAAATCCAGGGGATAAGCTGGTTACTTTAGCAGGGCTGCAAATGTGACGGTAGTTAGAAGTAATGTTAGACATGGTTACGTCGCTGTAATCCCACCACTCTGGGCAGCTGAGGCAGGAGGATTGAAAGCTCAAGCCCAGCTTGAGCCACTTAGTGACTTAACAAGACTCTGTCTTAGAATAAAAAACACAAAAGGCTAGCCTCACTAGCTTGTCCAGGCTCTGTTCCATGGCAAGGGGAGGTAGGTTAGTGCGAAGGCCCTGGCTTCAAGGTCTAGTCCTGAAAAGAAGGAGAGAGAGAGGGAGAAAGGAAGGAGGAAAGAAAGGGGGACAGAGAGAGAGAGAGAGAGAGAGAGAGAGAGAGAGAGAGAGAGAGAGAGAGAGAGAGAGAAAGACAGAAAGAACTGATCAGAATTGAGCTACAGCTTGGATCGGCTGCCAGTATAGGAGTTAGGACTTTAAAAGAGAGGCTAGTGCTGTAGGAACAGATTTGGAGGAAAACCATGAAAATCTGATGTCACAAAAGCCAATAAAAGAAAAGGTTTCCAAAGGAAGTGGAGGCCAACTGGTAAATGGCACTGGAAGTGGAAGGAAATGAGGGCTGCTGGACAGGACGTCAATTGTGGAAGATACAGATAAAGGCCCCTTCAGCTGCGGGAGGGTAATGGAAGACTGAACAAAGCTGCTGAGGAGACTGGGGGAAGTGGTCACTCTGCCTTCTGAAACCACCTCCTGCCCATTGCTTGGCGATCCCTGCGGAATACAAATGGGCGCTTGTGGAGCACCTTGCTCATTCATGAGCTGGCCTCCCCAGCTCAAGCAGTCTCAGTTTCATAGTAAGAACTGTGTGGTTTCCACTTTCAGTCCTCGGTTCCTGGCTGATAGTAGGTCAGGCATTAGCCCATGCCCATCAGATACACAAATGGATGTTGTGTTCAGTCTCACTGGAAGCTCTGGAAAGGTCTGGGACATTCACTCATTCCTGCATTCATTTATTATCCATTTGCATTTTCTTGCAAGACTCGGGTGAGCTCTACTTTTCCTTTGGGGATTCTGCTCTGGTCTACTCCTTTCCAAACCTGTGGTGTTATAACCATTATGTAGAACTTCCAAAGTAGCCAGTGCATGAATAACCATTGATCAAGAGCTGTCTGCGTACAAAGTGCTCCTTCCCAAGCCTGCCCCATGCAGCAGCATCCCAATACCTGCCTCAGGATTTAAGCCAGGTCATTCATCTACTATCCTTCTCCAAAAGAGCACTCTGGCAGCTGAGTAAAATACTGATTAAAGACAGGTAACAAAAGAAGACAAGATTGCACAGATGTGGACATCCAGATGTGGAAGTGCAAGGAGCAAGCTGGTCAGGCGATGACAGGTCTGTGCTAGGACAGGACAAGAGGAGGAGGCAGAGGCTCAGGAGGACCACTGGGATAGAGCGTGATAGAATCCTGGGGCGATGTGTGCTTGGGTGTAAGAGGCTGGGTGCCGCTCTCACTGAGAGTCAGAACAAGAGGTGACCCTCCATCTCATCACGGTGAGCTTGTGGAGATGGGATGCTGGCCTGTGTGTCTGTGGGTTCCACTAAGCCACTTCTGAAGAAGGAGGGTGTTTGGCTAGGACATCTGAGGATCTGGGGCAGGGAGGTTTAGAACTCTATTGCTTAGGTGATTGTGGAAGCAAAAAGCAGAAATGACCCCATCCCCAAGTGTGTATGGTTAGACAGGGAGGAAAGGAGGCAGGGATAACAGCTAGGGGGTCTCAGAATTCAAAAATAGGCAGAGGTAGCAGAGGGAGTTCCAGAAATGAGCTTGAGAGACAGCTGCCTAAGTGAGAGGAGCCAAGGGGAGGGGTGGAAAGCAGCGGCAGAGTCCTCTGGGGCCTCTGGTGAGCTTGGGGGGGGGAGGGTGTCTGAAGTGGGGAGGGGAGAAGACGCGTCCACTGAGTGCAGGCCTGGGGGACGGGCAGAGAGGCAGACAGGGGACCCTTCTGTGGGAACTGGCAGGAGCCTCTGAGATCCAGGTGGGCTGGGATCATGGGGAGCTACAGAGGAAAGTCTGCAGAAGTGAGTGGCTGTTTGTGCAGCAAAGGTCCCCTGAGCACAAGGCAGCAGGCCTGAACCTTCGAGTGAAAGGGTCCTTGGTCTAAGAGAGGGAAGGGCTCAGGATAGCCATTTCCCTGAGAAGAGGCCAGTGCAGACCTAGGGAGACGTCCAGGAGGCGTCAGTATGAGCTGAATCCTGGACAGTACAGGTGGGAACCCACTGGCTCCTTGCTGGTGCCTGCGGGCCTGCTCCCTGCTCTGTGTACCTAGTCCCTGTTGGCTCATAGCTGCAGACCAATGGACAAGCTCTTCTCTAGATGCAAAGAGCAATACCAAGCTCCCAGCAGCCCAGCCTCCAACCCCCTGGTGTCACCTCCTGCTCCTCTGCCCTCGCCCATGTGACTCTGCATGCACACAGCCAACCCTCGCCTCTCACCTGGGCTCTGCTGCCCTCCATGCTGCCCACCTGATGGGCATGGGGCACCCTCACCCACTTGTCAGGGCCCGCTTCTTCCCTGCCCAGCGGGAACCGAAGCACAGAGGGGCATCTTCATTGAATGTGTTTACTCATTGCAGATGAATGCTCTGAGACCATACCCTGAGCTGGATTTGAATTGTGTCTCTTAAAGACCAAGTGCCTCACTTGATAGCAAGGCATTCAGGATGACCCCAAAGCCCTAGGCATCTCTCAGTGCTTCCCAGAGGCCTGACTCCCTGACTGCCAATGGCAGCCCTTTAAAATCACACACGGAGGACCTGCCCATTGTTGATAATCCCTTAACACAACCTGCCGGAAACAGATCCACTGTCTAGGGCAGCTCTTACCTATGATGAGCATTTGTGGAAGTGGCCAAAGCCCGGAGCTCTAATTAAACCAGCAGAAGCACCTATCTCAGCACTGTGCCAAGGATGAGGAGATGTGTGCGGTGGAGTTTGTTTAAAATGTGTCCTGTCACTTACCTGTGCCCTCAGGGACTGGGCCCACATTCCCAGGGCTCTGTCACTTCACTTTTGGGGAGGTGATGCCCAGCTGGCCTCAGCCTAGAGGGACCCAGCTGAGTGCTGAATACCCTCCCCGGGAACACAGACCTGAACTCCTCCCCTATACCCACTTCTGCCCAGTCCTGGGCTATTCATCATGAAACACCTGTGGAGCCAGCTGTGGTGATGTTCACCTGTAATCCCAGCACTGCAGAAGGCTGAGGCAGGAAGATTGAAAGTTCAAGCCCAGCTTATGTGACTTAGTGAGACCCTGTCTCAAAATAAATAACTGGGAATAGAACTCAGTGGGATGGCCCTGGATTCAATCCCCAGTACCCCAAACAGAAGGGGGCATAAATGTCCCTTGGGCCTGACCCCTCTTGCTGCACCCCTTCTGGCCTCTCTCCTGCTTATGTCTCACAGCTGAGGATGCAGAGAAGCCCCTGCAGCAACTTAGCATCATATTTTCCTGCGCCATCTTTTAAACATTCATAGTATTCATAGGAAGACATGAAAATAGAAATAAAAGCAAGAAGGAGGCGCTTTCTCCCATCAAGACAAACACACGTAGCATCTTGGGCTATTTCCCCATGCAGCAAAGTGTTTGGGCCTTGGGCTCCTCCTTTTTTCCCTTCACTAACTGAAGCCAATGAAAACCCAGGATTAGTACAAACAGATCTCTTTCATTAAGTGCTGTCTGCCAGACTTTGAGCTCAGGGCTTGAAAATATCACATCTAATTCCCAAGACAACACTGAGAAGCAGACTTTAACTCCAGTTTGCCCTTGAGAAATCCAAGGATCAGAAGGGGTAAGTGACTTTCGCAGAGGCATACAGCTGGGAAATGTCCTGGCACGGATACCCACCGCCCCTCCTAGTCCACATCACAAGCAAATGGCCTTGACGTGCAGCAGAACACTTGCCTGGGACTGCCTGTTCCCTTAATCCTCATGGCAGGTAAAGACAGTGCTGGGTTGGTGTTAGGAAGCCCATTGTAAAGATGCAAGCCTCTGAGAAAGGTAGAAATGTCTCTCCCGAGTTCCCCCAGGCCTGGCAGCTGGCACTTGACACTAATGTGGACTCTAATACCAGTACCTTCTGCACTGCATTGAGCCCAGGACCCTGTGGACAGACTTCCTACCCTCTGTGTGCTGGGCCTGATCCTTATGCTCAGGATCCTTACCCTCAGGATCAAGTGGGTAAGTTAGAGCAGGGGATGGGGCATGATACTCCCAGCAGTAAGACCTGGGCTTCATCCTAGCCCACCTGTTCACCTGTGCACCTGTATGACCTTTACCAGGTGACATCACCCAGGTCACACAGCTGTGCAGATGCTTCTGGGAAGCACAAGGGAAATATATAGTGTAAAGCTGTAAATAAGAGGAGGTGTGAAAATGGTGACTAATATCATGTTCCTCATGAAATATTCCAAACAGAAAGTAGTATATGCAGCTTCCCCTACACCATTAGAAGCTGTGGCATCAGCAATAGATTCAGAATGATGCATTTGGACAAGACTGGCCCAGCCCAGACAGAAGTGGAAACTGTCTGCTGTGTATATCTGCTAAGAGAAAGAGCTGGGAACATCATTCATAAAGGCTATTCTGGGTCCATGAGAGAGTATGTGTGCATATTTGTGGTGTGTGTGTGTGTGTGTGTGTGTGTGTGCGTGCACGTGGCTGGGCCTGCATATGTATGTTCTGTACGCATATAATCTCCTTCTTTAATGGTGTGTGATGTGATCACGGTCAGTAATATCAAGAAGCTGCTCATGAATTCACTATTCAGACTAAACACAAATTAATATGCTTCCATATCTGCTTCTGACTTCATTCCAAGGAATGTGATGTGATAGGGTGAAGGAGCCCCGCCCTCTGCACCCAGCTCCCTGCCTCTGTTCCCTGTTCCCCTGTGGGGCAGATGTGCCTCTGACCAGTCAGTCCACTCCTGGGCACAAGCCGCGCTCGGTTAGCCCAGCGACAGGACAGATGTCCTCACAGGAGGGAGGAGAGTGCTGCCCCTTGACTTCTAATCCCGTGCGCTTGAAATGTTTAGACAGGCGGTATAAACATGTCAGGAGTGCTGATAAGTGGGGCCACAGTTTACACAGAGCCTAGACAGATGTAAACACAGATCACAGGCCTGGCCAGGGTCCCAAGGTCTGCGGAGCTCTCCCTGGAGCTGCATCCCTCACGTTTTGCTGGCCCTTGTCTGCAGAATCAAGACAACTGAGTCCTGGAGCAAGGAAATGATCTATCCTACACCCCACAGTGGGGATAACAGCAAGGCCAGGATAAAGAAGCAGGGAGCGAAGGAGGGAGAGCAGAATGAGAAGAGAGACACAGAGATAGAGCACACGTTGCTCCTCTCCAGTATGCACCCCGCCTTGGCCAAATGTCTTTCCTGACTGGCCAGTGTAAAATACCCAGCCCAGCCTCTCCCAGCCTCTCACTCTGCCTCAGAAGTCCTCCAGAACCTGTCCCTGGTGAGCTGTGTGTTCAGCCACCCATTCCACTGGACCACATGCCCAGGAGAAGAGTCAGAGCTAGGCCAGCATGCTTGTGGTCTTTCTCCCAGCCTGGCACAGTCAGCCTAGAGGGAGTGTTCCACATACAATGGCACATTCATCATTTGAATGACCAAGTCGTTTGATGTAGCTGAATTGAGCTGGGCCCACCCAGACCATAGACACACAGGAGCTGGTCAGAGCAGCCCAGGTAGAGACAGTGAGACCAGGTGTATGGTCTACTAATAAGTGGCAGTGATGGCTAGCACTGACCACATTAGGTGACTCAAGTGGATTTTCCCATGGCCCTTCTCACGACCTTCTGTGAAGATGCCTTTGTTCCCACACGGGCTCTGGAAGGCACAGAGGGGAACAGCCATTGCATCTCAGGTCATACAGCAAGAACAAGGCAGAGCAGGGGTTCAAGTCCAAGCCGTCTGGTTCCAACACCCTGGAGCTTGATGCTATGTTCTACTACTTCTCAGAGCGAAAATCCTAGACCAGTTCTCGAGTTGAACTTTTCATGATTTTGTGTTTTTAGAGATTTGAAGAAAGTCAAGGCCGGACTGAGAGCAAAACAGCCTTCTACCAGGCGCTGCAGAATTCCCTTGGTGGCGAGGACTCGGATGCCAGTGTCCTGGCTGCAGCCACATGGTACTATTCCCTGGAGCACTCTGCAGACGACTATGCCTCCTTCTCCCGGGCGCTGGAGAACGCCACCCGGTGAGCCGGCCCGGGGTGGTGGGCCAGAGACAATGTTCAATGGTGAAAGAGGCTGAGGGCCTCCGGCTTTGACCTTGTGGTGTCCTCTCACCTTCACTCCATCCACAGCACAGGGTGGCACTGCCGATGGCAGTCCTGGGGTGGTATGGGTGCTGTCACTGCTGGGGACACTGGCCAGTAGAGAAATGGGGCCCCAGCTCTTTCCCAGGCATGTGGGAGCCATGGAGGGCAGACACAGTGCCTACTACAGGCGGCCATGGGCTGCTGCTCGAGGCAGCAGTTTCCAGGCCAGCACTCACCACAGAGAACCAGCCGTGGCCTCTTGCTCACCCTGCCAGCACCCACCCTCTGCCTGTCCCTCAGCCCCACCAGGAGGGGACACACAGGCCCCGAGGCAGCTACGTGCCATGAGATCTACAGCTGAATTTACTGCAGCCAGAGCCCACCTTGCACATAGAAGCTAGGGGTCTCATTGGGGAGGTCTTCTAATCAATGTCACAACTCAAGTAGGAGGAGCTGCGGCTCTGGGTGGCCACGCAGATCATTTCATCATAGGGTGCTGCTTCTTGTACCTGCTGCTCTATGGGTCTTGCGCCCTCTTCATTGCTCAGCCTTCTCTCACTTGGAGACCCTGCCCTGACCTCACCCTGTGACAGTTAAAGGCTGCGCCCAACCCCAGTCTCTGCTGTTCCCAGTACACAAGCCTCACACGGCGCTGCTTGTGTCAGGCTTATCTCCCTTGCCCAGCGCATTGGGAGCTCATGGGGGGCGGGGCCTCGTGTTCAGTGAGAGCACATGGATGAGCAAAGCTTCAATTTCAACTAGAACAAGAAGCAAGCAGGTTGCAGCCCTCCCTCCCTCTCTTCCTTCCTTCCTTCTTTTCTTTCCTTCCTTCCTTCCGAGCCCTGGGGAAGAGATCTCAGTGGGGATTTGGCTCTTGGTGGACCCCAAAGTGTGTTCAGTTCCCCTTGCAGGACTCACCTCCAACTGGTAGTGAAGGGGTCTGCGGGGGTCAATGTCCTAGGGGTCTTGTTTTTCCCCCCAGAGGGCCATGCAGGCCTCCTGCTCTTGTCTCGGGGCACAGGGTCAAGGTGATGCTCAGATCTCAGATTCTGTTGCTGACCTGGGCTCTGCTGAGAAGGGTGAGCAAGAGGATGCCAGAGGCCTGCTGCTTCGTGGCCTCATCACCCAGGAGGCTGTGGTTCCGAGCCGAGGGTCACTAGCTCAGAATAAAACTCTGCCACCCACATAGTTCTTGGGGCCCAGAAAGCCTTTGATTTTCCCTCTAGTGGAGAGTTAGGTCTGAACCAAGCAGCCAGAAGCTATTTCTGGAGGCCCAGCCCTGGGCTGGACCATGAGAACTCAGAGATGCCCAGTCCCTGATCTGGAGAGGCTCACCATCAAGTCCAGACTGGCTCTGATCTGACTGTAGGAAGACCTTAGGGCCAGAGTTCAGCTAACCAAGTTCTTGCTTCATTGGTGTCTTTGTCTGGATTGAAAATCAGCCTGTGCCTGGGGTAAAAGCCGAGGCCCGAAGAAGGCAGTGTGGTGGAGGGAGGTGTCACTGAGGTGGCTTAACCCTCCTGCCTTGTCCTGCTGTGGCTCTGGCCTTCACGCTGTCCTGGATAACTTGGGCAGCAGCCTCCTGCAGGCTGCCCTACCTCCAGTCTCCTGGTATTGGACCTCCCCTAGGCTGCCAGTGTGGCTTGTGCTGACGGGTCTGATCCACCCTGTCCTGCTTACCAGGAAGTGGGGCTGCTGTCCTTCCAGGCTGATCAGCTTGGGACCTCACTAAAGCATTCAGTGCTCTGAGACTCATCAGTTGTTACCATCTCTGAGACCAGGAAAGGGAACAGCCTCCTTTATTGAGGGGCTTCCATGGTGTTCTTAGCTTTGATCCTTGCAAAGTCCCTGCATTCTAGGCCCTGGCCCCATTTCTCAGCTGGGAAGATGAAGATCAAAGAGATGAAGGGACTGCAGAGCATCTCCTCTTACCCAGCAGGCCTCATGGCATTCAAAGTCTAGGGTCATAGGCAGCTAGAACCTGCCTGCTCCTGCCCAGCCTGCCTGTCTCTTTAGGCCCTGCCTCCCCTCCAGGATTCACTGCTGTGAACTGCCACTTCTGGAATTCATTCACATACCCCCCAGGAGAAGCTAAGAGGGAACTGGGGAAGTCGAAGGCTGGGACTCTCCAGCTTCTCCCTGCCGTCGTTTTGGACTGGGTGATTCCGGGTGGGAGGGCTGTCCTGTGCTGTGTAGGGTATAAAGCAGCATCCTGGCCTCTATACACCAGACCCCAGTAGAAACTTTCTACCCCCTGTTGTAACAATCAGAAAAGGTCTCCAGGATTTGCCAAAAGTTCCCTGGGCAAATTCACCTCTAGTCGAGAGCTACAGGATTAAAGGTATCATATGCATAAAATATCTTTGAGGATTTTGTCTTCTTTTAAAACTTAAAGTTTTAAATTTAAGGTTATTTTATGTCCTGTGCCACAGCATCCTTACTGTGTTACTGTAACAGGGCATGGTCAGTAGACATTCTAGGAAGGGCTTCATCCCATGGCTGTCTTGTCCTCACCATGGATGGTTCACTGTGTACCATAAGCCAGAGCAGATGATGTGCTGTGCCTCAGCTCTTCCACCGTGGTGGCAGCAAAGCCACTCAGATAAGGGGCTGGAAGTGGAAAACGGCGTCCTCTGCAGCTGGGGCAGAGGAGCCTGGGGGATAGGGACCCATGGGGCCCTTGCTTAGGAGAAGCTCTTGCCTGGCCTGGCTGTTCATGCACCTGTGTGTCACCAAGCTCCCTCCTCTGTCCTCTCCCCAGGGACTACTTCATCACATGCCCCACGATCAACATGGCCAGACGCTGGGCAAAGAGGGCCCTAGGAAATGTCTTCATGTACCATGCCCCGGAAAGCTACGGCCATGGCAGGTAAGGGAGCTGTGTGGCCGTAGGGGGAACAGGCAAAGAAAGTGGCCTGGCAGGGGTCCCTGTCACTGCTGCGAGCCAGAGGGAGTCGGAGAGAAGAGGGGGACTGAGGGACAAATCTTGGATCAGTGGCATGGGTGCTCCACTAACGTGGCTACACCTCAGTTTCACTGTTGAAAAATGGGAATAGTAGAAAGAACTACTTTATCTCTCTCGGTTCTATAGACAGGGAAAGTAAAATAAGGGATGTGGAAGCTTTGTAAGTGATGAGTGCTTTGGAACGGTGGCATTGGTTATTCATTACTGACTGATTAACTGGGCTTTGGGCATGAATCCTGCATGTTGCACCTCTAGAAACAAAGCACTTGCCTTCAGAAAATGATTTTCCAATGTGTGAGGTTTTCTTGCAACCAAAAGAAATGGTGGGTGTCAGAGTCCTAGGTCTCCTCCTCTCTCCCCTGGGAGGCCCATGCAGGCCTTCTGCTCTCTGTCTCGGGGCACAGGGCCGGTGTTGCAGTTCAGATCTCAGATTCCTTTGCTGATCCTCATGAAGCCACTGGTCAGCCCCTCCTCAAACCTGCTGCTTCTCAGTAACATCACAATGAGGATTCATCTCCAGCATGAGTCTTGTGAAGGGGGGACGTTCAGATCGCTGCAAAGAGCTGAGTTCTATGGAGTTCCATGTGACTGCAGGGACAAGCAGCCAGCGAGTGACAGAGCAGCAGCCCGCCATGGCTTCTGTAAGCCTCCAAACTCTCTTTCCCTTATGACCCATGCTCCCTGAACAGCACCGTCTGATTTCACCTCCCAGAGGCCGGCAAGTGATTCAGGCTTGTTAGGGCACCCGCAGCGTGGACCCGGGTTCTGGTGAGAGCTGGTGGAGTATGGGAATGAGATGGCTGTAGGGTGTGGGTGGAGGGAAAGGAATCTTGTCACCCGTGGGCTGTAGCCACCACATCTGGGGAGCCGATAGAGAGCTTGTTCCTGGAATTGGACTTAGCCGTGCCTCCCAGTGCCAGGCACTCAGATTCTCACCCTCTGCCCTGGGTCCCTTGTCATGTCTCTGCATTCTTCCATTTGCAAGCAAGATATAAAGCTCCTGCAGCAGAGTCAGTTCCTCAGGAGCCTGGAGAAGCCCACACCCATCTGAGCATGGTGATACACACTCAATCCCAGCATTCTGGGCAGTGAGGCAGTGGGATCACAAATTCAAGCCCAGCCTGGGCGATGTATCGATGTCCTATCTCAAAATATTGAGATATTTGAGATAGATGTCCTATCTCAAAAATCATTCTCTTCCAAAAATATGCCCGTAACTTTGGTCCCTAAAGTTTACAGTGGCAAAAGAATAAGAAACACATCCACACATCAGAGTAAGCATAAGACAGCAAAAGTATTCCTGTGGTTCCTGCTGAATGAGGGTTGCCAGGTCCCCACCTGGGTCAGTGGCTGAGAGCTCCAGAAATGGATTGCCTCAGCTATGGAGGCTGGAAGAGTGAAAGCAAAGTGTGGGCTGGGCCAGCTCTTCTGAAGTAGGAGTGGGTCCAGGCCTGTCCGCTGCTGCTGCAGCCTTGGACACCCTCAGGTTGTGGATGGTGGCTTCTCCCAGTGACTCTCCACATCTTCCTTTCTACGTGTCTGTCTTTGGCTTGAATTTTCCCCTTCTGTAGGGACATCAGTCACACTGCACTAGGTCTCACCCTCATGACCTTAATTAGATTTAATTACTTCATGAGGAGGGACTCTTGCTCTGAACAAGGTAGCATTCTGTGGTATTGGGGTTAGGACTCCAACGCATGATTTGGAGAGGATGCAGCTCAACTCATGACACCACCTCCCACTCAAAGCAGCAGAGCCCTGCTAGAGATCTCCTGAGTATGAGGACCCGCTGGCTGGCATGGAACTGGGCCTCTGCAGAGAGCCATCCTTGACAGACTCCAATCACATCCTCTGGCTCCTGTAGCCAGACTGGCCTCTTTTGTTTCTGAGTGATCATTCCTCTTGTCCCTCCAGAGATCTTCAGATGGGGTTCACTGTGATGCTCCAGGGAACCTCCCACAAAACAGACCCTTTCAAGGTGCCTCTGAGTCCACTGAGATCTCTCTCTCTCTCTCTCTCTCTCTCTCTCTCTCTCTCTCTCTCTCGCTCTCTCTTTAGAGCCTCAGGTTCCTGGCACAGGTAACGATAGGGCAGGTGCTCAGACATCCTGCTAAAGCACAAAGGTGACTCAGCCACCTCATTTGATGATGGGGAACAAGTCTTTCCTGCTCTAGCTTTCATGTTCAGTGGGGCTCAGTTTTACTATCTGTAAAATGGGAGTAGGGAGGTAGGTGTGGCTGACAACTGATTCTTCCAAGGAGCCTGAGTCCTAGGCTCCTGTGAGTTGGAGAGAAATGTGGGTCTGTGCCTCCAGAGCCCTCTCCATCTCACAGCCAGAGCTCTGGAAATGCATCAAGCCTGCTCAATTTAGGTTGGTTTGGACCCTTGGCTCAGGGAGCCCTGAGGGCCTGTCTGGCTCAGGTTCTATCATTTCTGGAGAAGACAAACTCAGAACCACTGATTCCTCTGCCATGTGCCCATGTGCATAGAGGCAAATGTGTCATGGTCCAAGGCAGGGGCACTGGCATCTTCTACTTTTGGTAAGAAACACGCCATTGATTCTTATCTGATCAGTGACCTACAGCAATCTCCTCGATGATGCAGGTCCTTCTCCAGAGTAGTGGGCCATTAGGATTACTCATGTGTGAACAGCCCTGGTGAACCCTAGGGCTAGGAGCGTCCCTGTGTTCTCAGCCATCAGAGCACGCTCTTGGCAACATCCTGTGCAGACGGCTTCCCTCTGCTACGGTGACTACGCGGCCACCCACGGAGTAGACACTGGAATCAGCAAACAGAGCCCAGGAAGGGAGGCTTTGATTGTCGGCAATTTTCTCTTTTCTTCCCCACAAGATAAGATGAATTTCCCTGTTTGTCTGTCTCTGTTTTTCTCTCCCTCCATTTCTCTCTCTTTCTCTGCCCTGGAGCTGTCACACCTTTCATTCTATTTCTGGCTCAAGTCTACACACTTAAAATATATGCGTGCGTGCTGCATTCCCAGCCATCTGTCTTGTACCCCGCTTCTGTTAGCATATATTAGATTTCCTGGCATGAGCTAGCGAACAATACGCAATAAATTATTGCTTCCTTAAAACAACTGCTATTTAATCACAGAATATCAGTGAGGTTTTCTGTGGCCTGCTGGACTATAGATGAGATTTCTGTCTCTGAAACTGAGGGGAGAGGAGAAAGCATCTATGAGGAAACAGGAAGCATGCTGGATGGGGGTGGGGAGACAAAGAAACCAAAATCCGCAGACTAAGAGGCATGCTTAAGATTCTGATTCAGACAATCACAGACCACGGAAGATGATCTCGTCTCCTTCATTTTACAAAGAACAGAAGTCCAGGGGAGTGATGGGACTTTATACCTGTTCCAGAACCCGTAAGTGACCAATTAGACTAGAGACCTGCCTCTTGCACTTTCTTTTTTTTTTTGGTTTTTCTCCGGTACCGGGAACCGAACTCACGACCTTGCACTTGCCAGGCAGGCGCTTTTGCCACTGAGCTAAATCCCCAGCCCCTCCTCTTGCACTTTCTGCAGTTTTCTCTCAGCTGCACCCACATCAGCTGAAACCCTACTGAGTACATCCCCCTTACTAGTTCTTGGCCCCTGGCAAGTCGCTAAACCTCCCTGAGCCTTCCTGGCTATACCTGGATAGAAAGATAACACCTGTCCCATGCGACTCCTGTGAAGGCTCAAGGAACCTGCACAGTGTTTAACCCAAGGCTTTTACCTGGATGTATGTGTGTGTGTGTGTGTGTGTGTGTGTGTGTGCACGCACACATGCATGTGGGTGCACATATGCATGCCTATCTGGCAGGCTTTGACTCCAACTCTACTGATGTGAAAATTAAATCAACTGAGGTTTTAATCCTCTCAGAACAACTTCCTTCACCTCACTGTCCTCAGCTGTGAAACTGGTAGTTACCTCCACCTCGCAATGTGCCCAATGTATGTTGAATGCCTGGAGGTCATAAATATTTAATATGTGGTAGTGAGCGTTCTTTTCCTTTTAGAAAAAATAAGGCTCTGATAGGGAAAAGAAGTAAAGATGACTAAAGGAGCAATAATGTTCCTTCTTTATAAATTGCCCCAACTTTGGAAAACAAAGCTATAAATTCTAGCCTGGAGATACTCTAGTCACCCCTGTGTTTGCATTCTAGACACTCCTGGGCATTCCAGGGCCCTTAACTACTCCAGATTTAAAATATTATCTCTTCAGGCAACTGCTGTAGTGTTTTGGAAGCAACAAACCAAAGAACATATTAAGCAGCTGGATTCTTGAATTAGATCCATCAGCCTTAGCTACATCCTGTGTGATTAACAAGATTATTTCCCAAGGAAGGCGAGCATCAGTCGTTTTGTGAAACTGACCACTCCAACCCCATGGCAGACTAGGGCTTACTCTACACTTCCTCGGCAGCATTGGTTGAACAGACACGTACCTACCTACCTACGCTTTCCAAGTGCTGAAGACGGATCAGCCCACAGTGCAAAGAGGGCTGCTGCCTGGGCAAAGGCCAGCACAAAGATCAGCTCAGAGCATCTGATGGGACTCCAGAGAAAGGTACAAAGAGTAGGTCAGTGCTCAGGAAGAACTCTCTAGAAAGGTGTGATCCTACTGTAGACTTGGGCAGTGAGCAATCTCAACAGGACTGTCAAATGCCAAGGCCCTGAGGTGTGAAAAGCCTAAGGGAGCTGGGGATTGAAGCAGGGGAGAGGGCTTAGAGGTGTGTGGGAAAAGAAAGGGTCTTGTGGCTCACTTGGAGCTGTAAGTCCTAGCAGGCAAACAGTTAGTATTTTATCTGAGTGTGATGGGAAGTCATCAAAGAGGCTTAAATAGACATGTTATCTAGGGTGCACGCTGTTCCTTTTAGTCATACCCCAAACACAGTTCCCTGAAACACTGGGTAGAATGAAGAACAAACATGCTGCTATCCAATGTGATGGATGGTCAGTTAGACAGAAAAGGTCATTAAAGTGGGAAATTATATAAACATGATCAAGGTAGCTATAGCTATATAACTTAAACATATCATTTTACCTTTAAGCCTGCCTTCCCCTCCCATCCTTTGGGTGCTGTGTCAGAGGCTGCCTCCAAATTTCTTCTAAAACCAGAAATGTAATGTGTGGTTCACAGTTTCTAGGTTGGGGCTATGGGACGTGGGACTGTACACGATAGCACATTTAATTACACAACCGGATCCCAGTGGCAAATACAAATGGACAGAGCCTGGGTTCCCAGTCAACACACAGGTTTTTTTCTGCAACACTTCACGGGAGCAGAGGATGAAGTGTCGGGCTAATCTAGCATGTCACTTGAAGTTTTGACTGTTCTGCAAGACAAATATTATCCAGCTCTGCTGGCTTTGGGGAATTCAGGAAATGTCTTAAATATTTCGTTTGGGGATGGGGTAAGGCTGTATTATTTTAAAGTAAATTGGAGAGTTCATGTTTAAAGGATTGCATAGCAAATCCATTTATAAAACATAAGTCATTTGTAATGCTTATAATTCCTTCCTGATTAATTCATAGGCAGAAATTAAATTTTTATAGATTAGATTTGCCCAGGAACAGGCAGAGGTTTTGATTCCTAAGTGATTCCACAATCCTCATCACCCTGAAAAAAAAAACAAACAAACAAACAAAAAAAACAAAAAAAAACCTCAAACAAAACAAAACAGAAAAGAAGCCTGGGATGCAGCAGGGTTTGCAAGCCTCCCTGTCCCTTTGGCTCCTTCGGTCTGAAGATGCCAGCTAGAGATAAGAAAGGGAGTGTGTTTTATAGGGATGAGGTCAGCAGACTTCTTCTTACAAATGGAAGGGCGCAAGCAGACTTCCCTGTGACAGCTGCAGGCTCTCTCCGATCCCTCCAGACTGACTGTGGTGAAGCAGCCCCTCCTGGAACGCCCCCTGTCCCCAAGCAGTGGGATAGTGGCTTCTGTTCTGTGCAAGCCATGCTCAGCCTACCTTCCAGCGAGGCCATGGCCTGGGCTTTCATTGCCAATATTACTTCAGCCAGCCTGGGTTATGCTTCCTGACTCTGCAAGTGGAGCTCAGGTCAGGGATGCACAGAGCTAAAAATCTCTGCAGTCTGCCCATGGCCTCTGGCTGCCTAGGGTCCAGGCCTGGGCTGCTTTGTGGCCAGAGTGGAATGTAAGATAAACAGGGGCTGAAGGACAGGATTGGAGCACTAGTGAAAAGAACCAAGGTTCTGTCCTTCCGGCAGCACTAGGTCTTCTCAGCTCATCTTCTCTCCCACATCACCCTAGTAGTGACATGCGACCTGCCAGTGTCTGGCTGAGAGACCACCAACATTCCCCAGCCCTGAGAGACTTGACCTTCCATTCTTCTGGCCTCAGTTCTCACACTGCCCAGAACCCGAGCCAGAAGGACCTCGGCGAGCATGTCATTTAGCGGTTCCCACACTCCGGGGTTTCTGGGCTGGGAAAAACTCCAATTTCTCTTCTCAGTGCAGTGCACCTGCTGGTACCGTCTATGAGGCCACATTACCTGGCTGAGTGCCCCAGCTCCCCGGTGCCCTCACGGCCCCGTGCTCAGCTGCATTCCCCACTTGCTGCATTCTTCATGCAAAATGCAACCCCTTGGAGATTCTCAAGTGCTGAGTTGTGGTCCAGGTGCCCTCCCTTGCTTCGTCCACTTACTAACACTACATACTCGCCTAGCCACACGTGTGCTGCGCCCTCTCTCACTGTCATGTAGCTGACAGCATTCATGTTTGAAAATCACTGGCTCCTCTGCCTTTCCTGCGGACCATGAGCTCATTCCCAGAAATGCTGACTTCCTCGTCTTTTCCCTCCCCACACCTGTCCATGCTAGGACACAGTGGAAGTGTGGCCCATGTCAGTTGCATAGGGCCTTAGACCTGACATCCCCTGGTCCCCCCTGTCATAGTTGCTATTGAACTCAGTGAACTGTACTCACATCATAAAACTGAAACAAAAACCATCTACACACACATGTGCATGCACCGACAGACACATGTACGCACACACTCACAGAATCATGCCAAACGCATGGTGGCTGGTCAGTTCCTCTCACACTCTGACTACATGTAATTTTAACATTACTGGCATCACCTATTCCCTGGATGGTCATTTCTAGTTCTGAGAGGGATTTCCCTCGACCAGGTATCAATGAGCAGGGATGGTCAGACCCATTTTACTGATGGAAACAACAAGGCTCAGAGAGCACATGGTGGCAGCAAGGTTTGGGCTGAGCTCACTCAAGTAAACAGGGAGCTCTCTGAGGCTCTATCTGCCTCTCCTGTGTTGACGAAAAGATCTAAATGGGGTCTGAGCATACCATGAGCTGATCTAAGTAGACAAAGACAACAAACCACAGTTATTATACCAAAGACAGCAAATGACAGCTTGTAGCCAAATGTGCCCAGCCTGACCACTTACCTCCCCAGCGACCACACATTTGAGCAAACACGCCCCATACAAAGAAGCCGAGCCAGTGTGTGCCAGCCTGACTGTAAGCACCATGGCCTGGGCTCAGGAGTTGTCTCTTTTACCTGGTCAGGCCCTGATGTGTCCTCTGTGTCCGTCTCTGCTGGTGTTCATTACGAATCCCCACTGCTTCCTCCAGACGGGCTTAGCGCTCTCGCCCTGGGCGCAGACACACTGCGGAGTGGCCCTCTGGTCCCGGATCCTCTCCTCCCAGGCTCCCACTCTGAGTGCTTCCTCCAGATGTCAAACTTAAACTGCTCAAAATAACTCCAGCATCCCTACAGAGATCTGCCCTGCTAGGGAAAACAGGCAGAAGTTCTCATACCCATCAAGCTCTCAATCAAGCCTGCAGGATGGGCTGGAATGCCAGACCTTCCCCCAAGAACAGCGCCTGCTGGCCTTTCAGAGGTCAAGGCTGCAGGGGAGGAGCCGGTTGTGTGTGGCTCTGCCCCTCCCCCTGTTCAGTGATGTCACTTTGACAGTCTGAATGTGGCTATGACGAAAGTATTTACAATATGGAAATTGGCAAATGCTGTGAGTAAGATTACCTTCCCTTCTGAGAGTCACCCCAACCCTTCACTAGCTATCCTCGGCACTTTCTGGAGAGTGTGGTAATATATGTGGAGCATATCCCAAGAAAGATGAACATAAGCCCAGTGTGATGGTGCATACCTGTAATCCCAGCACTGGGGGAGGCTGAGACAGGAGGATCACAAGTTTCAAGTCATGTTAGGGCAACTTAGTAATCTAAAAAGATCCTGTCTTGAAATAAAAACTCAAAAGGACTGGGGATATAGCCCACTTTCTAGTACTATCAAAAAAATGCAGATCCATCGAGATGCAGCTTCACATCTTGCATATAATTTGAGGTGGCACAAAGCCTGTAGTGACCCTGGACTAACAACCCTCATTCCTAACCTTGTAGATGCCCCTCGGGAAATGAAAAGGGAGAGGGAAAATGAGCCAGAAATGGGGCCAGAGACCTGAAAGTTCCATTAGCCAAACATTATCAAGGACTAGGGCAAGACTGACCATCACGAACTCGCAGATGAGGACACTGAGGCCCAGGAGTCTTGTGCCTTTTGTCCACATTCACCCAGACGCAACCTGACTGAGCTGGGTTCTGAGTGAGGACAGTGGTCTCAAGAGTCTGCCCCTGTTTCCTCGGCACCTGAAATGCTGCGGAAGGCCGCTCTCTTTGAAGGGAATAGTAGACAGGGCAGCCGTGGTGGGAAAAACATGGTTCCTCAAAGTGTCTATTTTCTGAACTTTGATACCTGTGGATACCTTTCCTTCTGTGGCAAAGGGATCTGCAGCTGTGACCAAAGACCCGGGTAAGCCCAGTCTAATCCTTGAGGCCTTAAAAGTAGAAGCAGGAGGCAAAAGCGTATGTCACGAGGATGTGAGATAAGGACCCACCCTCTGGGGACTCGGGCCCAGTTGGCCTCTAGTTGCTGGGAATAGCCCTCCAGTTGTAGCAGCAAGAAAGCAAAGGCTTGAGTCCAGCACCTCAAGCACATACCTGAATGAGTAGGTCAAGGATCGTCCCCCAGAGTCTTTGGAAGGAACACACCTGCTAGCACTGTGACTTTCGCCCAGGGAGATGCACCCGAGACCTCTAAATCCCAGGCACTGAGAGATGTCATGTGTGCTATTTGAAGTCCCTCAGGTATCATCACCTCCTAATGCAGCAACCGCAAACAGTTCAGCCACATTCCCAGAAAGGCCTCTCGGGAAGCAGGCTGCTTCACCTTCCTCCCAATTCGAGGGATGGGGGCAGGTGACACTGGGCAGAAAGGCAGGCAGACAGTGGGGAGAGAGCAGAATGTGGTCCCTGCGACCCTGGGCCAGCACTCTGCGGCCAGCGCTGCCCCAAGGAATTGTTCTGGGGCCTCAGCAAGAAAACAACCACTGTGAGCCCATTTCCTGCAGTACTGGAGGAAGTAATGATCTCTGTCACCCGTGCATGCTGTCATAGTAAGAGTGACAGTGCTCTGTAAAGTACCCAGAGCTAGTCTTCGTGAGTCCTTGTTCTTATTGTAACCATAACTTTTACCTACCTATCATTTTTGTCTTACCTTTCTTTCCCCTTTATGGGTCTAAATACATCTGTTCTTAGTGCCCTGCTCATGGCAGACTACATACAACATAGACTTGGTCCTGGGGGATTCAGGTTTGAGTGCTGGCTTTGTGTGTCTCCAGCATGACATTGTATGGTTCTGAGTCATGGGCTGACATCTGCGAAGTATGTGGGTGGTTGCATTTAGTCCTCCGTCCTTTCCTGAAGGTTGGCAATCAAGGGCCGATGGTTTGCCACAGAGTTTGGGGCACTGTTTGAGCCATCCGTAGATCAGTGGATCCCAGTGGCTGGAGGTGGTGGGAGTGGGAGACAAAGGCCAAGACACAAACCTCTGATAGAGAGGAGAAAGAAGTCTGATTTTTTTTTTTTTTTTTTGAGATCAATGGCACAGCATGGTGAATAGAGCTAAGAATTGACTACTGTAAATTGCAATATCACTAAGACTAAATGTTTAATTTTCTTATCACAAATAAGTTAGACAAAAGTATAATTAGCTTTATCATCCACACTGGGTTCAAAAATCATAACAGCTTGGGAGAGCCAGTTTAGTATGCATGAGGCCCTGGGTTCCATCTTTAGTATTGCAAAAAAAAAATCAAAACACCACTTTGCACACCCAAAATATATGCAAGCATAATGTGTTAATGTATAATAGGTTAATTAAAAACAAATAAAGAAAACAGACAAGAAGTAGATGTGGCAGCTCTTTGGGTCCCAGGGCCCTCCAAATTGCAATGGCATTTGCTGTTTCCCGATCCCTTTCAGAAAACTGAAACATCTTCCAAAAGGGCCCAGGACACCTGCACGCAGTTACAGTTGCAGAGAGGCACTGTAGTTTCTGATTGTTGCCCTTCCTGACCATGCTGCGTGTCTTCCAGGGTTCCCTACCTTGCCTTCCAGGCTTGGGTTCAGCACAGGGCACAGGGCAGGAGGAGAGTAATAAGCAGTACCTGTAAGACACGATGGCAGCTACACCTGCCGTGTGCAATGGCTCATTGGACCTAGTGCTCTACAAGGAGGAAGACCAAATCACAAAAATATCGAAAGATTCATCCACAGGCAGAGTCAGTAAGTTCCGAGCCAAGTCTCAGCTGATTGACTCAGCTTACCTCCATCCTACACCCTGCTACCAGTCACAGACACATCTGTTGATGACATCCATAGCCATACATAAGAGAAAACTGGCTGGAGCTGTTGGAAATGCAGCTAAGGCAGGGCCTGGCATAGGGCCCCAGTACCTGTGCCGTCACCCTGGTCTCTATCCTGAACAGCAACATTAGAGAGGATGCCTTCTCCACTAAAATGTTCCCCTTCAAAGCCCTGCGCTAGAGAGGTCTTCACATAAAGTGTTGCCCTTCAAAGCCCTGTGCTGGGGGGTCCTTATCCCAGCGTTCTGGGTGACGCTGTGGGTCACAGCCAGCACTAACTGTATGTTGACGATGCACCACACTTCATGTGACTGACTCCTCTGGCAGGTGGCCTTTATCCAGGAGCCACCCTGCCTGAGCCCTACCCCAAAACATGTGTCCAGGGCTCATGTGCCCACCCCCAGCATGATGAGAACCATGTGTGCTCCATCAGAGGTCTGCCCTTACCTCAAAGGTCACTGACCACATGGGGAGGTGGGGTGCTGGAGAGGACCTGAACTACACTCCTTCCCTGAAGTTCCTGCTTCCTGCACCAGCGGATCTTGACGGTCACAACAGCCATGTGAGCAGGTGTTCACGTACTCATTCCAGAGCGAGGAAGTGTGGGATCAGGGAGCCAGGTGACTTGCCAGAGGTCACTCAGCCTGAAGAGGGAGGCACCAAGATGCAGGAACGGTGGCTGCCTGGGGCCTGACACCCTATTGTCTTCCTGAAAATACCAGTTCTGAGCCACCTCTTCTGTTCAACTTACTGTGTGTTTCTGAGAGAAATCAAGAAATTTCCTTGGCCTTCATTTGCCTCACTTGTGAAACTGAGAGATAATTCTTCAACAAGGGAAGGCCAGCTACTGAGTTATGGGGCTCTGTTGCTACCCAAGATCTCTCTCTCTCTCTTCTGACACAAACTGCTATCTCAGGAGTTTTCCAAACCACTCTAAGGTGCAGTAACTCACTGAAAAGGCTCATAAAATTCATGGTAAGAAGCAATGCTTATAGCAATGACTCATTATAGGGAAAGGATCAGCCACTGGGAGAGGGGCGTGGTGCCAAGCCCAGAGCCCTCCAAATGTGAAGCTCCATCCTCCTCTCCCTGTGGGTGTGGACACAGCCTTCTCTCTGCACAGATGTGTCAGGGTGCAGAGCAACACGCCTAAGTTTGGTGCTCACAATATTTACTGGAGCTAAAATGCCTGTGTGGTGTTTTTAGCCTGGCCAGTCCCCACTTTAAGACCATCAGGCATGGCTACATCCCCTTTGTGATCCCATGTGCCCAGTCTCTGCCTTCAGCAAAGGCATTCCCGCCAGGCATGACTTGTTTCCCAGGAGGAAGGGCAAAGCCAGACCTTTCTTTGGGAAAGAGCCAAATTCTTCACTACACAGCTGTAAAATGTCTCCCAGCTTTTCCACGCTCACTCCCCTGGGGAATTGCAGTGTCCACTCACAGTGTCTCTCCAGGGCCCAAAGTATGCAGTCTCATCAGCTGTCACCACCGGCTCAGCCCACATGGGCCTCTGGACAGTCTCCCAACTCGTCATTCTCCCTGCCTGTTGCTCGCTAGAGATTCAGTCCAACCCCAAAGTGTATTTATTGGATAACTACCATGCACCAATTGCTAGGGTGGATTATGTAAATGGGCACCAATTCTGAGGGGTTGCAAGGGTGCTGGTAACATAGAGAAAGGGGTCAATGCACAGGAGGGGCTCAAAACCTGGGCTCTTTCCATTACTTCGCCAATAAATAGATGAGGAAACAAATATTCAAGGACACTGTGAATACAGGGTTGGAATATGGTCAAAGGACGTTCTGTTGGAAAATTGCTCCCAGACACTATTACTCAGTGTGGGTGAGCTTAGGCTAGTACCCATGCCGGGAATCTCCCCACGGGCTATCAGCTCAAGGCTGAGTTGAATCTCAGCTATGCTGAGCACTTCACAGGAGTCTTAAACAAGGTGGAAAGTAAGGACGTCTTTGTTTCTGGGAAGAATAGGAGTCTGGGGCCCATTTGGTTTCTCCAGGGGTGTACTACTGCCCTAACTTTTGCCTCTTCTTTCCCCCCGTGTCCCCAGCCTGGAGTTGCTGGCAGATGTTCAGTATGCCTTTGGACTTCCTTTCTACCCTGCCTATGAGGGCCAGTTTTCCCTGGAGGAGAAAAGCTTGTCCCTGAAAATCATGCAATTCGTGTCCAATTTCATCAGATCTGGGTGAGTGGACGACTTGTCCTGAACTGTGTCATATGCTCCCCTCTCTGTCCCTCCCATCTCACAGTCTGCTCAGTGGACTCAGCCTTCCTCCCTAGCTGCTGGGAGTGCTGGCCGTTGCCCTCCTTGTCTCATCTCGCTCCCCTCGCTAGCTAAAGACACCTTCGTACAGATTAATCTTCATGATATTCCTGTTACGTCCCTCTATGGTCCAGCCACACTTCATAGCTCTCCACTGGCGGTTTTGTTTGTGCATGTCCTGTGTGTATAGGAGGTGACATGGCATCCCTGGCCCCTGCCCAGTAAATGTCAGTGGTACCCACCTATCCCAGTCATGACAAGCAAAGCTGTCTCAGGAACTGACCATTATCCCTGGGCAGGGGACCCCTGGAAGGAGAGCCAGTGTCCCCAGGAAGATGAATCACTGCTGTAGGGTGTGAGCCATAGTCCATTTGGACCTACCTCACTCCATTTTCTCCCTGCTCCTCCAGCCTTGGCCAGGACTGCAAGACCCTCACCTCCCTCACTGCCCAGAGCTGGCACTTCCCTCTTTCCCCTAGTTTCTGTCTCCCTTGCCTTCTTGCTGGATGTGTGTACATTCCCCAGGACTGTGCCAAGCTCCCAGGGGAGGTAAACAGGTAAAAAGAAAGATGCCCTGATCCAACAAAGCCACAAGGTTCTGACACCTAAAAATGAAAGCCAGACACAGGTCAAAGCGTGGCAAAATGAAATTTTCGGTAGTTTGCTGTGGGAGTTGAAAAGAAAAAGACCTTTCTTCGAATTAGGGTTTTAGAAAGCATTTCCCTGAGAAATGACATTTATGCTGGGCCTTGAGAGAGGAGTAGAACATTCAGACCAGCAGAGAAGAGGGCACTGTGGATGGAAGAGTGGTGTGGGCCAAGGTGGGTGTCGAGGGCACGGTGGGCCTGCTGGGTTGTGTCTGAGGGGATGGAATGACCCTTTCAAGGGGAGTTGACTTGTGGGTGGCAGGCAGGTTCCCTAGCTCTGGACCCATCCTACTGCCGAAGCCTTGGACAAACCAGGGCATCCCAGAGACTGGTGATGGTATCCAGATCAGAGGAGGTCAGAACTAAAGGAATACTCTAGCCTCCTGCACACTCAGAAAGACCAAAGGGCAGCACTAGGTCCTGACCTGAGTGATGCTACTGGATCACAGACTCACCTCTGTCCTTTACAGGAAAGGCCTGAGAGGAGTGGGCCCAGGGAGCCTTTATGCCTCAGTGCCTTTGGGGCCTACTTAGGGTTCCACTTTCAGGCCATCCCTGTGGGTTCACACACAGTGTTCAAAGACAAGTGACACTGCCCTCAGAGACTGAGTACAGGTAGGAAGTGATCCCAAGTGATAAAGGAGAGACAAGGTTTCCATAGGAACATTTCTTTCTTCTCATTTCCCTAGAAACCCCAATTATCAGCATGAGTTCTCGTGGAAGGCACCCGAGTTTGCAGCCCTCTGGCCTGACTTTGTCCCAGGGGCCGGTGGAGAGAGCTACCAGGAGTTTAGCACCCAGCTTCCCATTCGCCAAGCCCTGAAACAAGCTGACTGCTCCTTCTGGTCCAAGTACATCCAGGCTCTGAAGGGGCCAGCAGGTAGTGAAGCACAAGGTTGGGGTGCAGAGATTGGGTGGGGTGCATTGCTGGTTGTGCATTGCTGGGGTGCATTGCTGGGTGGGGTGCAGCAGCTGGTTATCAGCAGCTGACTGGATGCGTGTGTTGCCTGCTAGGCCATGTGCCTGGGGCCTGTGGGTTATTGATGGTGATGAATCAGCCCCTGCCCATGACTGCTTTCTAGGGTTCTTTTTGCCAAGAGCCTCCTATTCTCATGGGGTCCAGCAAAGAAAGCAAGAGAGAGCCCAAGGAGAGGAAGATGGAGTAGTGAGCTCCTAGCCAGTAACACTGGTACAGAAAAGAAGTCCAGATTCTGAACTTCATCTTCCTAGCCCTTCAAGGACTAGATAGAAATCCTGGACAGGCAATTCTAGCCCATGAAAAACCATTTGCTCCCACACTCCTGTTGCAGAGATAATAAGGAGAGAAACTTAATCATAATAAAGGCATCAAGAATATAATGATAAGCTTGATGCCCTTGGGAAGCATCTAAAAGATGAGGAAATGAGAGACAGAACCTGGCAGGTGCCCTAAGCTCTCCTGGAACCATGCTGGAAGTCTGAGCCCAGACTAGTGGGGCTCAAAGGAGGGAGACTCATTTATCACTGGCTGAAGGTCCAGAATGACAGTTCCTCTGGTGGGGAGGGCAGGGAGAGAAGCAGGAAACAGAGTCAGGACCTTGTCCAACATGTTTTATCTCCTCAACTCTGCTTTTGGCTTCCAAGGCCAAACCCCAGTACCACTGTACCCTCAGCATGGCCCTGTAATAGGGAGATGAATCTGGTTTCCCAACCTCCCATGGTGCCCCTCTGTGGGGCATTAGGGGGAAATGACCACTAGAGGCTGGGACCTTTCTGGACCAAAGGGAAAAGGACTGTGGAAGAGAATCCCTGATCTGGCCTTGGCCAACCTGGCTGCCTCTTTGTTTCAGACAGAGCCCTAGATGGGCAGTCAGCAGGGAGTGAAGATGAAGATTTGTTGGCTGGGTCTGAGCTGGAACAAGACTTCCTGGACCTCCCGGAGCCAGGTCCGAAGAGCTACAGCAAGTGATGTTCTCCTGAGCCCCCCACCCACCCACCCACCACGGTCAGCTCATTCTCTAGAATAGCCACTTGTTTTCAATAAAGTGTCTACATGCATTAATACTTCAATGACTGATTTGTGAATCCAGGGCAATTCTTGGGCAACACCAAACTGTATTGTAACAATTTCCCTGAGGTTTAAACTCCGGCCTGCTATTTTTTCCAACAAATATGTAGAAAGCATCCACCATGTACCAGGCCCTGTTCTGGATGCTGAGGAATCAGGAGCCTTGTCCCTACAGACATAGAGAAAGTCAGACAAATAGAAGACAGTGACACAGGAAATGGGGGCCCATATATGGTAGGCCCAGAGTGACAGTGCCAATCTGAGTGATGGAAAAGATTTATTCAGGAAAGCTCTAGAATGAAGATGGGAGGCCAACTTGAGCTACACTACTTTTCAGCCAGAGACTGTGAACTTGGAACCAAGGCCAAAGAGGTGGAGCAGGGAAGGGATACGGCCATGGGCCCTGTGGCAAGTAGACTTGATGGCATTGCCTGAAGGTGACAAGGAGCAGGTACAAGGAAACAAAATGAGCACAGCAACTGTTGGTTGATTTGGGTTCCTGGACAAGCAAGAAGTTCCTCATCTTCATGCCTGAAGGGACACACTTGTGAGAGAAAACCTTTGTGAACTCTCTGGGGAGGATGAAAGAGGACAGTAGGAAGGGCAGATGAGATCAAAGCAAGATATATGCGCTTATGGAAATGTCACAGTGATAGCCATTGATTTGTACAGTGAATAATCATTCATAATATAATGAAAAAGAAAGCCAGTTCAAAATAAGGCAACAGAGGAAGAAGTAATTTTAAAACATTTTCATAGTCTCAGAATTTAGAGTAGATATTACATCCATGGAATGTGACAACATGCTATTATGTATGATAAAATTGAAAAGCCATGAAAAACACTTTGATAATTATACTTCTACATTTTACACAATATTCCTTAAGTAGAAGTATTCATCTCACCAGAGTACTCAGAAAGTAATAAAACACACAATAATGTATAGAGAAATCTAAATAAAATAATATACCCATATAAATGTCATATATGTATTAATAAGAAAACTCACCCCACTTCCTCTTTGTCTCTGTCTCTCTGTCTCTTTGTTTCTGTCTCTCTGTCTTCCCTTCTCTATCTTTGTTTCTTCAAAAGAAAAAAAGAATTAGTCAGCAGTCTCTGTCATTTACATGGCACATTATAAAATGTGTTCTCACCCATAATCTTGAGTTCAGACCAAGTTTAAAGATGATGTGCAGGTTGGAAGAAGCCCAGAAAGGCTCACAGTGTGCTGAGATGCATACTAGGAGGGGAGGAACAGAGCCTAACTCGGGTCAGTCTCCAGGTCAAGGGAACATTCCCTCCAGGAAAGAAGAGGAGACAGCTCCCCCTCAGTGGTGTCATGGGATTCTGAGGGGAGGCAGCCCTCTGAGGTGAGAAGCACTTTTGGCCAGGTGTTGGATGACTTGGAGAATTTCTTTTGACTCCAGTGGTTCCTTAGTGTTATAGTTTGTGTCTAGATGTCCCCCCAAAGCATCACACAATCATAAGGGGGGTTTTAGACGTGGCTGGATCTAGAGTCGTGATACTGGGATGAAGGGTGTGTGATTACTAAATTAGTCCACTGGTTTGACATAGTTCTGGGTAGGATTAAGGGTGCCCCCCCATATGAGTGCTACCTGCCCCCTAAGGGGGTTTAAGGAAGAAAATTGCCACTTACTGATTCTCTACTTTGCTGCTTTGCTGCCTTCTGCCCACCATGAACTGTTTCTCCTTGGCCATGACCCTTTTCTGTGGCACACTACCTTGGAGCCAGCCAACTATGAACTGAAACCTCAACAAACTCAGCTAAATCAACCTTTCCTCCTTTAACTGTGGATGTTGAATATTTTGTCTCAGCCATGAGAAAAGTAAGACACTGGCCTTGACTATTTGCCAGACTCACCTGGGAACATTTACAACATGCTAATGCATGCCCCAGAATCTCTGGGGGTTGGGTGTCAATACATGGTCAAGGCTAGACACCACTCTTTCTCTGGATTTACTTTTCTTGCCTGTCTGTACAGGGGACTCAATTAACTTACCAAGCAAATGAGAAATATTTACGAAGGTTTAAGATGGAAGTGATTTTGTTTTCCCACCACTCCTCACTGGTGGTAGGGTAGGTAGTGCCCCCAAAGGTAAACCTGTCCTAACAACCAGCTCCGGTGAAGAACTGAGGCTCCATGCACAAAGGAAATCAAGGTTGCAAGTGGTGTTAAAGTTACTAATCAGCTTCCCTTAAATTACCAGGAATTATCCATGTAGATCCAAAGTAATAACAAGTTATTGAAAGTATAGAAGGAAAGAGAAAAAGGACCAGAGAGGGGACAGCATGCCAAGAACTCAGCCCAACATTGCTGGTTTGAAGTGGGCCATGGAAAATGTGCAGCCACTAGAATTTGGCAAAGTCCAGAGCATAGGTTCTCCCTTTGCATCACCAGAAAGAAATGTACTCACTGGAAACCTTGACTTCAGTCCACTTGAGATTCAGGTTGGATTTTTTCATTTACAGAACTCTAAGACATTAGTACAATTTATCAGACAAAAACCAGGGAGACAGGGACAGCTCCTCTCAGCCCATACATTTGTGATCATTCATTAAGGCAGTCACAGAACACTAACGCATCATTACAAGTGTTCCTGTGTCTATTTCCTTCCCCCCACTGGGACCAAACCTCAGGCAGAGTTAGCTCAGTGTTTCTCTGATGATGCTAAGTTCACCCGAGTCCAGTATCAAAACCGCAATTTGCCAGCACTTGCTGTGATGATGGATGTGGTGATGGGTTAAGTTGGTGGAACACTTTTTAACCACCCATTTTGAGCCATGCATCTGTGTATTGCCTGGGCCCACTGGTTGACATCTACTATTTTATTCTCAACCTTCAAAACCTGAGGTGGAAAACATCCCATTTTAACATCCTGTCTTAATAATAATAATGCCTACTTTGCAGATTTACACTGCTGATTAAGGGCACCAATGTATGTGAACAGAAAACACTGATGTGCAGTTCATAGAGCCCTTAGAGTGAGCAGTGGGGCTACCATGCTTACCATGTACTCATTGTGAGAGGCAAGAGTGGAAAATCAGAGGACTCTAGAAGCCAGGCCGTCAGGGCCCTTCTCTGGAACAGCTCTCAGAAAACCAAGGTGTTTGCACTTCAGGAGGCTCGAGTCCCTGTCCACACAACCAGCCATGGCACTGCTGGATTAGAACTCTGGGCTCCAGATTCCCTCTTGAGTGCTCTTTTCTATGCACTCAAGGGACTTCTGCTGACATCATGGGCATTATGTAGCCCATTTCCAAGTGAGCTGAGCAACCAGGTGTGCCTTTGAGCAGCCATGAAGGCATGAAGGGTTCATAAAGTCCTATCTGTAAAGGTTAAGAAAGTCACAGCACACCCAGTACCAAGGCTAGCGTCACCCAAAGGTCAGGAGTGAGTGAGGCATCCTCTCACATGGAGAACCAGAATGGCCCACAAGATCAGTACATCTTGAATCAGGAAGAAGGAAATGTAGAAATTATCAGGAAGCCCAGTTATGAGTCAACTTCCTCCTGAGCTGGAAGCATATCAAAGGACAGGAGAAGGAGACCCATGATCTTCTCCATGGGAAATTGCTACACAACCCTACCGTCCTCACTTCCCCACCCCACAAAGGCATCAGAAATGCTGAGTCCTGGGAACAATCCAGGCCCCACCAAAACAGAGAAGATAGGGACAGCTCCTCCCAATCTATCCCAGGCCCCAAGACAGTGGCTTCTGGACCAGGCTGAGGACATACAAACCAACTGAGTGGCTCTTCAAAAACACAGATTCCTGGAAGTTTTGAGACTTTTGAATCTAACACAGGGCTCACAAATCCAAGTTTCCAATGAATAATGCCTTTATATAGCAGTCATTTTTTGTGGTCTCTCTGTCACTATAATCCTGTTTTCTAGCAGCAACCTCTAACTCTTCTACCCATTTCTATCTTAGTCCAGTCAACCCCAACTCTGTGAGTTCACTTGTGTTTGTGATTTGTGGACTTTATACCAGACCTATTGATTTCCCTCTCAGGCACCTACCTCCTGAGTCTCTACAAGTTGGGTAATGGTATATTTTCTACCTTTTCTTTGGTTACTGTTGCATTTCTAAACAAGATCCTATTCTTTTTCCATTCTTTTTGGAATGACTTACTAGCTTGCTGTGTGGATGACGATCACACCTGCATCCTCATGCAGAGCCCCCTCCCTGCTTCTCCCTGGCCTCCCGCCTTTGCACCCTTTCTTTTTGACGGTCCATACTCTTAGCTTCATTGTGTCCTGAAACCTCACTAACCTTCCAGGTCTACTAGGTAATTCCGGAAACTGAAAACCACTAATGTCACTGACACTAGTAAGACTTTATATCTGTAGCTCATAGGCCAAGCAACTTTCTGCAACACACTTCATATTCCACTGGTCTGTGGTGCACACCTTGCACACTTAAAGAAGAATATTCCCACCTGAAGAGCAAAAGAATTCTCTTTCATTATATTCTGTCCCTTGCTTGAAATCTTGCTATATCTTAGAGAAACTCCTGCATAGACCCTATCATGGTGAAGCTCTGCTTCATCTTAATATTTATAAGTGCTTTATTCCCCTCCTGCCCACCTTCCTTCCCTTCCCTCCCATCTCTTCCCTTCCTTCCCTTCCTTTCCCTTTCCTAACCTACCATTTCCTAACCTAACCTTCCCTAACCTAACATTCCCTAACCTGAGCTTCTCAAAGGAATCTTTTCTAAACCAACCTTCCCTCACCTTACCTTCTCTAACCCAACCTACCTAACCCAATCTCCCTAACCCAACCTTCCCTAGACAAACCTGCCCTAACCTAATCCTCCCTACCCTAAATATCCCTAACTTAGCTATCCCTAACCCAACCTTCCCTCTGTCCTCACCCCTCCCTTCTCCTCCATTCTTTTCCTTTTCCTCCCCTCTTGCTCTATAATCTACCCTGCCTCTACCTGATGGAACACCCCACTTTCCTCCAGAGCAAGACTGCAGATCTAAGGCAGAGCCCTACATTCCTGCCTTGAAGGTTTTATGTGAGCTGATGTTCTGGCTCCAGAGGTAGGAAAGTGAGTGGAGGCCCTAGGGAGACAGACAAGGAGAGAGCTTGGCAACAAATCTGGGGCCAATGGCCAATACCTGAGCTCTTTCAAAGTGTCACTAGCTTAGGGGTCTGGGTACTTTGAAAAGTGAGGGGGCCAATATTCATCCAAGGCTCTTGCTGGTCCATTTCTATGATACCCTATCCTCTCTTCTTCTTCATGTCTCTTATTCAAATTAGGGCCCATCTGGTCTCCCCACTCTTTGAGTGGAATTCAAGGTCTCCCTGCCTCCCCTGGCCTCACTCAGCTGTGCCCAAATATTCCTTGAGGTACCTGTGCTCCAGACCAGGTTGGGAACAATGGGGAGGAAGAGGAGGAGACAGCATCTCTGTGTGTCTGACTGATGAGCGGAGCGGGGCCCTTCCTACCCTGGGGCCTTCCTCACCATGGCACTGGGGCGGTGCCTCACCCTTTCTGAGCTTGGTTTGTTCAGCCACAAAATGAAGAAAGACCATGACCACAAAGAGGTCTTGTGGATCTCTGGTGGGTGGTGGGCAAAGGAGTAGGGTCATGTGTTGGCAGAGGGCCCACCTGCCCTGAAGCTGAACTCTGTACCTTTCGGCTCTGTGTCCTCAAGGAAGTTAACTATCATCTCTTAGCACATCTTTAGTGATCTCCCCTCTCGGGGTGCTGTGAGGAGTGAATATACTAGGGTAAGCGAAAGCAAATGGAAAGATCTGTGCACTGCAACCACTCCAGAGGCGAGGGCCATAGGACGCTAACTATGTCTCTGACCCAGCCCTGTTTATCTGGATTTTTCTGGCTTTTCCTCACAGCTTCCTTGCCTTGTTCCACAGTCTGTGTGAAGCACCTGATCTGTCCCAGGCTCTTTGCAAGAGGCAGTAGGAAGACTGAGGCCCCAGCTCACTGCTCCTTGAAGGGCAAGCTATAAATACATCAGGTCATTAAAAAGAGGAAGGAGAGCCAGCACATGTAAATTCAGCTCAGCCCCATCTTCCCCAGTTCTGCAGAAGGACTTGAGTTACCAGGTCAGAAATGAAAGGCCACCAGCTGCCCCTGCTGGCAGCAGCTCTGAAACCCCCTGGCCCTCAGCAGGAAGGTCACAAACTTAGCCTGGGGTGAATCACTGGACATTAGCCCTGGACTGCCTCCTTCTGGAAGGAGAAGGACAATGACCCCTAGTGGGGAGAGTGCAAGGCTTGGTCCCAGCTGCCCTCTTGAGGTGTATCTGTATCGCCAGTTTCCCGACTTTGGGAACCTGGAGAGTCAGGAGGGAAAGAAGGGATAAGTCTTCACCGTGCCTAAGAGCAGCCAGATGAGCTTGGCCAATTTATTAAGTCCTTGAACCCCTGCTTCCTCCCCTATGCACTGGGCCACCCTTTGGATGTTAGAGAGGACGCAGTAAATGTGCCTGACAACAAGCAGTGCTCAGGAGATGCCAATCCATTTCTCTTCATCCTCCTCTTTTTCCTACCCAGCAGGGTGATCGTTTCATTTGCTTCCTGAGAACTCAAGAAGTACCTGTTTCACAATGAGCATTCAGTGGACCTTTGGGGAGAATGAAGCTCAGAGTTGCTACCTAGGCCACAGGGACACAATTTCTGGTGGAGGGGGTAGGGGGTTAATGATCCACAGCGTGTACACAGTTGGATATTTGCAACCTAGGAGTAGGCTCTGCTGCCTCATAAAAGGGACCCTGCATTAAGGCTAGGGACTTTAATACAAAGGGATTTCTGGATCATGTCATGGAGCCCAATCTAATTACATGACCCTTTAAAGCAGAGAATCTTCTCTGGCCAGCACCAAAAGGATGAGGCAGAAGGAGAGAGATGAGATGCACTGGAAGAGGAGAGCATAGAGACCCCAAGCGTGAGAAGGACTTAATATCCCTCTCCAGGTCCTGAGATGTGGGACCTAGACACAAGGACGAGGCAGAGGCCCCTGGAGGCTCAGAGTGCCTTGAACTAATATCCAGAAAGGAGACAGGGACCTCAGTCCTACAACAAGAAACCAGACTCTGTCACCCAGCTGAAGGAGCTCAGAGTGATTTCCCCTCAGCACCTCCAGTGAGGAACACAGCCCTGCTGACACCTCAGGTTCAGTGCAACCCAATCATGTCAGACTTCTGACCTCCATAAAAGAATTCCTGTAACACACTAAATTTGTGGTAGATTCTACAGAATCCTTAAGGCTATAAAGGTGTCAGAAACATCAATCTCTTGGCTAATCTAGGTACTTACCAAGAGCGACAGAAGTATTTGTCACTCCTGTTGATGTCAGGTTCACCCCAGTAGCTCCCAGTCTCTTTCCTGGATCCATTAATCCAACTTCAGGTTACTATTATGGCTACCAAGGCTCATGGCTCTTGAGGCTTGGGGCCCTACACTGTCAGGATGTTAAGATCAAGACCTCCAGAGAAGGAGGAGAATGTATCAGAACTAAAGATATCCCCCATAATGGAAGCCCAATAATATTCCAGAAACACAAGAACTTCCCACAAAGGTTCCACAAGATCCATGTTGTATTGTTGTCCCAAGTCCATCGCACAAGTGGTCATGCCTCACAGGCAATGGATGGACTGTGGGGCTGGGCTGGTGGTAACAGCAAGTCAGTAGAGGCAGCACCTGCCCTAGACCCATCTTGAACGCTCATATTAAAGTAGATTATGGGCAAACACTTTTGGATTAAAGTCTTCTAGTTGTGGTTTCACATGTCACAAAAGCAAAATCTGCCATTCCTTTCCACCTTCTTTCTGGCTTGCAAATACTGAAATTGAGTTAATGATTTTGTTGCATGATGATTTAAGCAGGATTACAGTAAAGCTTAGTCAGTTGGGCTAAAAAAAAAAACCAGACTGGCTGCTTGGTTGTCCCACCAGCTCCTCCAGAGCCCCATGGCCTCTGGATATGGAGGGAGACCAGTGGACCTAAAGCAGATGAGCACCGGGGCCTGAAGTTGAGGGCATTTAAGAAGGTGGTCAGAGCATTCTGAGATGTCCAAAAAGAAGAAGGGCATGGAGACAGAAAGGGAGGGTGCTTATTGTCACACACACCATCAGGCAAAAAGCCTCGCAGAACTGAGCTATGGCAGGTATTACCAGATGTGAAATTCCTCATTTCCTTGTCACAGGACTAGAAGGTGGAGTATGTGTTTCACTGGTTCCAGTGGGGTGAGAACTCCTGCACAGGACAGGCAGCTCTAACTAGGATATGGACTGGGACAGTCTGGCGGAAGGTCCCCTGCTGCTATCCCAGGAGGTAGACGGGGGGCAGGCTATCTGAGGATGGGCTGGCAGGACCATGACTGGTACAGCAGCTGCTGTCAGGTAGAGGATCCTGAGGATGCAGCACACAAGATGCTGGGGTGGTGCGAGGGCCCTTGAGAGTCTCTTATGAAGCCAGTGGATAATGCTGTGCTCCAGGCACTGTCTCTCCTGTGGAGCAGCAGGAGGCAAGCAGTGGGCAGGACCTGAGGGCAAGGCCCAACCTCAGCGCCCCAACATCTCTTACCAGCTGCCCTTTGCAGTTCCGGAACCTCTTGAGCTGTCCTGATGGCACAGGACAAGGCACATGGAAGCAGGGGACACAGCTCTCTGTAGAGGGGACAAAGGGGCTATCAGGAATCCCTTCTGCAGTACACTGGCTAAGTCACCCAACCGTAGCAGATGATGCCAGGGCCAGAGCCATGAACTGCCCCACCAGGTGACGACCGAGCCCCATTCGTTCTGATGTTCACCAGCAGTGGAGAGGAAGAGCAGGGCCTGCAGGGCCTGCAGTCCCAGCCACCCCATACCCCAGGGACTCTGCCAGCCAGACAGTAGAACCTAGGGTGATGGAAAATTTAGAACTGTGACAAAAGGCAGACAAGCAAAAGGAAATATGGTCGCACTCAAGCCCTAGCCCTCAGAGAGTAGCTTGTGACCTTTGAGAGTACCACCTTCTAGGCTATTTATTTACTTAACTCTTATCGGGCATATTTCAAGTATACAACTCAATGTTACAGGGTATGTACAGACTGTAAAACAGTTATTTAATGAAGCACATCAATATAGCTTTCATCTCACACATTCTTGCTCATGATTTTTTTCAAATAAATAGCTAAAATCTACTTGTCTAGCAAGAATCCCATATATAATACACATTTTATTTATAATCTGCACAGATGTAATGTATATAAACTTATTTACATAAGCTCTTTAAATTATTTATATGTTATTTAAGTTACTTATAGAAGTTATTTACATGTATGTAAACTAATTTACATGTGTGAATAAAAATGGTTCATATGCTATGTACTACTTTGTTGTTTACTTTAAAAATCTTTTTAATAAAATATGGGCATTGACTATATCATTTATTATTCTAAATCATTTCATTTTATTTTTTATTCTTCTAAATCATTTTAAGTCATACTGTATTACACAAAAACTGAATTTTGCAGTGTTGGGAGAAGTTAGGTTCTGATCCTTTGAATAAGAATCTTATATACAATCAGAATTCACCTTGAACATCTGTAAGAGCCAAAGGTATTATTGAGGCAGAAAGAGTAGCTCTCAGCTCTGATACAGGCAGTTTCTTCGCCAGAGTTGGAGCAAATCCTTGTTGCTTTGGTTGATCATATAAAGTAAATAGTTTTATTTATGAGTATTTAATAGATAGATATAGATATAGGTATATAGATAAATATAGATATAAATGTAAATATAAATGTAAGTATGGGTATGGATAGAGATAGGTGATATAGATATAGACAGGTATGGGTATGGGTATGGGTATGAATATAGATATAGATACAGATACAGATATAGATATATATGTAAGCACACATATATGTCATCATAATCATGGCCTTTACTACTTCCCTAGCATACAGGCCTGCATGAAATAGAATGTAAAGCCACCATATATTACCCCATGGACACCCCCTATCACTGGGCCTTCCTCAGCTCCTTTCTGACCTCCTCCCTGAGGACCGCAGTGATCTTCGAAGGTCCCAAGTAGAACCACTACTGGCTAAATCATCTGGAATTGAGTCATTTCTCATAGGATGTCAGAATGTGAAGAGACATGGGAGATGATCCCACCCCATCTCCTATTTTCTAGAGGGAGATTGATGCCCCCAGCAGGTCAAAGTAGACACCTGCCCCGGATCCATGGACAATGTCACTAGGGACTCCTGGAAGGGCTGGCAGGAAGTTTGGGGATCAAATGACATGGCTTAAACATGGGTCACCAGTGCCAGGAGAGTTACCAGACCTCCACTCCTGGACAGTCAGACTGAAACCACCATTGCGTGAGTGAGCACAGCTGTGGATGTCTGGGACTCATCACATCCTCACAGCTGTTGTGGCAGGGGGGCCAGAGGACAGACTATCATCCCCATTTTACACACAGAGTCATCAAGGCTCAGACAGGACAAATGCCTTGCTGTGGTCACACAGCTGGCCCCAGATTTTCCTGTGAGTCATTTCCAGACATCAACTCTAGGACATTCTGACTTCACACTGCTCCCTCACCCACTGCATCACCCCGTGTTTCACAATGCAGTAGGGAAGTAGGGCCACTTCTCCAGAAGCAGTGGGGGCAGACCCCACTGAGCACCAGGCAAGACTCTAACCCTAGGCCTGTGGTCACAGGCCCTTGACAGCTGCACAGGGAGCGCTCACATTCTGTGGAAGCAGGTGCCCCTTGGGACTCAGGGTTTGCTGTGTAGAGTGAGGGCTGGACTTCAGCCACAGTGATGATCTGACTGGAACTGAGCTGAGGCTTTTGTGCAAGAATGAACTTCCCCAGCCAAATGCAGTCGCCTTCCTCACCTCCGCGCTCGACCATGCTCTGTTCTGATGACAAAAGAGCTGTGCCGTGCTGGCCGTGGTGGTCACATGTCCTCTCTTCAGCTCACTGTCCAGATTCTAAAGATGCAGAAATTCCCCCCAGCCTGCAAACTTAACCCTCTCAACCCTCAGGAAAATGGGAGAGAGCAGGAGGAGCATCTGGGCTGCTAGACACCCAAAGCCAGCTCTTCTGGCTGAGGTCTCAGTCATTTTGGTCGTAGACAATGATCTTTAGGTAGGTCCCGAAAGAACAGCCTTCCCCTGGAGCTTCTTGCTGAGGTCTAGAAAATCTAGAAGATGGGGACTTGAGGCCAGGCTAATTCTACCTCCTAGCTTTTGCTTGCTTAGGTTGCTCTTCCTGGAGTGCTCTGCCGCTCTTCTCACTGGTGAACTCCTTCTCCCTCCTTCCTGTTTCCCTTAGCTGAAGCCTGCGTTAGTCCATATCTTCCCTACTCTCCCACAGAAAATGGCTTGCTGCCCTTTACCTCTTGGTACTGGCTTGTAGTTGATTACAGATCTGCTTTCCTGTCTGCATGGGCTTAGTGCAAGGGTTGTAAAGTCATCATCTGGGGCTCTAGAGCCTCTAAAATGGTCTTATTTCTCTTCACTCTCCAATCTTTGTGGTAACTCTCTCCTTTAATGAAGGGGCTGGGGATGTAGTTCAGTGGCACAGTGCCTGCCTGGCAAGTGCAAGGTGATGAATTCAATTCCCAATCAAAAAGCAAACAAATGGCTTGTTTCCATCACTCACACTTTAGGGAGTTCACCACCCTTCTCCTGTACTCTAGGGAAAGTGGTAAGACAGACTGTCTGGACATGGCCTCAGGATTACAGTCTGGGGTACCTGGAACGTGAGCTGTCCTGGACCAGGAGTCTCACCTTCCAGCCTGTGGGGCTGCACCCAAGCTGAACTTCCCATTAAACGGGTCTGTAGCTGTGATGGTGCTGCTCGTCCCCTGGACCACAACTGTAAACTACTGGCACCCAGATGCAACCTCCCAGTCCTTGGTGGCTTGTGCAACCCAAGGTGGAAGGGGCAGGCGGGGGATGGGCTTCCTCTTGCCCTCCCCTCTTTAAGTTTCCCTTTGGGAAGAAATCAACTTCTGTCCTGTGACATTGGAATTCATTTCATGCCTATATCCTCTTCTTCTAATGGTCCCAGATCCTGGCGTTTCTCTCTCTGAACCCATCAGAAGAATCTGAGACTTCATTTACATTATCATGGAAATTATCTTCATCTATAGTGGGCCTTTTCTCATGTCCTGAATTGGACAAGGTAGAGAAAATAGCTTTTCTTAACCTCAAAGACCTATTGTAGCATTTTTCTAGACTAAAACGTTGTTTATTCTGTTTTCCATCTTTAGCTCGATGATGAAATTGCAGAAGTTTTAAAATTACAGTAGTCCCTTAGTGTGTGCTTTATATACCTTTTCCCACCCCACCCCAACTGTACTGCTGATAACGGGGAGGGTCCCATCGCCAGTGGAGTTTCCCCACTGTTTCCATGTTGGGTGGCTTCTTCCTCTTACACAGCACAGAGTGAATGAGTGGGGAGGTGGATAATTTATCTCTTTATCTCTTGGGGGAGAGGGTTTCAGAGTGTTGGGATTGGAGATCACGTGTGTGCATGCATACATGTGTATATGAATATGCTTCCCTGTGTTGGTCTAGGATGAGTGTGTGTGTGCACATGTTAGCTGACATGTGCTGGGGTGGAGGTGGTATGTAGTGCTTATGTAGTCCAGACCTGGAGGTTGGGTGGGGTGTGGGAGAGGGAGAAATTTATATATGACTTAAAATCTCTCAAACTCTCTTGCCAAGTGGTTTCCTCTGAAGCTCAGAATCAGCCCATATGGCCAGGGTGGAAAATACCACTTTGAGCAGCCAGTGTCTGACTCATTCTGAAAGCCTTCGGGCCTGCTGCATACTATAATATGTCCCACACTCAAATCTGCCTACAAGCTGTACCTCTGAAGATCAGTGCTTCTCCCTCAAAGCTGGGGCTGGGGCACGGAGGCCCTTGCCCACATCTGTCACCTCTACTTCCTCTCTCTGGCTGGCCCTTATTCTGGAACACAGCTCACTTCGTGACTTGAGACTATATACTCAAAGATCTCCCCAACCTCAGCCTACCTGTCCATCCCCAGCATGTGCTAGAGAGTACCTTGAACATCCTGCAAGTTTCTGGGACCACATCTGCTCTGTTACCCATTTCCTTTTCTCCTACCTGCACTCTCTGGGGAACCCATTACCTCAGAGTCCTGTAGAAGTGGCAACGTGACCTCTGGAGACTGATTATGTCCAGCAGAGAAAACACGAAGCTGTCTGCTTTGTAATAGCAAGGAACCAGACACCTCACCCCGCCCAAGCCCTTGCCCTGGTTCAGTTGATTCCCTCCCCTACCTTAGGATGAGTGTCCATCCATTTGTGGGCAGTACAAGGTGAAACTCAAGCATTCACAGCACACCAGCACATAGGTATCATGTTGTCTCTTGCCGCCATCTTGCTTCATCCTAGAGAGCTGACAAAATGGCTGCCTCAGGTTTGTGCCACCAGCCCTTCATCCAGCCCTCAGCTCTAGTGCCTGGCTTTCCATAGTGGGTACCTTCTGCAAGAATGGGTTCTAATATCTGCTGAAATGCACTACCACCCATGTATTTCTAGCTTGCCAGCAAACGACAGGCTGACATCTGCCAACCAGACAGTGCCCTGCCTTTACCTGGGGTTACTATTGCCAATCAGAGGAATTACTCCCCTCACCTCACACACCCCTACAGGCTCCAAGCATACTCACTCACGCACTCAGAACCTTGCTGCTCCAGACACCAAAGAAGCTCCCTCTTGGATCAGCCACATCATCCAAGTAAATAAATGACTTATTTCTGCCTGTAACCCCCTCTTCTAGAGTGTCATTGGCCATAAACTGAGCAAAAGGAAGACTGGACAAAGCCTCCCACCTTCCTGAATTTCCTCTGCTAGGCTCTGTTCTCCCACTGCCCCCAGCCCCTACGTCACCTGTCCTGGCTCTTAGCATGAGGTGTAGTTGCTATTAGCTTCCAGGGATCAGCAGGGCCACCTAGAGTGGACTCCCACAGGGCATGTAGGCATTCTGCCTCAGGAAGGCAAGTCAGGCCCCAGAGAAAACAGATGTCACTGCCTATCGGTTGGTTGTGTTATTCCTACTTAGGAAACCCTTAGGGTGCTCATCGTCTCTTGCGGAAACTTCTCGTTATTAATGCAGTGGTTTATGAATTTTACAATGAAGAAAACGGAGGAACAGAAACACAACTTGCAGGCCCTTACTTTGTGGCCCGTCTTTCCTGGAAACAGAAAACAATACTTGAGACATTTAGCAATTGAGCCACCGTGAGTACAAAGGCTGTCTCTTTGGAGCAGACAGCCAGGGAAGACCCTGCCTCCTTGCACCAGATGCCTCTGAATGTGCAGATCTCCAGGCTTAGATGGGTGAGATTTGGGTCCCCGTCTGTCCTCCAGCTAGCCATGTGCTTGATGTAAGTGCTCTCTTCCGGGATCTGGTCTCACATGATGGGGTGGTGGGGAGACTGCAGCTATGAGTGTTTCTCATTTTGAGAGAGGCAGCCAGGGGCCATGCCTTGCTCCATTCTTTGGCTATTATAGGAAAATTGATAATGATTGCTAGACTTGAAGTATATACTTCCCATTATTTTTGATTGCCATACATTTTAATCCCCAGAGGCATGGGTAAGTTAAAGGAGGTTACTGGGGAAGAAGGTTTTGCTTCAACATAGAGAAGTTTCTCCTTACCATACAGCAGGCTTTGGAGAACTAGGTCTGTGTTTGCCAACAGAAGTGTGAATTCTCTAACTCAATAAAGTTGAAATGTGATCAGTAAACACTCCTGACTAGAATGAGTGACCCTGTGTCAGAGCCACATTTTATCCAGGATTCCTATTTTTTCTTTAAATACATTCAGAGAACTTTTTTTAAATTTGTAAAAGTCACAAAAATTCTTTGTGGAAAACAGTTTTAAATGTAAAAATAGTACAAATTTTTAAGAAGTCTGAGTGTCACCCATGGTCCCTTCAGACATTCCAAAAGTAGACATTGTAAATATTTTGATATATTTTCTTCTAGCTTTTTGCCTGGATAAGTGAGTATGTGTACATGTACATAATTACACTAATTCTTTTTACATATACTTTGCATCCTTTTGTTCTTACATCTGCTATACATCATGAGCTATAAGTCAATTTTCCATTAAAATATTTGCGATGCCCCCTCCAAAGACTGAGGTGAAAGTGAAACCTTTAAAAAAGGTATTTCTTCTGAAAAGAATATATGATGTGCTAAGCATTATCTGAGTGTTTAGTTTATCTTGTTTCATCACCACTCATAACAATGTTCACAAATATGTACCTCGCCCACCACCTCCATTTTACAGATCAGAAACTAAGATTTAGAAGAGCAATGTGCACAAGGTAACAGAAAGATGTAAACACAAAAACTGAATTAATGCATTTGGTCTCTAAGATGAAGCTGTTAACCACCACACCACACCACCCATTCTACAAAGGAGCAGCATTACCATGCCAGCCAGTGTTCTAGAATGTGTAGGTGACAAGAGCTGGCAGAAAAAATGCCCTCCTGGGGTCACACGCCATTGGGATTGGTAGGCTGAGAAGAGACAATGAGTAAGGTAAGTGCAAAAATTTTGTAGTGCACCACATGGCTCTAAGTGCCACAAAGAATAGAAAGGCAGGGAGGGGAGATGCAGGGAGGGGAGATGTAGGATGTGAAGGTGGACCACATTGAGCAGGTGATAAGTAAGCAGTCTTGAAGGAGGCAGAGTGAGTTATGTGAACAGGACCTCTGGGGAGGGACATCCGGGCAGAAGGAACAGTGTGTGCAAAGTCCCCAGGGGAGGAGAGTGCTGGGAGTAGAGTCACTGGGGTAGAGTAAGCAGGAGAGGAGGAGGGAGGAGATAGGATCTAAGATTCAAGGGGTCCAGTCACTTTGTAAACCCATAGGAAGATGTCACTTTTCTTTGGCTGAGAGGGGAAGACATTAGGGTACACTGAGTGTAGTACACAATCCAACTTGATTTTAAAAAGGTCTTTTTTAGGGGTTGAAGAGAGGGTAGGGGATTGGGAAAAAGAAAAAAAAGTTATATAATGGACGGATGCAAATTCTCTACGATGAACGTGATCATTATGTACATCTAAAATGTACCAACGAAAGCTGATTGGAAAAAATAAATAAAAAATAAAAAGGTCCTTTTTTTGTAAATAAAGACTGTAGAGGAAGGAGGACATAAAGACAGTTAGGAAGCTGTGACCACTGATCATCATATATTAATGATCAATTTTGATTAGATTAAGAAATGCCTAGCAGATTGGTGAAACATATCTTGGGTGTGTCTGGGGGCTCAGGGAGGCATAACTTTGGGGTCTATGTCTGGTTCCTCCTCACCCCTTCCTAATCTAGTGTGGTTCCCTTCTTTGCTTTGCTTTCTGGTTGCCATGAGCTAAGCATGTTTGCCACACTACACCCTCTGCCATGATGTTCCTGCATTGGATCCAGCCAACCATGGACTGGACCCCTTGATACATGAACCAAATTAAACCTCCCCCCCTTTAAATTGGAGGGGTGAGGTACTGTGTCTCAGTGAGGGGAAGCTGGCTAATAGAGAAGCTGTGACAATGATCCAAATGAAGGACCAGGAGGGGCTGGTCCAAGCAATGATGGAGGCCATAAAAAGTACTCAGATTTCATTTTGAGGCTGGCCCAAACAGCCCCGAGTGTGGGAGTGCTGAGGGTCACCTTGGATAACCTCAAGGTTTGGGTGCCGGATGATCTCACCTGGGGGTATGTCCTAGAGAAAGAAGAAGCCTGGGAACTGAAGCCTGGGCTGTTCTAGCATGCAAAGGTTAATAAGATAAAGGAAACCCAGTAAAGGGACCAAGAACAGTTAGGTGGCAGAAGAGGAAACTGATCTCTTTAGGGAATGAACTTCCGATGCATTATTTCATCAAACCTACCATCCCATCTTGTGGGAAGCTATGTTTTCCCACAGTACAGATAGGGAAATTGAAGCTGAGACAGAATAAAGAAGTTACCGAGGTGTTCAATAAGGAAGTAGAAGAGCTTGGATGGAAGCCATCTTCTACAGAGAAAGGGTGCATCTCTGGTCTGGCTGGTCCTAGCCCTGCTCATTGACAAATTTCCCCCTCCATGAGCGTGCTGAGAGCCGGCCTCAACCCTGACAGAGAGGGAGCTAGCTGACACATCCTCCAGGTTCCTTCTGCCTTGGGTAGGATTATTCCGAGACATATGGTACATCTTTATGTAGCCCCCACAGCCATGGTCACCACTGCTATAGGTTAAAAATGTTCCCTGACTAGTTTTCTTCAGGATACCCTCTCACTGCCTCTGTCCCCTGGTGCCATTTTCCATATCACCTCCCAAAGAATTCTTTATACATGAATTCTTTTTTTTTTTTTTGGAATGGTCTTGGGGAATTAGTGCAGGGCCTTTGCACTGAGCTACATCTCCAGTCCTTTTGATTTTATTTTTTATTTTGAGATATATTCTCATTAAGTGGCCCAGGGTGTGCTCTAACTTGCAATCTTCTTCCCTCAGATTCCCCAAATGCTGGGATTACAGGCATGTACCAGCATGCATACTATACACAAATTCTTATCTCAGAGGCTGCTTCTGGAGAAATCCAAGCATGGTTCTCATGTGTGAAGAGCAAAGACAGGCAGCATGAGGGGACAGACATGTCCCATGGAGCTGCCTGAAGCTCACTGCTGTATCCGGAGCCACGACGGGGGGGATGTGTCTCCTGCACAAGGTCTCTGCCTGTGTGAGACACACACATGGACCCAGGCACGTGTCTATGCCAACTCATGAGTTAGAAACCAGAAATTAAAATATACACAGCCTTTATGTAAATATCAGGCTGCCTAAACACTTCTCTTTTGCTTCTAGTCATTTTGGAGTTTCCGAAACATTGCTACTCCTCCCCTTGGAAGACATGTGGGAGTGGAGGTGGGGAAAAGAGGTTATTTTTGTCTTGGGGATTCCAGGATCCCTCTCTGTATCTCTCCTCTGCTTCCTACCCATTTGAGCCCACAGTAGACATGATCTACCAAAGACAGGGAGGTCACCTCTAACCCACTGGTGGCGAACCTTTTAGAGACAAGTGCCCAAACCGCAGTCCAAAACCCACTGACTTATTACAAAGTGCCAACACTGCAATTAAATCTGAATACTGAGGTTTTAGTTTAGAAAAAAAACAGCTTATACATTAACGTCTTTTGTCTTAAAAGAAAAACAAATAACATGCCTGCCAAAAACAAATAACGGTTCACCATCAGTGACAAACTCCAAGGCAAAGCAATGCTTCTCTGCTGCTCAGGATAGAGCGAGAAGGATGCTGTGTCACTCAACCCCTCTCCCCAAGCCATCCTGCCTCAGTGCTTCCAACTTAGACAAGAGGGAGGGCAGGACCACAGTCAGAAAGGATCTAAATTCAGTGAAGGAAGTAGAGATGGGGGGCGGTTACTGTCTGTCTTGATTGTGGCCAGGGTCAAGTAATTTGTGCCCCCTGACTGAAGTAGGGCTTTGCCTTTAGGAAGGGATGACAGAGATTGCCACAAGCTCAGAGGTGGCTGTGAGCCTCACAGGAGTCCAGACACCAGAGAGGACATTTGCAGGAACCAGCCTGAGAGCTAGACAGATGCAAGTTCAAATCTGGTCTTGCCAATTTCTCTGTCCTTCAGAAATAATTTAGCCTCCATGAGCCACTTTAATCTCATCTATTAAATGGAGACCAGAAACCTTTTCATTTTATTTGACAAAAGTTACATGTAAATGATCTACCCATTTGCTGATGTGTAGAGTGTCTTTAATAATATCCATTTTCTGCTTTTACCCACTTGACTACTTCCTGGGGCAGTGGAGGGGGAGGAAAGTAGAACCAAGAGACAGCATGGAAGGGAAGACTCGTCCGAACAGCAATGGTGCACAAGCAGGTGTCTTTTCGAGCTGATGCCAAGATGCTGCTTTTAGTTAGCGGCCCGGTGTGAGCCTCTCCTCACCTTCCAGGATGACGGCCACTGCAGTGACCATGGGAGCTGGCGTCCACAATCATCACCCTGAAATTCTTGTGGTGTGAAATGCTCTGGATCCTCTGAATACTCAGCCTAGTACACTTTCTTATTTTTAAAAAATGCTTTATTTTGTGATTATGAAGGAGCTATAGGACCACTATAAAAAAACAAAACCAAACCTTTTCAATACAAAACAGAATGAAAAGAAATTAACCATAATTCCATTAACTATTGAAGGTTTCTCCTGGTATGGTTTTTTCCCTCCAGGCTTTTCCCTGTAGAAAGAGAATTTTCTAAGAGATGATAGTATTTTTAAATGTGTGTGACATTCCACTTCCCCACATATGCTGGAACTTCAGGCTTTATTGCTCAGCTCTGTATTCTCACAGCCTCATTCAGTGCTCGTGGGGAAATAAGAGTGTGTATGTGACAGCGTGTTTATTCTGCATGGAAGAAGCACTGTGTCCTTCACCCCCTGTCCCAGCTAGTTTAAGGGCACATTCTTCCCCGTTCTCTTTCTCTGTCCTTTTCCTTTTTAATAAATTTTGCTAGGAAAGTGGCAAAGCCATAAAATGCCAACTGAAAGCAATAAGTTCCACCTAGCATGCTAATGCACTTTGGGTAATGAGGACTTTTACTTGCACGTGTGACAATACAGTCAAAACAATGGTTACAATTTTTCCACAGTTTGACACATTGATAGAGGCTGGCCGAGCTCTTTTCCTGGATGATGCTTTGCCTTTGGTCCATTCTAGCATGCACAGTCCAAGGTAATTTCTGAAAGAGGGGAAAAGCGGAAACAGGGCAAGGAGTGCTTGTGGGAACCTGCGGTGTTGATTCAGCAGAGTGAGAATGTGGATCTGAGGGTACCATGAAGAAGCTCATGTGTAGCACCAGTAGACATGCACGTGAGCGCATGGTTTCTACAAAGCCTTTGAGATATATAGATATACAAATGATAGAGCTTAAAGTGGGTGTGGGACCCGGATGACTAGGGTTTCCCCTCTGACCTGGGTGAGCTGATGGGGTTGTAGAGGGGTGTGTGTGTGTGTGTGTGTGTGTGTGTGTGTAGACCCTGGAGAGATGGGGTAGTGAGGAGACACACCTGAGCCATTTGGGAGGCTAAGCCCACTAGGGACCCCATGGGAGCAAGACCCCACACCATTTCTCTCTGGGTTTCCAGGACCTATCCCAGAGAGTCTGGCACACATTACATGCATCAAGTGTTATTTCTGAGTCCATATATAACCCTAGAGAATAGTTTAATAAACACAGCTTTTTTAAAAAGCTCAATGCCAATGCTATGCAATCTATAAATAGCCCGCTGCTGCCTTTCCAGCACCACAGGAGAATGCTGGATCTCTGCAGTAGTTGGCTAGGTTTTGGTATCTGAGAACCTACAGGTACTTCACACTGTGCCAGGTACTGGGAAAATGAAGCTCTTGGCCTCACCAAAAAGTTGGCCATTAAGTACTTTTGCACTCCTTTCTCAGTACAGGTTTCACACTGTTGGCTCACAAGATTGGCTATAGATGGAAGTAATCTTTAATCCCAGTTTTAAGGCTGAACTCTGAACTATGTAATGTGTTTATTCCACTATTGCGTGCATGTACAAATGATACGATTAAATACATAACATTACCAGTGTACTATAATCTATTATACAATAGTTATGCTCATATTAATTATACTAATATATAAGCATAATAATTTCATGCATAATTATAAAATAGTATATTTATATAATAATGATTATATATGATAAGTGTATGGGATTATTATTTTATTCATTTGCTCACTGAAAAGGATCTCTTGGTTGGGCATGTTCTTAACTCTTTGGGAGGCTGAGGCAGGATGACTGAAAGTTCAAGCACAGCCTGGGCAACTTAATGACTTAGGAAGACCCTGTCTCAATATTAAAAATACAATATAATAAAATAAAATATAATAAAATATAATAAAATAAAATAAATAAAAAATGGGCAGAGGATATAACTCAGTGTAAAAGCCTTGGGTTCACTAACCAGTATAGCCAAGGGAAAAAAGAAATCTATTGACTGCCATGACTGGCAGGACTGTGCTTTGCTTACAGTAATGAGCAAGAGAAACATGGTCTTTTTCCTGTGGGGCTCATGGTCCACTAAGGAGGAAAGTGAGGGCTGGGGATTTAGCTCAGCGGCAAAAGCGCTTGCCTGGCAAGCGCAAGGTCGTGAGTTCGGTTCCTGGTACCGGAGAAAAA